>NW_011495085.1:6297457-6298522 GCF_000754665.1 Bison bison bison
GAAAGTTGTACTTTTCTAAGAATTTGTCCATTTCTTCCACGTTGTCCAATTTATTGGCATATAATTGTTGATAGTAGTTTCTTATGATCCTTTGTATTTCTGTGTTGTCTGTTGTTATCTCTCCATTTTCATTTCTAATTTTAATGATTTGACTTTTCTCCCTTTGTTTCTTGATGAGTCTGGCTAATGGTTAGTCAATTTTATTTATCCTTTCAAAGAACCAGCTTTTGGCTTTGTTGATTTTTGCTATGGTCTCTTTTGTTTCTTTTGCATTTATTTCTGCTCTAATTTTTAAGATTTCTTTCCTTCTACTAACCCTGGGGTTCTTCATTTCTTCCTTTTCTAGTTGCTTTAGGTGTAGTTAGGTTATTTATTTGACTCTTTTCTTGTTTCTTGAGGTGTGCCTGTATTGCTATGAACTTTCCCCTTAGGACTGCTTTTACTGTGTCCCACAGGTTTTGGGTTGTTGTGTTTTCATTTTCATTCTTTTCTATGCAAATTTTGATTTCTATTTTGATTTCTTCTTTGATTTCTTCTGTGATTTGTTGGTTATTCAGCAGCGTGTTGTTCAGCCTCCATATGTTGGAATTTTTAAATAGTTTTTCTCCTGTAATTGAGATCTAATCTTACTGCATTGTGGTCAGAAAAGATGCTTGGAATGATTTCTATTTTTTTAATTTACCAAGGCTAGCTTTATGGCCCAGGATGTGATCTATCCTGGAGAAGGTTCCATGTGCGCTTGAGAAAAAGGTGAAATTCATTGTTTTCAGATGAAATGTTCTATAGATATCAATTAGGTCTAACTGGTCTATTGTATCGTTTAACGTTTGTGTTTCCTTGTTAATTTTCTGTTTAGTTGATCTATCCATAGGTGTGAGTGGGGTATTAAAGTCTTCCACTATTATTGTGTTATTGTTAATTTCTCCTTTCATACTTGTTAGCATTTGTCTTATATACTGTGGTGCTCCCGTGTTGGGTGCATATATATTTATAATTGTTATATCTTCTTCTTGGATTGATCCTTTGATCATTATGTAGTGACCTTCTTTATCTCTTTTCACAGCC
>NW_011495085.1:6298622-6301684 GCF_000754665.1 Bison bison bison
TTCTTTGATGAGTCTGGCTAATGGTTTGTCAATTTTATTTATCCTTTCAAAGAACCAGCTTTTTGGCTTTATTGATTTTTGTCTATGGTTCTCTTTTGTTTCTTTTGTCATTTATTTCTGTCTCTAATTTTTTAAGATTTCTTTCCTTCTACTAACCCTGGAGTTCTTCATTTCTCCTTTTCTAGTTGCCTTAGGTGTAGGGTTAGGTTATTTATTTGACTTTTTTCTTGTTTCTTGAGGTATGCCTTGAGGTATTGCTATGAACTTTCCCCTTAGGACTGCTTTTAAAGTGTCCCATAGGTTTTCGGTTGTTGTGTTTTCATTTTCATTAGTTTCTATGCAAATTTTGATTTCTTTTTTGATTTCTTCTGTGATTTGTTCATTATTCAGCATCATGTTTTTCAGCCTCCATATGTTGGAATTTTTAATAGTTTTTCTCCTGTAGTTGAGATCTAATATTACTGCATTGTGGTCAGAAAAGATGTTTGGAATGATTTCTATTTTTTTGAATTTACCAAGGCTAGCTTTATGGCCCAGGATGTGATCTATCCTGGAGAAGTTTCCATGTGCACTTGAGAAAAAGGTGAAATTCATTGTTTTGGGATGAAATGTCCTATAGATATCAATTAGGTCTAACTGGCCTATTGTATCATTTAAAGTTTGTGTTTCCTTGTTAATTTTCTGTTTAGTTGATCTATATAACGCACTATTATTGTGTTATTGTTAATTTCTCCTTTCATACTTGTTAGCATTTGTCTTACATATCGCGGCGCTGCCGTGTTGGGTGCATATATATTTATAATTGTTATATCTTCTTCTTGGATTGATCCTTTGATCATTATGTAGTGACCATCTTTATCTCTTTTCACAGCCTTTGTTTTAAAGTCTATTTTATCTGATATAAATATTGCTACTCCTGCTTTCTTTTGGTCCCTATTTGCATGGAAAATCTTTTTCCAGCCCTTCACTTTCAGTCTGTATGTGTCCCCTGTTTTGAGGTGGGTCTCTTGTACACAACATGTGTAGGGGTCTTGTTTTTGTATCCATTCATCCAGTCTTTGTCTTTTGGTTGGGGCATTCAACTCATTTACGTTTAAGGTAATTACTGATAAGTATGATCCCATTGTCATTTACTTTATTGTTTTGGGTTTGATATTATACACCATTTTTGTGTTTCCTGTCTAGAGAATATCCTTTAGTATTTGTTGGAGAGCTGGTTTGGTGGTGCTGAATTCTCTCAGCTTTTGCTTGTCTGAAAAGCTTTTGATTTCTCCTTCATATTTGAATGAGATCCTTGCTGGGTACAATAATTGTGTGTTATTTGTTGTTTTTCCCTTGCTGCTTTTAATATTTGTTCTTTGTGAATTTGATTAATATGTGTCTTGGGGTGTTTTGCCTTAGGTTTATCCTGTTTGGGACTCTTTGGTTTTCTTGGACTTGGGTGATTATTTCCTTCCCCATTTTAGGGAAGTTTTCAACTAGTATCTCTTCAAGTATTTTCTCATGGTCTTTCTTTTTGTCTTCTTCTTCTGGGACCCCTATGATTCGAATGTTGTGGCATTTAATATTGTCCTGGAGGTCTTTGAGATTGTCCTCATTTCTTTTAATTCATTTTTCTTTTATCCTCTCTGATTCATTTATTTCTACCATTCTATCTTCTAATTCACTAATCCTATCTTCTGCCTCTGTTATTCTACTATTTGTTGCCTCCAGAGTGTTTTTAATTCCATTTATTGCATTATTCATTATATATTTAGTCTTTTTTATTTCTTCTAGGTCCTTGTTAAACCTTTCTTGCATCTTCTCAATCCTTGTCTCCAGGCTATTTATCTGTGATTCCATTTTGATTTCAAGGTTTTGGATCATTTTCACTATCACTTTCGGAATTCTTTATCAGGTAGATTCCCTATCTCTTCCTCTTTGGTTTGGTTTGGTGGGCATTTATCCTGTTCCTTTACTGCTGGGTATTCCTCTGTCTCTTCATCTTGTTTAAATTGCTGAGTTTGGGGTGTCCTTTCTGTATTCTGGCAGTTTGTGGAGTTCTCTTTATTGTGGCATTTCCTCACTCTGTTTGGGTTTGTACAGGTGGCTTGTCAAGGTTTCTTTGCTAGGGAAGCTTGTGTCGGTGTTCTGTTGTGTGGAGCTGTATTTCTTCTCTCTGGAGTGCAATGAAATGTCCAGTAATGAGTTATGGGATGTCTATGGTTTTGGGGTGACTTTGGGCTGCCTGTATCTTGGCGCTCAGGGCTGTATTCCTTGTTGCTGGAGAATTTGCTTGGTATGTCTTGCACCGAAACTTGTTGGCCCTTGTGTGGCGCTTGGTTTCAGTGCAGGTATGGAGGCATTTGATGAGCTCCTGTCATTTAATCTTCCTTAGAGTCAGGAGCTCCCTGGAGTCAGGGTTTGGACTTAAGCCTCCTGCTTCCAGTTATCAGTCTTATTTTTACAGTAGTTTCAGAGCTTCTCCTTCTATACAGCACCATTGATAAAACATCTACATTAAAGATGAAAAGTTTCTCTACAGTGAGGGTCACCCAGAGAGATTCGCAGCGTTAGATGGAGAAGAGAAGAGGGAGGAGGGAGTTAGAGGTGACCCAAATGAGATGAGATGGAATCAATAGAGGAGAGAGTGGGCTATCCAGTAATCTCTTCCTTATGTGCACTCCACAACTGGATCGCTCAGAGGTGTTCACGGAGTTATACAGAGAAGAGAAGAAGGAGGAAGGAGACAGAGGTGGCCAGGAGGATAAAAGGGGGGAATGAAAAGGAGGGAGACAGATCCAGCCATTAATCAGTTCCCTAAGTGTTCTCCACCATCTGGAACACACGTAAGTTCACAGAGTTGGGTAGAGTAGAGAGGGGTTAGGGAGGAGACACACGGGACCTGGTGGAGAAAAAGGAGAGTCCAAAGGTAGAGAGAGCAGTTACACCAGTAATCTCACTCCCTAGTGAAAAATGGGTACCGAAGATTGCGTTCTTAAAGGTACAAAATTGGTAACAAATACATAAAAGCAAAAATTAGAAATCTAGAGTAGAGTTTGGAATTTCAAAAATACGATGTT
>NW_011495085.1:6301784-6301982 GCF_000754665.1 Bison bison bison
TCCGTGCGCGGGCCTGGCGGTGTCTTAGGTTAGGGCTGGCTTTTCGCGTGGTAGATATCCCACAGTCTGGTTTGCCAGCCCAAATTATTTCGCTCAGATATCGCTCGGGGCATTCAGGCCAGATCCTTGGGATGCAGCACGCGCCACGCCTCCCTGCCCAGACCCCGCTTTTAATGGCAGATGGAGGCGTCTGCGCTG
>NW_011495085.1:6303682-6307408 GCF_000754665.1 Bison bison bison
GCCTCCCCGCCACTCGGTTGTCTGGGTGTAAAACTGGCGCACCTTCTCAGGCATATGTTGACCGTCCAGACCCCCAAGAAGTTTTAGTTAGCAAAGAAGCCTGCTTACAGTTTTATAGATAATGTCTCTCTGGGGCTGCGATTGCCCCCTTCCGGCTCTGGCTGCCTGTCACCAGAGGGGGAAGGTCTGCAGCCGGCTATCTGTGTTTAGTCCTTTGTTCCGTGCGCGGGCCTGGCGGTGTCTTAGGTTGGGGCTGGCTTTTCGCGTGGTAGATATCCCACAGTCTGGTTTGCTAGCCCAAATTATTTCGCTCAGATAGTGCTCAGGGTATTCAGGCCAGATTCTTACTCTGAGCGATGCAGCCCGCGCCACGCCTCCCTGCCCAGCCCCCGCTTGCTAATGGCGTGTGCAGGCATCCGCACTGCTTCTCCGCTGGGGGAGTTACCATAGGGCTGGCAATCTGCGAGTTTTAATTGTTTATTTATTTTTTCTCCCTGTTATGTTGCCCTCTGTGCTTCCAAAGCTCGGCACAGATTCGGCAGTGAGAGTGTTTCCTGGTGTTTGGAAACTTCTCTCTTTTTAAGACTCCCTTCCCGGGACGGAGCTCCGTCCCTCCCTCTTTTGTCTCTTTTTTTGTCTTTTATATTTTTTCCTACCTCCTTTCGAAGAGTTGGGTTGCTTTTCTGGGTGCCTGGTGTCCTCTGCTGGCATTCAGAAGTTGTTTTGTGGAATTTACTCGACGTTTAAATGCTCTTTTGATGAATTTGTGGGGGAGAAAGTGTTCTCCCCGTCCTACTCCTCCGCCATCTTGGCTCCTCCCCTAGCCCATACGATTTTAACAGACAGACTTCTTTCCACATTTTAATAATGTGATATAAAAAATGAAAAGTTCTTTTCATGTATTAAAAGAAGTCTCAGATTTAATGCAAAATTACTACTTGCCTACTGTAAAAGTTATGATGAAGAAGAAAATTAATTACAACATTTTCAGGAAATATTAATATATTGTTAATTAAAGTGAAGGATAATTAAATTCTGCATTGTGGTAAAGAATATATCAATTAAGATAAAAAATATCTGTATTTTATCTCAAAGTTAAAGATCAAGGGAAAAATTATCTTGTGTATGTCAGGAGTTCAAAACTTTAGCTTACTGCTTTGTATATACAGAGGATATAACAATATAAAACACCATGAAATTATCAAATCTAAATATACAAAATATGGTAAATATGGTAAATGTACAAAATATGTATTCGTGCTACTGATCTTTTTTCCCTAACCTTGAACAAATGATTCATAAACTGAGAAAAAAAGGTAGCTTAAAATTTTAAGCATGATAACGAAAATAATTCCAATTAGCAAATGCTATTTAGTGCAAGAGTTTGTTCTTGGGAAATAAAATTTGATCACTTTAATAAAATATTCAGAAATTCTCACTGTTGTGTACTTTAAAGAAATCTAATTAAAACTTTAGGAGAAAATTAATTAAGTAATATTTACATCATCATATCCACACTGACAAATTTTTAACAGAAATGGTCAGAATTTTAATTTTATAAACTATATATGCTGTTAAATCAGAAATTCCAAAATTAATGTAATCTTCTAACTCTCATTGCTTTAAACTAAACCGTTTCAAAACATGATCTTTAAAAATGATCACATGTATTTATCTAAGAAGACAAGAATATATGAGACAACATTCAGGAGTGGACCCTTGTAATACAAAACAAGATACACATAAGAGAGGATTATTTTTCCCTTCCCTAGGCCCTACTGAAAAAAGTTATAAGGCCAGTGTACCTTTAAGCTTAGAGGAATCACTTGAAGTTTCTATTACATATGCATATATAAGAAGACTCTTGAGAGTCCCATGGACTGCAAGGAGATCCAACTCCCATTCTAAAGGAGATCAGTCCTGGGTGTACTTTGAAAGGAATGATGCTAAAGCTGAAACTCCAGTACTTTGGCCACCTCATGCGAAGAGTTGACTCTTTGGAAAAGACTCCAATGCTGGGAAGGATTGGGGGCAGGAGGAGAAGGGGACGACAGAGGATGAGATGGCTGGATGGCATCACTGACTCAATGGACATGAGTCTGAGTGAACTCCGGGATTTGGTGATGGACAGGGAGGCCTGGCGTGTTGAGATTCATGGGGTTGCAAAGAGTCGGACACGACTGAGTGACTGAATTAAACTAAACTGATATAAACTTCTTCCTTAGAATTTTTAGTTATGTTACAAATTGACTGTGTTATTTTATTTACTATGGCTTAAGAAAATGCATAAGGCAAATTTTGAGTTTGCCTTATGAATAGTACTAATTCAAATTTAAGAAACTTCTTGATTAAATTTATCATTCTAATTGGATTAGTCCTCTTCAATGCTAATTCAACTAAAATTTTCAATTATTTATTGAAATGATAAGCTGTAGACTCATTTAAATTGACCAAAATATTGAAGTAAAGCTTTAAATTCTTAAATTCATCAAAAATGTTCTATCTAAAACAATACTCAATAGTAAACTTCTGTTGTTCTGTTAGGGGAAGCACACTGACTAAAACTGCCCACCCTGGCCAGGCACCATAGTAACCATTTGCATGAGCTGTTTCACGACAGAGGTCCTGGTAAGGAACATGGAAGTAATAAGCCACCACCAACAGGAAGAGTTCAGCAAAGGTCAAAAGGAGACACCACATGTCCGACCACCTCTCAGAATCCTCTCTGACATCCATCTTGGCTGAACAAGGCGTGCACCACCAAAAGGACTCTGGATGAGAATGATTGGCAAAGAGCAACCCAGAAACTAATCCCATCACCATTAAACCCTAGACTGTGAGCCATGTGGCAGAGCTGTTCTCCTGCTTTCCCTTACCTACTGCTCTCCACCCGAGTGCCTCTTCCTAATAAAATGTCCTGCTTTGTCATCACATGTGTCTCCTCAGAAAATTCATTTCTGAGTGTTAGACAACAGCCCAGTTTCGGGCCCTGGAAGGGGTTACCCTTGCTGCAACAGTTCAGTCGCTAAGTTGTATCTGACTCTTTGTGACCCCATGGACTGCAGCATGCCAGATTTTCCTGTCCTTCACCATCTCCCAGAGTTTGCTCAAACTCATGTCCTTTGAATCAGTGATGCCATCCAACCATCTTGTCATCTGTCTCCTCCTGCCTTCAGTTTTTCCCAGCATCAGGGTCTTTTCCAATGAATCTGTTCTTTGCATCAGGTGGCCCAAGTATTGAAGCTTCATCATCAGTCCTTCCAATGAATATTCAGGGTTGATTTCCTTTAGGACTGAATGGTTTGCCATTTTAAATTTATTTTTGAATAGAGACACTTAACTCAAAATGGATTAAAGATCTAAACATAAGACCAGAAACTATTAAACTCCTAGAGGAAAACAGGCAAAACATTCTCCGACATAAAACACAGCAGGATCCTCTATGACCCACCTCCCAGAATATTGCAAACAAAAGCAAAAATAAATAAATGGGACTTAATTAAAATTAAAAGCTTCTGCACAATAAAGGAAACTATAAGCAAGGTGCAAAACAGCATTCAGAATGGGAGAAAATAATAGCAAATGAAGCAACGGATAAAGAATTAATCTCAAAAATATACAAGAAACTCCTACAGCTCAATTCCAGAAAAATAAACAAACCAATCAAAAAATGGGCCAAAGAACTAAACAGACATTTCTCCAAAGAAGACATACAGATGGCTAACA
>NW_011495085.1:6307619-6312135 GCF_000754665.1 Bison bison bison
TCCAGCAATCCCACTGCTGGGCATACTCACTGAGGAAACCAGAAGGGAAAGAGACACGTGTACCCCAATGTTCATCGCAGTACTGTTTATAATAGCCAGGACATGGAAGCAACCTAGATGTCCATCAGCAGATGAATGGATAAGAAAGCTGTGGTACATATACACAATGGAATATTACTCAGCCATTAAAAATAATATATTTGAATCAGTTCTAATGAGGTGGATAAAACTGGAGCCTATTATACAGAGTGAAGTAAGCCAGAAAGAAAAACACCAAATACAGTATACTAATGCATATATATGGAATTTAGAAAGAAGGTAACAATAACACTGTATGCGAGATAACAAAAGAGACACAGATATATTGAACAGTCTTTTGGACTCTGTGGGAGAGGGCAAGGGTGGGATGATATGGGAGAATTGCATTGAAACATGTAAAGTATCATATGTGAAACGAATCTCCAGTCCAGGTTTGATGCATGATACAGGGTGCCTGGGGCTGCTGCACTGGGATGACCCAGAGGGATGGGATGAGGATGGAGATGGGAGGGGGGTTCATGATGGGGAACACATGTACACTCATGGCCAATTCAAGTCAATGTATGGCAAAATCAATACAATATTGTAAAGTAAAATTAATTAATTAATTAAAATAAAATAAAGAGAATCTAAAAGAAATTAAAAAAATAAAGTAATAAAATTATAGGTGGCATGTTGTTACACCCACAGATTACATTTCAGTTTGTTAGATAAAAGAAAATGCTAGAAATAATCAGTGCATAATTTCCTTTAATGATCTTCCCAAACTCAATGTACTAAAAATTTTCCAGGTGCTTTATTTAGAAATTGTGGCTTATGAGACAATAGGGTCTCTGAGCTAGAGACTTCATTATTTGTCTGCCTCAGCATGAGGTATTACAGATGTTATTAACACCTCCACTCCTGGGAGAAACCTGGGAGGAAGTTGCTGAAAATTCTCATTAATTTTAGGAGGTGAAAATTGTGACAATCCGAATAAATAATTAGTGTTAATTGCATTTTTACACATGCTACATTTCACTACCAAGAAAAAAGGATGAGTTGAAGGGGAAAAGTTTACAAAACTTCTCATACTAAACTGATCCAGTTTTATTACAAATTATTTCTCAACCAAAAAAAGTATGAACAGGTACACAATCAGAAGGAAGTGAACATTAGAGAAAATATTATTCAAATAACTGATAAACCCAGAAATCCATAATCCATTTTATTTGCATCAAATCAACCTGAAGGAAAATTTATGAGTATTTCAGCATAGTTGTATTTATTGAATCCTGAAATAAAACTAGTCTCTAACCATCTCAAGCATAAAAACGAAAGCTCATGTACCATGTACCTAAATATTTAAAGTACATAAATCAAGACAAAGCGTTATACGAGATATGTTCTATCATCCTACAAAGAAAATTATACTTTCATTACAACCTGAAAGGCAAGGATGGAGTTTGGAATTCTTGGACCCGTTTTATATCATAATTGGAGACACAAAAAGAAACAACCAAGGTGGACATATGTGTAACTCCAAAGATGACTCGTCCATGGGGACCAGTAGGGCCAGAGAGAAATCCTTTAAATGATAAGATTCCACCTAAAAGTTGATGTTTAACATTTAAATAATTTAGTTCAGAACTATGTGAGAGACAGTAACAATTATACTTCAAAAGGGTTTACTAATGGGTTAAAAAGCAAGGAGTCATTTCTAATTTTGGTAACAAGACTCTGGTTTATAATTCTATCATTCTAACTCTACTAGAGAAGCCTCTAGAAAATTTTGAAGGGGTATTGTCAAAAATTTAAAAGCCAATTGTGGGTGGCAGGATGCAGAAAGCATAGAGATTAATACCTTGAGAAATGGAGATAAAAGAACAACTCAAAATAGATGTGACTACATCTAAATAAAAATAGATTTAACAACACAAAAGAAAGATATGAATTGCAGGTCTAATCAGGCAGTGAAAACAGTGCCAAATAAGACAAAGATACTAGCAGAAAGGCTCCACAACTTGACTCTAGTGTTAAGGAGAAGTAAAGGAATATTTATCCTTAATCAAACTTCTTGAAATATTAATTGAAACCATGCATGCAGCTAGAGACAAAAGAGCATCTTCCTGAGGTTATTGTATAGTGATTACTGATTTGAGAATGTTTCCAAGTCTTAAAAACTAGTTATTAAGATTTTTAAAACATAAGGTGTAAATTATGACTTTAGCAGCACTAAAATGACACTAGATCCACATTCCTTCAGGTGCAAGTTTACTAGCAGGAATTTTAAGCTGCAAGTCTCTGGACCTTTTAGCTTTCTTCTGTTAACATGACCTTCTCTTGTGTTACTCTGCTCTCTGTTCTGCAACATTCTTGAAAATTATTATCGGGAAAATCTAATGTTAACTTGCTTGACAATCTGAAACTGAACAGTGATCTTCTAGCTACTCCACTGTTGCTTGGGGAAAAATCATTAAGAGAGAAGTTTCACCTTTCAATAAATGTGGCATCACCAATGTTCTTGATGACACAGAAAAGTGTATCTATAGTAAAGTATTGTAATCAGCAAGCACCATCGACTCAACAGATATGAGTCTGAGCACACTCCAGGAGATAGTGAAGGACAGAGGGGCCTGGCGTGCTGCACTCCATGGGGTCACAAAGAATCACACATGACTTAGTGGCTGAATAGCAAATCAGTCAGAAAGTTATTTGAAAGAGATGAACTTTGTGCATGTCTTTTAGAAACACTTAATTTATGTATATTTTCTTTTTTTTTTTTTTCAGAAAACCCTGAATAACTCAAATAAAAGACCACATCCTTTGTGCACAAAATAAGGAAAATACATAAGTAGTGAAAAAGCATTATTACATCGCTCAAGTGGAGACATGTTTCCTTCTGTAATGTACAGGAAATAATGGCACATCCTAAAATTGGCTTCATTTTAGAGTTAATGAAATATAATATGTTCTATATACAAGCATTATTGGAATGTGTTGCTCTTTGAAGAGTATGATTATTAGCAATGAGTTGTTGACCATAACCTCTTCTAGAAAGACAGGTAAAAACATAACCTGCTTATAAAATTATGTCGTGAGTTTCAACACTGCATTCTTTAGATGTTTGCATAAGTTTTCTGCCCTCCTTTCAATCTTGACACATTTTTAATTCACTGTCTGGGACAACGTGAATCAGTCAGACTCACAGAAAATCTGACTAACCTTGTATCAAAGAACAATGGTGTAGTTGCAAATGGACCTTAAGTTGCCATATTAGAAAGATGAAAATCAATATTAAGATGAATATAAATGATGTTAAATAGCTTTAAATTTTTTAGATTAATGCAAATGTTATTAATAAATATTTGAAACTAGTGGTAAAGAGTCAAATGCCTATGCAGGAGACATAAAAGATATGGGTTCAGTCCCTGGGTTGGGAAGATCCTCTAGAGGACAGCATGCAACCCACTCCACTATTCTTGCCTGGAGAGTCCTCATGGAAAGAGAAGGCTGGCAGGCTACAGTCCATAGAGTCACAAAGAGTCAGACACAACTAAAATGACAGCACACTTATCCCATATTGTTAAGATCATGTTATCTCAAGGTTATAAATTATCTTGCTTTTCATAGAGAAAAAATATAAGATTTTTAATGAAAGGTTGTCAGTTTTCATTCCAATCCCAAAGAAAGGCAATGCCAAAGAATGCTCAAACTACTGCACAATTGCACTCATCTCACATGCTAGTAAAGTAATGTCAAAATTCTCCAACCCAGGCTTCAGCATATATGAACCGTGAACTTCCTGGTGTTCAAGCTGGTTTTAGAAACGGCAGAGGGACCAGAGATCAAATTGCCAACATCCGCTGGATCATGGAAAAAGCAAGCGAGTTCCAGAAAGGCATCTATTTCTGCTTTATTGACTATGCCAAAACCTTTGACTGTGTGGATCACAAGAAACTGTGGAAAATTCTGAAAGAGATGGGAATACCAGACCACCTGACCTGCCTCTTGAGAAATTTGTATGCAGGTCAGGAAGCAACAGTTAGAACTGGACATGGAACAACAGACTGGTCCCAAATAGGAAAAGGAGTTTGTCAAGGCTGTATATTGTCACTGTGCTTATTTAACTTCTATGCAGAGTACATCATGAGAAACACTGGACTGGAAGAAGCACAAGCTGGAATCAAGATTGCCGGGAGAGATATCAATAACCTCAGATATGCAGATGACACCACCCTTATGGCAGAAAGTGAAGAGGAACTCAAAAGCCTCTTGATGAAAGTGAAAGTGGAGAGTGAAAAAGTTGGCTTATAGCTCAAAATTCAGAAAACGAAGATCATGGCATCCAGTCCCATCACTTCATGGCAAATAAATGGGGAAACAGTATCAGACTTTATTTTTCTGGGCTCCACAATACTACAGATGGTGACTGCAGCCATGAAATTAAAAGCTGCTTACTCCTTGGAAGGAAAGTTATGACCAACCTAGATAGCAT
>NW_011495085.1:6312235-6312457 GCF_000754665.1 Bison bison bison
CTGCAAGGAGATCCAGCCAGTCCATTCTGAAGGAGATCAGCCCTGGGATTTCTTTGGAAGGAATGATGCTAAAGCTGAAACTCCAGTACTTTAGCCACCTTATGCGAAGAGTTGACTCATTGGAAAAGACTCTGATGCTGGGAGGGATTGGGGGCAAGAGGAGAAGGGGACGACAGAGGGTGAGATGGCTGGATGGCATCACTGACTCGATGGACGTGAATC
>NW_011495085.1:6312557-6313045 GCF_000754665.1 Bison bison bison
TCTGAGTGGTCCAGTTGTGGAGTGCACATAAAGGAAGTGACTACTGGCTAGCCCACTCTCTCCACTATTGATTCACCTCATCTCATTTGGGTCACCTCTAACTCCCTCCTCCCTCTTCTCTTCTCCATGTAACCCTGTGAACCTCTCTGAGTGACCCTCACTGTAGAGAAACTTATCATCTTTAATGTAGATGTTTTATCAATGGTGTTGTATAGAAGGAGAAGTTTTGAAACTACTGTAAAAATAAGACCGATAATCGGAAGCAGGAGACTTAAGTCCGAACCCTGACTCCAGGGAACTCCTGACTCCAAGGAACATTCATTGACAGGAGCTCATCAAATGCCTCCATACCGACACTGAAACCAAGCACCACACAAGGGCCGATAAGTTCCAGGGCAAGACATACCAAGCAAATTCTCCAGCAACAAAGGAACACAGCCCTGAGCTTCAAGATACAGGCTGCCCAAAGTCACCCCAAAACTATAGAC
>NW_011495085.1:6313145-6327482 GCF_000754665.1 Bison bison bison
GCCACCTTATGCGAAGAGTTGACTCATTGGAAAAGACTCTGATGCTGGGAGGGATTGGGGGCAAGAGGAGAAGGGGACGACAGAGGGTGAGATGGCTGGATGGCATCACTGACTCGATGGACGTGAGTCTGAGTGAACTCTGGGAGTTGGTGATGGACAGGGAGGCCTGGCGTGCTGTGATTCATGGTGTCACAAAGAGTTGGACACGACTGAGCGACTGATCTGATCTGATCTTATCTGTCTACTCTAAATGGAAATTAAAAAAAAAAAAAAACAACACTACCATTTGTTAACTAGGGATGGTATGGGGAGGGAGGAGGGAGGAGGATTCAGGATGGGGGATCCGTGTATACCTGTGATGGATTCATGTTGATATATGACAAAACCAATACAATATTGTAAAGTTAAATAATAAAATAAAATTAAAAACTAATAATAATCATAACCTAAAAGTTAAGCGTTATGTTTTTTTCAGTGGAAATTTTTCAGACATAAGCCTGGAGGCAGCATTTCAAGTAGCCCTGAGAGAACTCTCCCAACTCAGAGATTGAACCCTAGTGTCCTGCATTGTAGACAGATTCTTTACCATCTGAGTTATCAGGGAAGCCCTTTCTTTGTATAGGAAGATGTAAGGGTCTAGGCTCACTGAAATCATTCCTTTCATATCATCTCAGCTATCTGGGCCAGTATCCTGTGTTTGCACAGCCTAAGCTTCCTCGGAGCTCCTGGGTAAGGAGTGACTGAAGCCCGATGACTGCTGATCACAGAGATTCTTCTCCTTCTTGAGGGTCCTGGAGGGCTGGAATCGCTGATGATTGTGACATCCTTGCTTATTGATATGGCAGGAAATATTCCATTTATCACATTTCATGGCATTTTTGCTACTTTATTATCTTAAATTTATAACCCCCTATGTGCATGCCTGTTTTTAAAAAGTTACTTCAGTAGTGTCTGACCATTTGCAATCCAGTGGACTATAGCCAGCCAGGCTCCTCCGTCCATGAGATTCTCCTGGCAAGAGTACTGGAGTGGGTTGCCATTTCTTTCTCCAGGGGATCTTCCCTACCCATGGATGGAACCTGAGTCTCTTATGTCTCCTGCATTGGCAGGTAGGTTCCTTACCATCAGAACCATCTGGGAAGCCCTAAGCAAGTACATGTCAGGTGGCTCAGTGGTAAAGAATGTGCCTGTCAGTGCAAGAATCACAAAAGACACAGTTCTATCCCTGAATCATGAAGATCCTATGGAGTAGGAAATGGCAACCCACTCCAGTATTTTTACCTGGGAAATCCTATGGACAGAGGAGCCTGGTGGGCTATACTCCATGGGGTCACAAAGAGTTAGACATGACTGAGTGACAGAGTTTGAACACACAAGTCTATGTATTCAAATAGTATCTCTCTTGATCTAAAAGAGAAAGCTCCTAGCTATTAATTTGGTTTTTCTATAATTCATTAATATTCTTTAAAATGATATTTTCATGGCCTTCAGATTTTAAAACCATGAAATTTACCACTGTTACATTAATTTGCAAATGCATTCACTCAAACAAAAAGGTATAATTCTCCATACAGTTTAATTATCTGTATATTGTAAATTTATAAAATATTTAGAACTAGGTCATATATGAAAGCAATGACAGAATGATCAAAGCATATAAATTGTCTTTTCAATTCTTAGGCATTCCTTGCTATAAGTGACTGTGGTATGAGCATTTGTTTCATGTTGATTTACTTGGATCATTTATGATTAACTGTCAGCTGTAATAATGACAATTTTTGTGGTCAATGTAGAAAATCACAGAAAAAGCATTTTATCTTGACTCATTGTTGTATACCAATCATCATAGTATATTAATTTGAACTTATAGGAATACTGCAATAGGAACAGAACAGAAGCTACAACTCCAGATGCTAATTAGTTTTCAGCATTTCATCAAATTTTCCTAGATTTTGCCATAGGCAAACTGGGGAATTAAATATGGAAGCAATGGGGATAATAATATCCACATCTCAAACATACCAATGTGATCCAAGCTTTCACTAATTTCATAAGCTATGCTATCCCCATTGCTTCCATATTTGCTCAGTCATGTCCGACTCTTTGCGACACCATGGATTGTAGCATGCCAGGCCTCCCTGTCCATCACTATCTCCCGGAGTTCACTCAAACTCACGTCCATTGAATCGGTGATGCCATCCAGCCACCTCATCCTCTGTCATCCCCTTTTCCTCCTGCCCCAATCCCTCCCAGCATCAGAGTCTTTTTCAGTGAGTCAACTCTTCGCATGAGGTGGCCAAAGTCCTGGAGTTTCAGCTTTAGCATCATTCCTTCCAAAGAACACCCAGGGCTGATCTCCTTTAGAATGGACTGGTTGGATCTCCTTGCAGTCCAAGGGACTCTCAAGAGTCTTCGTTATCTCCCCAATTTGCTCAGATTCATCTCCACTGAGTTAGTGATGCTACTGGGTAGTGGTTACAGGTACTGTTCTTGGCTCAGCTCTTAGTGTTGCTCCCTTTAATCCTCTCAGAACCTTCTTTCCCCAGCTCTCATCCCATGCAGGTGAGATCAATTGCCTACAGAAGAAGCTTCCCCAGATCTCTTGGGTTCTCCCTTTGCACAGCTCTCTCCTTTCTGATATTCTGTTTTATGAATTCCAGCCATCTCAGCTCTGTCCCCTCAGCTCATGAAACCAATCTGAGCTTCACTTGGATCTCCTCCTCCATAAATTCTTAACAAAATGAAAAGACAACTCATGGAATGGGAGAAATATTTGCAAACAATGTAAGCAACACAGGATTAATTTCCAAAATAGACAACTCAATATTAAAAAAAAAAAAAAAAAAACACTAATTTTCTAGTTCTTTGTGACCTCTTGGACTATAGCCCACCAGGTACCTCTGTCTATAAGCTTCCATCCTTTCAGGGCTTAATTTCCTATGTTGACTGATGGCTGACATCTGAAGTGCCAACATTTTGAATATTTCATTGTTTACTTTGGTTTTAGGTCAAAGGTAAATCTCATCACTGCTGGTCCATGAGAGCTAGAAGTGTCAGCTTTGACAGTATTCATACAACTCTTGATTTCACCTCTTTGATAATACATACCCATGAGAAGAAAGTGAATTATGAAAAATATTTTTATTAATAATATTTTAGATGAATAGGAGCATCTTACACTAAATACATTAGCAGTAAATCCATTATAATAATATGTTATGAAAAAAGTATATGTGCATCTAGATTTCCTTGCAAAGACAAAACTTCAAAACACATTTAAAGTAGAATAAATTTTAAAATGGATATATTAATTTGTAAAATGTCATTAAACTTCATGGAAATGTTGCCACTGATATTTTATTCAATCTGCAGATATTTCATGCAATCCATTTTGCGTGTTTCCTGATAAAGGCAATTGGAAAAGAGAGAAAAGATGGTCATAATGTTTTTATGATGTATGATATTAATGATTTTACATGGAATCATCTAGAAGAGGATCATTGAAGTGGAGGAGAGGACATTCATCATTGGAAGTAAACCTAAGAGATCAATAAACTGAGGAATGGTTAGATCCTCTATGTGGATTTTTAAATTCCCACAAGTGGTAACAACTATTAATACTGGTGAGAGTGATCATAAGCCACATGCTGTGAATTAGAGGCATCAATCATAATGAATGCCTGGAACATGAGTCCAACACCTTCCTCCTCCCAATACTGTACATCAAAGAAATATCTGGAAATGATAGTGCAGATGAAAAAAGACATCCACCCTTATCCAAGACTAGAGATTATGGGAAATAATATAAAATTACATTATTGAGTGAGTCACAGGGATATTGGATTGCAAAAGAGAGTGGGAATGGAGAAGAAAGCCTAATTTTGGAAAGAGCAAAAGAGTCAAAGGGATGATTCTACACAGTGGTTGATGTTATTAGAAAAGTTGGCTTTTGACACACGTTCAATTTTAGAGGGGATGAATTTTCACAAGTTTCAGTGCATGACAATTTGTCCTGAAACCAGTGTTCTCCTAGACACCCAGAGAGAACTGTCTAGTGGATGGAGAGATTTTGTAGTCTGGTGAGTCTGAAGAGATTGGTCCTGGTGGTTTTTAGTAGTAGATATAAAACCAGCTCTAAATAAACCATTTAGAGGGGACTGGGTCCTAAAGCAGTTTGTATTTGCAAGCTGGAAGGAGCTGATGAATAAAACGGCTATTGGGTTGTAAGCAAAGCCTGACATCCAACTATATGCTAAGGTGGGGCCTAGGTACCAAGCCCACTGGGGGCATTGTTGGATATATAACCAGGTTTCCTATAGTATAAGCATAAACAACTTAGATATATTAAGCACATTTTCATAGAGCACTTAGAGAAAAATTGTCAGTCATATCAAAGTCAGTTCAAACCACTGAAATTATATTTTGTATGCACCCCTCAAGGCATTCAGCAACCAATAAAGATCTCTTCATTCTGGAATTTCTCTACATATTTATTTCTGAAGTGTTGCCAGAAGAAATCATAATGATTTGGACTCATTGTCCTTGTGAATGCCCCAGGTTAATATTTCAAATGTCCTATGAGTTATTTCTTCAACTGCATAAAAGAAGTAGGCTATAATGTTGAAAATTATAAGGAAATTATATAGTGTAACATTTTAAATGTTACAAAATGAAGAATTACACCATAAAGGGTATTGCTTTTATTTTTTACAGGTTTATTCACTAGCATGCCATATATTTTTTTCTGATGTATAAATAATTGCATTTAAAGAAGTTCTCAAGGGAAAAAAACAATTCATTTTTTTAAACTATTACTTTTTCTTTCATTCAAGCCTTTTTTTTTTTTAAGTTTCTACTATATCAATTGATGGTTGTATTAGCAATAATACAGAATCCTGATTTTTAGTTTTTACTTGCAAATCAGGTAATAGATCAATAGACATATCAACTAAAGAAAAAAAAAAGTCACAATCTGAAAGTAGAGAGATATTGTATTTTGGTGGCAAGGTTAAGGAATCTAAATCTGAGAAGTAGCATCTCAGTAGCCCTAGGAAAACTGCTTCAAGGAGGCAGGAGAGGGAGTCAAGCTATATACTAGTGTAACAAAAGGGGCAGGCAGTCTGAGCACCAAAGATTATTGTTAAACAGTAAAGAAAACCAGATATCAAACTAAGGAATTTAGCACTCTACATTGTATGGGAAAATGCAAGCCTATGGGTTTACTAAATTTACCCCTTTCATATACACCTCAGTTATCTGGAGCCAAATCCTGTTTTATGTCACCATAAGGGGTGGCAGGTGTGATGGATGGTTGCTTCTTGCATCCCCCAGTCCCACCCATGAGCTCCTCAGTATCACCATGGAGCGTAGTGGCATCTGCTGGATCACCTGCATTGTGTTCCCTTTTGCAAGCCCTCATTCACATTAGGAGGTCAGAAATCACTGGTGACTGTGACATTTTTTGCCCACCTATATGGCAGAAGATACTTCATTTCACAGACAGATGAAAAGAATGTAAGTTAAAACCTGGATGATAGACATTAACTACAGGGTATGACAGGACTCTCTCAAAATGAAGTTCAGTCAATGACTTGGCACTCAGGAAAAGTTGAAATTAGAAGGATAATTAGATGTTATTCTGGGGAAGAGATGGGAAAAGGGACTATATCTATAGGGTTTCATAAGAGGGAGCTTCTTGTACAAAGCCACGGATTCATAAAAGAATAAGGCAGATTCACATAAAGACAGGCTTTAATGTCTAGTGCTTAATATAAAAAGTAAAGTAACTAAATGAAAATAGTAGGTTAAATGTGATCTAGGTTACAAATGGCTTTGTAGCCAATGCTATCAAGGTGACAATTTCCTATCAAGTCTACTGTGAATTATTTTCCACCAAGGGGATTCCCTGGTAGCTTAAACAGTGAAGGGGTCTCAAAGAGTTGGACATAGCTGAGAGACTAATATTTTCACTTTGCTTTTTCAATCTGCTATATGGGGAGGAATTTTCTATATATATATATACATGTTATTTCTCCTTTGTGCCTATTTAACCCACATCAAAGACTCTATATTTCACTGGTTTTTATAAGAAATCTTACCTGTAAAACATCCATTAGGTCCGTTCAGTTGCTCAGTTGTGTCCGACTTTTTGAGACACTGAGGACTGCAGCACACCAGGCATCCCTGTCCATCACCAACTCCCAGAGCTTGCTCAAACTCATGTCCATGGAGTCGGTGGTGCCATACCACCATCTCATCCTCTGTCATCCCCTTCTCCTCCTGCCTTCAATCTTTCCCAGCATCAGGGTCTTTTCCAATGAGTCAGTTCTTCTCATCAGGTAGCCAAAGTATTGGAGTTTCAACTTCAGCATCAGTCCTTCCAACGAATATTCGAGATTGATTTCTTTTAGGATTGACTGGTTTGATCTCTTTGCAGTCCAAGGGGCTCTCAAGAGTCTTCTCCAACACCACAATTCAAAAGCATCAATTCTTCATCACTCAGCTTTCTTTATGGTCCAACTCTCACATCCATACATGACTACTGGAAAAACCATAGCTTTGACTCTTTGTCAGCAAAGTAATGTCTCTGCTTTTTAATATGCTGTCTAGATTGGTCATATCTTTTCTTCCAAGGAGCAAGTGTCTTTTAATTTCATGGCCTCAGTATCACCATCTTCAGTGATATTCCTCACTTATTATAGATTTTTATTGAAATTTTGGGAGAAACAGGAAGGGCTGAATTCCCCCGTGTAACAGCTTTCTGACACTTTATTTCTCCTTTCTCTCTTCCTCTCCAGATTTCTTTCCCTCATTGTACAAATTAGTTTCCCTTGAAATGATCCAGTCCTTCCAGAATTCAAAAACTTGATAACTAAGGAGACTAAGATATGTACTCTCAAATGTGCATTTCTGCTTAAACTAAAGACTTTGAGATGCCTGCTCAGAGAATTCTTCCTGGTCTAACTTATTGCATACTGTTCTGATGAGAACATATACTACTCAGATTCATTGTGGAAAAATCTACCCAGTCTTGTTACTTCTAAAATTCATATATTAGATTTTGGTGAGATTAAAAAATGCATAAATTTTTAGTAGTTACTTCTTTAAAATAAAATCAAAGAGCCACTTATTTGGCAGAAAGAAATTCAAAAGTTAAAGAAATTTAACTTTGGACCTAGCAAACTACACTCTTGTTTAAACTCACAAAATGATTGTACCAATGAAACATTAAAATTAGACTGTTTTATTTAAAAAAATTCCATGCCCACAGACATGACTTTTCAACTTCAGTGTACTATCTACTGTTACTTAATTTCAGAGCCTTGATTTGTAATAATATTTATGTTTATAGGAATTATTTATAAGCTTTATACAGTGTCTAAAAGAGGGGATATTTAATACCCTCCCAAATTCAAACACATACACACACATACATGATTTTAATATGTGCACATTTTGGAGTAAATAAGTCAAACAAGTAACTGGCCTTATGCCCTAAGAAGAATCATGAATCCTAAATTTCAAAATATATCTCTTCAAATTAGATGTAGTGGTTTTCTAATTTATTGTTCAAAATATGTCAATCAATATAATCAATGCAGTAGACTTTAAGGCTCAATTATTCTACATAGATACAGTAACTATCTTTTTCCATTTATGTCAGCTCTGGAATGCTATTTAACTGTTAATGAATTGACAGATTAAAGATGTGACTATTACACAGCATTAGAACATTCTTCTGAAAGGTTAATTATTTTAATACCAGGCCTCGGATTTGCCTTCTAAAGTAAGTCACTTTCCATTGCAGTTGTAGGTTCATTTGCATTCTGAAGTAGTGTGCCTCCATTGTTTGTTTCACCCTCTGAACACAGTTAAGTGTATTTTGTTCTACTGAGTTTACATGGGCTGCAGGTGCCAGTTCCTGTTGCAGCTGTGCATATATTTTAGAATGGGCTAACAGACAGCAGAGAGTGCAGTCACACCACATTCAACAAAGATGTAGTCTGATTTGTATTGGATTAGTACTTCCAGAAAGCAAAGGCAGGAACTAAATGATAGGCTTTCAAAACCTTAGGCCTTTGAAATCTCTGGGCATTGATTACAGACATGATGCTGAAGCAGTGTCTGACTGTCATAGAAGAACAAAAATTTGTAAAACCATTCCCTTTAAAAGACTAACCAGTGCACTGAATTCTTAGTAATAAAAGCACATTTGATTAAATGGTCTATGGCTTCTTAAAGCAAATAATATGTTTACAAAGTGCTTTTTGCATCAGCATTATTTTATTGTAGAAACCATGAAGAACTAGAAACAAAACAGCTCTCATTTTGAGTGTGTGTGTGTACTTTCTAGAAAACGAGGAAAGATTCTGCCATTATGTTTTATTATGATTTATTTTTTTTAATTTCCCTCCCAAATTCAAAGAATTCCACTGAGATGCTATACTTTCTCCCATGTTGCTTTGCGCTATATCCTTGGGAACTAGCACATTCGGTACATTTCCTAGGCTCCAATACTACCTTCTTTCCACCTAGACCCACCATAGGGAGGTGTTGACAGAAGATTGTAAGGTAGAGAGAGAGAAAAGTCATAATATTTGTTCCTCTCCTTCTCTATGGAGATGCTGTTTTGAGCAGTAGTCCAGGTGGCACTGGTGGTAAAGAAACTGCCTGCCAATGCAGGAGACATGAAAGATGTGGGTTCAATCCCTGGGCTGGTAAGATCCTCTGGAGAAGGAAATGGCAACCCACTCCAGTATTCTTGCCTGGAGAATCCCATGGACCGAGGAGCCTGGAGGGCTACAGTCCATAGGTTGCAAAGAGTCAGACATGGCTGAGGTGACTGAGCACAGTACCTATCTTCTACCATGGTTCCAATTTCTCTTCAACATTCCATGCTGTTAGCCTCTATTTTGTGACCTCTCTCTTGGGGTCTTATATCCTACTGCAGTATACTGGATAAGGTCCTCTTCTCAAATGTTTCCAAGTCTTAATTTCTGGAATCTATGAATAAATTATTTTATATAGAAAAGCAAACTTTGCAAATACAATTATGTTAAGAATTTTGAGATGGAAAGATCATCTTGGATTATTTGGGTGGGACTAATATAACCACAAGGATCCTTATAAGGCAAAGCCAAGAGAGTCATAGGAATCAAATAATATATTGATCTGAATGAGAATGAAATTATGATATATACAAATTGGTGGAATAAACTTAAAGGCAAGAGGTAAATTTATAGCATTCTATATTTACATTAAAAAATAAAAGTTTAAAATCAATATTCTTAGCTCACTGCCTCAATAAACTAGAAAAAGAGCAAAATAAACCCAAAGGAGCATAAATAACAACTAAAAAGATGACAACAGGAACAAATTATTTAAAAGAGAAAAGCAATAGGAAAAAAACAATGTTCTGGTTCTTTAAAAAGATTAAATTGACAAATCTCTAGCAAAACTGGTAAACTAAAGAAAAAAGTGAAAAAAGACAGTACCAGTGTTAAGAAGGAAACAGGATATATCATTATAGACTGTAAAAATTAAAAGGATAATAAGGAAATACAACAAATATCTCTATACACATAAATTCAGCAACTTAGATGAAATGGTTTATGTTCACCACTAACTCACATATCCCTGTATGAAAGGGATCATTTGTTTGGTCCTATAATTATCAAGAAAATTGCATTTGTAATTTTAAAATTCCACAAAAGAAATGTCCAGGCCTAGGTGGTTTCACTTGAAATTCTACCAAAAAATTTAAAAAGAATCAACACTAATTCTATACAATTTTTAGGGAAAACAGATGAAGAGATAATAAGGAACTTTCTTAATTTGATATTTGTTTTAAAAGTCTATGATAACACCATAGTTAATGGTGAAAAATTGTACATTTTGGGAAATCACTACAGATACTATAGACAGTGAAAGGACAATAAATAAATACTATTAATAATTATGTGTCCCAAAATTTGATAAAGTAGATGACAAGGACCAATTACTTGGAAGATACAATTTACCAAAACTCATACAAGATGAAATATACAACATGAATAGTCCTTTGGCTATTAAAATTGAATCAATAATTAATAACATTCCAAATCAGAAAACACCAGGATCAAATAGGTGATTGGTGAAATCTACAGAATATTTATGAAAAAAATTAAATTAAGTATATAAAATTTTCAGAAGACAGAAGTAGAGAGCATATTTCCTAACTCATTCTATGAGGCCAGCATTTGGTCAGTTCAGTCACTCAGTCGTGTCCGCCACTTTGCAGGCCATTGACTGCAGCACGCCAGACTTCCCTGTCCATCACCATAGCAACCTCCTTCAAAAAGACTTAGGCCAGCACTGTTGTATGCAGTGCATCTGACCCTGTGGCAGGCCAGTGTCAACCCATGCCTCCACCAGAGGCTCTTGAACGCTCATAGGCAAGACTGTCTCAGTCTCTTATGGGATCACTGCTCCTTTCTCCTGGCTCTTGGTGCACACAAGGTTTTCTTTGTGCCTTCCAAGAGTCTGTTTCCTAAGTCTTCTGGAAGTTCTGCAATCAAATCCCACTGACTTCCACAGTCAAATTCTGTGGGGGGCTCTAAGTCTCTTTTCTGGATCCCCATGTTGGGAAATCTGCTGTGGGTCCTAGAACTTTTGTAACAGTTCAAGAACTTCTTTGGAATAATTGTTCTCCAGTTTGTGGGTGATTGGTTCAGTGGCTCTATGGTGGGGCTAATGGCAGCCTCCTCTAGGAGGACTTATGCCACACTTTGTGCCTCTAAGGTCTGCTGTAGCCAGAGCTTCTGTCCCTACTACAGGCCACTGCTGACCCATACCTCTGCAGGAGAAACTCAAACACTCAAAGGCATGTCTGGCTCAGTCTCTATGGGGTCTCTGGGTCCTGGTGCACACAAGGTTTTGTTTGACCTCTCGGAGTGTCTCTAGTGTATATAGGGTTTGATTCTAAACATGATTTCATCCCTCCTACTATTTTTTTTTTTTTTTTGGCTTCTCCTTTGCCCTTGGACATGGGATATCTTTTTTTGGTGGGATTCAACATTCTCCTGTCGATGGCTGTTCAGCAACTATTGGAAATTTTGGAGTTCTTGCAGGAGAAGATGAGGGCACATCCTTCTACTCTGCCATCTTAGCAGTAAAAGTCAGCATTACCCTTACACTAAAATCAGACATTACAAAAAAGAAAACTATAGACAAGTATCTCTCATGAACTTAGATGCAAAATTCTTCAACAAAGTTTTAACAAATGATTTATTACTGTTAAATGCAAAAAATATTTCTCCATATGAATTTTGTATCAAGTGACTTTACTGAGTTTATTGATAAGCTCTAGTAGTTTCTGGTATCATATATTTTTTTTGTCTTTTCTATATACAATATCATGTCATTTACAAAGTGACATTTTACTTCTTAATTTTCCAGTTTGAATTCTTTTTGTTTCTTTTTCTTCACTGATTGCTATGCTAGGACTTTTATTTATTTTTTATTTTTTAATTTATTTATTTTAATTGGAGGTAAATTACTTTATAATAGTGTAGCGATTTTGTCATACATTGACATGAGTCAGCCACGGGTGCACATGTGTTCCCCATCCTGAACCCTCCTCCCACATCCCTCCCCATCCCATCCCTCTGCTAGGACTTTTAAAACTATGTTAACTAAAGTGGTGATAGTGGACCATCCTTGTCTTCTTCCTAATCTTAGAGGTAATACTTTCACCATTGAGTATGATGTTAGCTGTAAGTTTGTCATATATTGTCTTTATCATGTTGAAGTATGTTTCTTTTATGCCCACTTTCTGGAGAGTTTTTTTGTTTTTGTTTTGTTTTCTCATCACAAATGGATGTTAAATTTTATCCAAAGCTTTTTATACATCTACTGCAACGAGCACATGGTTTTTATGTTTTAATTTGTTAATGGAATGCATCACAATGATTAATTTGAAGATATTGAAAAATCCTTGCATCACTGGATAAATCCCAGTTGATCATGGTGTAAGGAAACAACCCCATTTACTATCACAACCAAAAGAATAAAAAACAAGAAAATAAAGGTACCTTAGGAGACAAAAGGGCTTCCCAGATAGCTTAGTTGGGAAAGAATCCACCTGCAATACAGGAGACCCTGATTCAATCCCTGGGCTGGGAAGATCCACTGGAGAAGGGATAGGCTACCCACTCCAGTATTTCTTGGGCTTCCCTTGTGGCTCAGCTGGTAAAGAATCCACCTGCAATGCTAAAGATCCTGGCTCAATCCCTGGTTTGGGAAGATCTCCTGGAAAAGGGAATGGCTACCCACTCCAGTATTCTGGCTTAGAGAATTCCATGGACTATATAGTCCAGTTTAGTTCAGTCACCCAGTCATGCTCGACTCTTTGAAACCCGTTGGCCTGCAGCATGCTAGGCTTCCCTGTCCATCACCAACTCCCAGAGCTTGCTCAAACTCATGTCTATCAAGTTGATGATGCCATCCACATATAGTCCTTGTATAGTCTATAGGGTCACAAAGAGTCGGACATGACTGAGTGACTTTAACTTTCACTTTCAAGGAGACAAGAGAAATCTGTTCTGAAAACTATAAGACATTGATGAAAGAAATCAAAGATGACACAAACAAATGGAAAGATATAAAATGTTTTTGGACTGCAAAAAGCAATACCATGAAATGACTATACCCCCAAAGGCAATCTACAGATTGAATGCAACCCTATCAAATTGCCAATGGCATTTTTCAAGGAACTAAAAATGTTTAAATTTCTATGAAAACATGAAAGACCCTGAATAATCACAACAATCTTAAAGAAAAATGGAGCTGAAGGGATCAGGCTTCCCATACTGCAAAAGTACAATAGTTGAAACAAAATAGTATGGTACTGGCACAAAAATAGACATATAGATCAATGGAACAGAATAAAAAAAAAAAAAAAAGATGAAAAGAAACCCACAGAAAGGGAGAAAATTTTTGGAAATTATTCGACTGACAAGTGATTAATGCCCAAAGTTTATAAACAGCATCTATATATGAATATCAGAAAAAGAAAACCCAAACAACCCAATCAAAACGTGGACAGAAGTCCTCAATAAACATTTCTGCAAAGAGATATACAGATGGCCAAAAGGCACAAGAAAAGATGTGCAACACCGCTAATTATTTGAGGAATGCAAATCAAAACTACAAAGAGGTATGACCTCACACCAGTCAGAGTGGCCATCATCAAAAATACACAAATAATAAATGCTAGAGAGGCTATGTAGTAAAAGGAACCCTCCTATACTGTTGGGTGAGTATGTAAAATGCTGAAGCCACTATGGGGAACAGTATGGAGTTTCCCTAAAAAGCTAAAATAGAGCTACCACAAGATTATGGGAGAAATGTCAACAACCTCAGATATACAGAAGATACCACCCTAATGGCAGAAAGAGAAAAGTCTCTTAATGAATGTGAAAGAGGAGAGTGAAAAAGCTAGCCTAAAACTCAACATTCAAAAAACTAAGACCATGACATCTGATCCCAACACTTCATGGCAAATAGATGGGGATAAAATGGGAATGGTGGTAGATGTTATTTTCTTGGGCTCCAAAATCAGTGCACAAGGTGACTATAACCATGAAATAAAAAGACGCTCACTCCTTGGAAGGAAAGCATATTAAAGGAAAACTAGACAGAGTGTTAAAAAGCAGACACATCATTTTGCCAACAAAGGTCCGTGGATTTAAAACTGTGGTTTTTCCAGTAGTCATGTACAGATGTGAGAGTTGGATCATAAAGAAGGCTGAGTGCCCAAGAATTGATGCTTTTAAATTGTGGTGCTGGAGAAGACTCGTGAGAGCCACTTGGATAGCAGTGATATCAAACAAGTCAGTCCCAAAGGAAATCAACCCTATTAATATTCATTGGAAAGACTGATACTGAAGCTGAAGCTCTAATACTTTGGACTTCTGATGAGAAGGGCCAACTCATTGGAAAAGATTTTGATGCTGGGAAAGACTGAAGGCAAAAGGAGAAGATGGTGGCAGAGGATGAGATGATTGGATAGCATCACTAATTCAACGGACATAAACTTGGGCAAACTCTGGGAAATAGTGAGGGACAGGGAGGCCTGGTGTGCTCCATAGGGTCACAAAGAGTTGGACACGAATTAGTGACTGAACAACAACACATGGTCCTGCAACCCCATTCTTAGGCACATATTGAGGGGAAAAAAAAGAAAAAATGTACAACTCCAATGGTCACGGCAGCACTATTTACAATAGCCAAGACATGGAAGCAGCTTAAATGTCCATCAACAAATGAATGTATAAAGAAGATGTGCTATGTATTTCT
>NW_011495085.1:6327582-6328015 GCF_000754665.1 Bison bison bison
GGACATTTTTTGGCAAAGTAATGTCTCTGCTTTTGAATATGCTATCTAGGTTTGTCATAACTTTCCTTCCAAGGAGTAAGCGTGTTTTAATTTCATGGCTGCAGTCACCATCTGCAGTGATTTTGGAGCCCAAAAAAAGAAAGTCTGACACTGTAAGAATGTACAATGGAGAGACCACTTTAATAAATGGTTCTGGGAAAACTGAACAGCTATATGGAAAAGAATAAAATTAGAGGATTCTTTAACACCTCACACAGAAATAAACTTAAAATGGATTAAAGACCTAAATGTAATCCAGACTATAAAAATTTTAGGGGAAAACGCAGCAGAACACTGTGATATAAATTTCAGCAGTATCTTTTTGGATCCATCTCCTTGAGTAATGGAAATAAAAAATTAAACATATGTGACCAAAGTAAACTTAAAAGCTTTT
>NW_011495085.1:6328353-6328982 GCF_000754665.1 Bison bison bison
AGTGATCACACCACTGTGGTTATCTGGGTCATTAAGAGCTTTTTTGTATAGTTCTTCTGGGTATTTTTTCCCCCTTTCTTAATATATTCTGCTAGTGTGGTCCATAAATTTCTGTCCTTTTTTGTGCCCATCTTTGCATGAAATGTTCCATTGGTATCTCTAAGTTTCTTGAAGAGATCTCGTCTTCCCCATTCTATTGTTTTCCTCTATTGGCTTGCACTGATCACCCAGGAAGGCTTTCTTATCTCTCCATGCTTCTCTTTGGAACTCTGCATTCAGAGAGGTGTATCTTTCCTTTCCTCCTTTGTCTTTCGCTTCTCTTCTTTTCTCAGCTATTCATAAGGTCTCCTAAGACAACCATTTTGACTTTTTACATTTCTTTTTCTTGGGGATTGTCTTGATCACTGCCTCCTGTACTGTACAGTACAAACCTGTACTGTTTTGTCCAGAAACTCTGTCCATAGTTTTTCAGGCACTCTATCAGATCTAATCTGATGAATCTATTTGTCATTTCCACTCTATAAGGGATTTGATTTAGGCCATAACTGAATGGTCTAGTCATTTTCCCTACTTTCTTCAATTTAAGTCTGAATTTTGTAATAAGGAGTTCATGATCTGAGCCACAGTCA
>NW_011495085.1:6329082-6329506 GCF_000754665.1 Bison bison bison
AAGTAGATGTCTTTCTGGAACTCTCTTGCCTTTTCTATGATCCAACACATCTTGGCAATTTGATCTCTGGTCCTCTGCCTTAAATCCAGCTTGAACATCAGGACGTTCTCAGTTCACATACTGTTGAAGCCTCACTTGGAGAATTTTGAGCATTACTTTGCTAGCTTGTGGGATGAGTGCAACCGTGCAGTAGTTTAAACATTCTTTGGTATTGCCCTTCTTTAGGATTGGAATGAAAACTGACCTTTTCCAGTCCTGTGGCCACTGCTGCAATTTCCAAATTTACATCAATATTGAGTGTAGCAATTTCACAGCATCATCTTTTAGGATGTGAAATAGCTCAGCTGGAATTCTATCACCTCCAGTAACTTTGTTCATAGTGATGCTTCCTAAGGCCCACTTAACTTCGGACTCCAGGATGTCT
>NW_011495085.1:6329606-6331020 GCF_000754665.1 Bison bison bison
AAAAGAAAAAATGTACAACTCCAATGGTCACGGCAGCACTATTTACAATAGCCAAGACATGGAAGCAGCCTAAATGTCCATCAACAGATGAATGTATAAAGAAGATGTGCTATGTATTTCTTACATTTTAATTTCATCCTTATACAGGATCCTGCATTACTTCCTGTACATGCAGAATGAATTCTGAGAATCTGAATGAGCCACCTCATTTGATGAAAGAGCTGAAGTTTGCAGCTTATCTAAATTGATGCAAAGAGTGTAAACATGTGAAAAGGATCAATGGAGGACAAAAAAATGTGGGAGAATTAGTGGAAATAAAAACATAATGTAAATAACATTAAAATACATAGTGTAAAAACAGAGGGTCAGTCAGTTCAATTCAGTCATTCAGTCATGTCCGACTGTGTGCAAACCCATGGAGTGCAGTATGACACCAACTCCCTGTCCATCACCAACTCCTGGAACATGCTCAAAATGATTTCCATCATTTGGTGATGCCATTCAACCATCTCAGCTTCTGTTGTCCCCTTCTCCTCATGTCTTCAATCTTTCCCAGTATCAGGGTATTTCCAAATGAGGCAGTTCTTCACATCAGGTAGCCTAAGTATTGGAGCTTCAGCTTCAGCATCAGTCCTTCCAATGAATATTCAGGACTGATTTCCTTTAGGGTGAACTGGTTTGATCTCCTTTCAGTCCAAAAGACTCTCAAGAGTCTTCTCCAGCACCACAATTCAAAAACATGGCACTCAGCTTTCCTTATGGTCCAACTCTTACATCCATACATGACTACTGGAAAAACCATAGTTTTGACTAGACTGATATTTGTCAGCAAAGTAATGTCTCTGCCTTTTAATATGCTGCCTAGGTGGGTCATAGTTTTTCTTCCAAAAAGCAAGCAGCTTTTAATTTTATGGCTGCAGTCACCATCTCCAGTGATTTTGGAGACCAAGAAAATGAAGTCTCTCACTGTTTCCATTGTTTCCCCATCTATTTGCCATGAAGTCATGGGACCGGATGCCATGATCTTAGTCTTCTGATGTTGAGTTTTAAGCCAATTTTTTCACTCTCCTATTTCACTTTCATCAAGAGGCTCTTTAGTTCTTCTTCACTTTCTGCATAACTGAGGTTACTGATATTTCTCCTGACAGTCTTGATTCAAGATTGTGCTTCAACCAGCCCAGCATTTCTCATGATGTACTCTGCATATATGTTAAATAAACAGGATGACAATATAAAACCTTGACATACTCCTTTCCCAGTTTAGAATCAGTCTTTTGTTCCGTGTCCGGTTCTAACTCTTGCCTCTTGACCAGCATTCAGATTTCCCAGAAGGCAGGTAAAGTGGTCTGGTGTTCCCATCACTTTCATAATTTTCAGAGTTTGTAGTGATCCGCACAGTGAAAGGCTTTGGTGT
>NW_011495085.1:6332457-6333525 GCF_000754665.1 Bison bison bison
AAAAGAGTCTGAAATGCAGTACATGGATGCAATCTCAAAAACAACAGAATGATCTCTGTTCGTTTCCAAGGCAAACCATTCAATATCACAGTAATCCAAGTCTATGCCCCAACCAATAATGCTGAAGAAGCTGAAGTTGAACGGTTCTATGAAGACCTACAAGACCTTTTAGAACTAACACCCAAAAAGGATGTCCTTTTCATTAGAGGGGACTGGAATGCAAAAGTAGGAAGTCAAGAAACACCTAGAGTAACAGGCAAATTTGTCCTTGGAATACGGAATGAAGCATGGCAAAGACTAATAGAGTTTTGCCAAGAAAATGAACTGGTCACAACAAACACCCTCTTCCAACAACACAAGAGAAGACTCTATACATGGACATCACCAGATGGTCAACACTGAAATCAGATTGATTATATTCTTTGTAGCCAAAGATGGACAACTCTATACGGTCAGCAAAAACAAGACCAGGAGCTGACTGTGGCTCAGACCATGAACTCCTTATTGCCAAATTCAGACTGAAATTGAAGAAAGTAGGGAAAACCACTAGACCATTCAGGTATGACTTAAATCAAATCCCTTATGATTATACAGTGGAAGTGAGAAATAGATTTAAGGGCCTAGATCTGATAGATAAGGTGCCTGATGAACTAGGGACTGAGGTTCGTGACATTGTACAGGAGACAGGATCAAGACCATCCCCATGGAAAAGAAATGCAAAAAAGCAAAATGGCTGTCTGGGGAGGCCTTACAAATAGCTGTGAAAAGAAGAGAAGCAAAAAGCAAAGGAGAAAAGGAAAGATATAAACATCTGAATGCAGAGATCCAATAAATAGCAAGAAGAGGTAAGAAAGCGTTCCTTAGAGATCAATGCAAAGAAATAGAGGAAAACAACATAATGGGAAAGACTAGGGATCTCTTCAAGAAAATCAGAGATACCAAAGGAATATTTCATGAAAAGATGGGCTCAATAAAGGATAGAAATGGTATGGACCTAACAGAAGCAGAAGATATTAAGAAGAGATGGCAAGAATATACAGAAAACTGTATAAAAAAGATCTTTCACGA
>NW_011495085.1:6333625-6333957 GCF_000754665.1 Bison bison bison
ACCTTACATGTTAGTAAAGTAATGCTCAAAATACTCCAAGCCAGACTTCAGCAATATTTGAACCGTGAACTTCCTGATATTCAAGCTGGTTTAAAAAAGGCAGAGGAACCAGAGATCAAATTGCCAACATCCGCTGGATCATGGAAAAAGCAAGAGTTCCCGAAAAACATCTATTTCTGCTTTATTGACTATGACAAAGCCTTTGACTGTGTGGATCACAATAAACTGTGGAAAATTCTGAAAGAGATGGGAATACCAGACCACCTGACCTGCCTCTTGAGAAATTTGTATACAGGTCAGGAGCAACAGTTAGAACTAGGACATGGAACAAC
>NW_011495085.1:6334057-6335796 GCF_000754665.1 Bison bison bison
AATTGATGCTTTTGAACTGTGGTGTTGGAGAAGACTCTTGAGAGTCCCTTGGACGGCAAGGAGATCCAACCAGTCCATTCTGAAGGAGATCAGGCCTGGGATTTCTTTGGAAGGAATGATGCTAGAGCTGAAACTCCAGTACTTTGGCCACCTCATGCAAAGAGTTGACTCATTGGCAGACTCTGATGCTGGGAGGGATTGGGGGCAAGAGGAGAAGGGGACGACAGAGGATGAGATGGCTGGATGGCATCACTGACTATATGGACGTGATTCTGAGTGAACTCTGGGTGTTGGTGATGGACAGGGAGGCCTGGCGTGCTGCGATTCATGGGGTCGCAAAGAGTCGGACACGACTGAGTGACTGATTTGATCTGATCTGATGATGAAAGTGACATTTTTTTTTTTTTTTTTTTGGTGTTTACAAGATCTTATAAGTCATCATATAACCATTCAACTTCATCTTCTTTGGAGTTAGCGCTGGGGGCATAGATTTGGATTACTGTGATATTGAATGGTTTGCCTTGGACATGAACAGAGATGATTCTGTGATTTTATTTTATTTTTTATTTTTTTTTAAATTTTATTTTTAAACTTTACATAATTGTATTAGTTTTGCCAAATATCAAAATGTTAGACTGCATGCAAGTACTGCATTTTGGACTCTTTTGTTGACTATGATGGCTATTCCATTTCTTCTAAGGGATTCTTGTGCATAGCAGTAGATACAATGGTCATATGAATTTAATTTGTCAATTCCAGTCCATTTTAGCTCACTGATTCCTAAAATGTTGATGTTTATTCCTGCCATCTCCCATTTGACCAGTTCCAACTTACCTTGATTCATGGACCTAACATTCCTAAGCAATATTGTTCTTTATGGCACCAGACATTATCTCCATCACCAGTCACATCCACTACTGGGCATTGTTTTCCTTTTGGCTCTACGTCTTAATTCTTTCTTGAGTTATTTCTCCACTCTTCTGTGGTAGCATATTGGGCACCTACTGAGCTGGGGGAGTTCATCTTTCAGGGTCATGTCTTTTTGCTTTTTCATACTCTTCATGGGGTTCTGAAGGCAAGAATACTGAAGTGGTTTTCCATTCCCTTCTCCAGTAGACAATGTTTTGTCCGAACTCTGCACATTACATGTCTGTCCTGGGTGGCTCTACAGGGCATGGCTCATAGTTTTATTTAGCTAGACAAAGATACTGCCCATAGGATCAGTTGGGTTAGTTTTCTGTGACTGTGGCTTTCCTTCTCTCTTCCCTCTGACAAATAAGGATAAGAGGCTTATGGAACCTTCCTGATGGGAGAGACACTGTGAGGAAAACTGGGTCTGCCTTGTTCTGATGGGCGGAGCCATCATCAGTTCAGTTCAGTTCAGTTGCTCAGTCATGTCTGACTCTTTGCAATCCCATGAATCACAGCACGCCAGGCCTCCCTGTCCATCACCAACTCCCGGAGTTCACTCAGACTCACGTCCATTGAGTCAGTGATGCCAACCATACATCTCATCCTCTGTCGTCCCCTTCTTCTCCTGCCCTCAATCCCTCCCAGCATCAGAGTCTTTTCCAATGAGTCAACTCTTCACATGAGGTGGCCAAAGTACTGGAGTTTCAGCTTTAGCATCATTCTTTCTAAAGAAATCCCAGGGCTGATCTCCTTCAGAATGGACTGGTTGGATCTCCTTGCAGTCCAAGGGGCTCTCAAGAGTCTTCTCCAACTACAGTTCAAAAGCA
>NW_011495085.1:6335896-6336221 GCF_000754665.1 Bison bison bison
TATTTTGTCATAAGTAATTGCAAACATGCTCATCAATTGTGCTGGGTAGTTTCTACCAGAGAAATATAATGAGAGTCTTAACCCATGGGATGCTCTTGGCATGAAGCTTCTGGTCTGTCTGGGCTTCTTATGATATATATATATATTTTTTAATTTATGAGGCATTGGCAGTGGTGTGCTAGAGTTGGCTCAAACTTTTTCTTTGAGCACGAATTGAGTATATCCCTTTCTTACTCCAAATCCAGGAACACTACATTGTTAGCTTGTATTTACATCACAAAGATTTGCCTATGCCATTAAACCAGGGCTTGAGAACCATGCCCAC
>NW_011495085.1:6336321-6336779 GCF_000754665.1 Bison bison bison
AATCTAAAAAATGATACAAATTAATGTACTTACAATACAGAAATAAGACTCACAAACATAGAAAACAAATTTATGGTTACCAAAGGGGAAAGCTGCCAGGAAGGGATAAATTAGGAGACTGGGATTAACATGTACACACTAGTTCAGTTGGTAAAGAGTATGCCTGCAGTGCAAGAGACCCAGGTTCAATTCCTGAGTTGGGAAGATCCCCTGGAGAAGAAAATGGCAGCCCACTCCAGTACTCTTGCCTGGAGAATTTCAGGGACAGAGGAGTCTGGCAGGCTACAGTCTATGGGGGTCCCAAGAGTTGGAGTCGACTGAGCAACTAAGCACAGAACACACACTACTGTTTATATATAGATAGATAACCAACAGGGATCTACTGTATAGCTCAGAGAACTCTACTCAATATTCCGTAATAACCTCTATAGGAAAAGAGTCTGAAGAATAGATATACA
>NW_011495085.1:6336879-6342092 GCF_000754665.1 Bison bison bison
CATAGTCAATAAAGCAGAAATAGATGTTTTTCTGGAACTCTCTTGCTTTTTTCATGATCCAGCAGATGTTGGCAATTTGATCTCTGGTTACTCTGCCTTTTCTAAAACCAGCTTGAACATCTGGAAGGTCACAGTTCATGTATTGCTGAAGCCTGGCTTGGAGAATTTTGAGCATTACTTTACTAGCGTGTGAGATGAGTGCGATTGTGTGGTAGTTTGAGCATTCTTTGCCATTACCTTTCTTTGGGATTGGAATGAAAAGTGCCCTTTTCCAGTCCTGTGACCACTTCTGAGTTTTACAAATTTGCTGACATATTGAGTGCAGCACTTTCCCAGCAATGTATAGCAGAACCCACTACAATATTGTAAATTAATTAGCCTCTAATTAAAATAAATAATTATTTTAATAAGTAATGATGAAAGTTCTAAACCAACATATTTCTCTCAAAGTCTATTTTGTAAAGAATTTTCCATTAAAGTTTTTTTAAATATACTTTGAGAATGTTTTGAAATTCTTGCTAGAAATTTTAAAATAAAATGTTTTTAAACTTCCTTTTTTTCCCATAAACTTCATGTTGTACTGTGTTCCATCAGAATTCTCATATACTTCAAACCCCCCATGGAGTACAATAAAAAGATTTCTATGTAGTTCATATGTATTTTTTCTGAATAATAGAAATGAAATGATGAAATCGTGTTAGAGTCAGTCACATATCATAAATTGTCATGTATAAAATGACTTGATGTGCCCCATAGGAGAATTCCATTAAAACACATACCCTTTTCATTCAGAAGCTTAGCTTCATAAATCAGGAGAGACAGAAAAGTGTATTAACTCTCATCTGAACAGATATTATAGTAGATGCAGCCAACTATAGGTGGAAACCAGTGAAACCTTTTAAAGAATGGAAAACACCACTTTTATAATATTTTCTGTGTAATGAGAACATTAATAGATCTCTAAGTGCATATTTTCTTTTATTAAACTGTCTAAAATACCCACATTTTACCATGAGTGAGTGAAAGTCGCTCAGTTGTGTCCACCTCTTTGTGACCCTATGGTCTATACAGTCCATGGAATTCTCCAGGCCAGAATACTGGAGTGGGTAGACTTTCCCTTCTCCAGGGGATCTTCCCAACCCAGGGATCGAACCCAGGTCTCTTGCATTGCAGGCAGATTCTTTACCAGCTGAGCCACAAGGAAAGCCCTTTACCATAAAACTCGTATAATTTGGTAGTAAGTAATAGTGATATTTGTACACACTGGTCATTTAATGAAAATATATTAAATTTTCTCTTTCCATAAACTCATCATGGGGATGGTTTTAAGTGATAAGCTCAATACCAATAAGCCTTGTATATAAAGTCTGTACTAATTAACACACTGTTATTCACACACACACACAATTTTAAAATCCTCTCAAAATGAAAACAAAGGAAAAAGAATGAAAAATACTTTTGCATTTTTACCAACTATTACATTATATTTACAATCCATTTAGCATAACTCCACTTTCACTTTGCAAAATTAAACACAGTAGATTTGTACACTCTCCAAATCCAGCAGCACCATTCATGTAGAGTTTAACTTGGATGACTACATTCCATCACCTTGATATTTTTCAAATTGTTTATTTTTCATTATAACTAGCAAAACTCTTCATATTGATGTGATGGGCATTTATGTGTGAGATGGAGATTTTAAATGGTGTCCATACTGGTGGCAGTAAAATTTAATCTAAGATACTAGATAGTATAGCATTTGTCAGTACTTATTTTATCATGTAAAATACATGTGAAGTCATCCTTACTTGAACCTACTTCTCAAATGATCCTTTTATTGACAGCTGTTGTTGAGAAAAAATAGCTCTTAGCTGTAAAACACACAGAAAGAAAGAACACTACATTACTAAGATGACTATATATGAAGTTACCATCTCTATTTTTCCAGTAGTCATATATGGATGTGAGAGTTGGACCATAAAGAAAACTGAGTGATGAAGAATTAATTAACTGTGGTGTTGAAGAAGACTCTTTAGAGTCTGTTGGATTGTAAGGAGGTCAAACCAGTCAATCCTAAAGGAAATCAATCTTGAATATTCATTGGAAGGGCTGAAACTAAAGCTCCAATTCTTAAGCCACCTGATGAGAAGAACTGACTCATTGGAAAAGACCCTGATTCTGGGAAATAACGAAGGCAGGAGGAGAAAGGGACGACCCAGGATGAAATGGTTAGATGGCATCACCGACTCAATGGACATGATTTTGAACAAGCTTTGGAAGTTGTTGATGTACAAGGAAGACTGGCGTGTTCCAGTCCATGGGGTCACAAAGAGTCGGACACAACTGAGTGACTGAACTGAGCTGAACTGAACCATTCCTATTTCCATAGCATTTTTATTTGATTTTTAGAGGCATGAAATCCTTTGAAGAACATTTTCATATTTTTCCCACTCTATTCACTCACCTTTTAGCTGTTGCCTTGTAATGACTATCCTAACTTGAGTATCTGATTTACTATCTTTTTGTCCACCACAGGCATTGTGATTTTATTGAACATTTTCCACACAGTAATTTTTCCAGCATTTCTAAATTCCACAGATTGAATCTTTTCCTCCATCCTTTTTAGCTTCCCATCCTCATGGTCATACTCTAATCAAGCATTAGCCAATGGAAATATAATAAAACCATACTAAAAATTAGTATAGTAGACAGTACACTGTATGAAGAAATAGGTAAATTACTTTTAATTTTATACTGTACTTAAACCAATGTACCCAAAGTAATTGACACTGTTGAAAATTCCTGTTAAAATTACAATATGTTCTATCCAATCCAAGACTAACCAGAAAATTTATGGTTTATAAGCTCCTTGAAGCTTTGGTAAACCTGAGAAAATTGAAAGAATTGTAAATATAAGAAAATCTATTTTCATCCACCCTGATTAAAAAAAGGTTTTTGAAATAGGAATAAAAGCTGAGACACAGAATACAGAATGAAACTTTTCTTTCACAAGAGCGAAGAGATCATACCTCATACACTATTAGCAAGAGAAAAATGTTTTCTCTTTTCATTGTAATACAATTACTTTTAATATGCCAGTGAAATGCTCACTGAACTTCTTTGAAATAATTTCAAGAAAAATAATTATAGAATATAACTCTCAAAAGAAGTTCATAATCTTAACGACATGACTTCAAATATGCAAATTATTTTTAAAAATACAGTTTTTATTATTACTGTGTTTTTTACATGAATTGTCAGTATTTTAAATGATACTTTTGGAAAGTTACAAGTACGCTCATTACTACTTTCTTCTGCTCTTAAGTAATTGACATCAGCTTCCTCTTTGTGTCTGTTATGAAAAATTGCAAAATTCCACACTATAACCATAATTTCTACATATCCAGTAGTAATTCCCTTTGGTAAAAAATATTATGCTTTATCTTTTAAACTAAATTTGTGTTTCATTTTTTGTCAAATATATTTTAATATATCAAGCTATAATATTTGATTGAAAATAAACAGAACTAAAAAGAAACTGTAAAAACCAGACACTTCTGGTTTCCTATTAGCTATTGAATTTCATAAGAAAATTGTGAGGCTAAAACAAAATAAAGATTAATATAACAATTCAAGCAATATATACAGAAATATAGGCATCTCAATTTTAAAGAGAAAACTCCCTTTAAGCAAGTCTTTATTGAGGATTAAAATATGTATGTAAATTCTGTATAAAATGTGTATATATACACTTACCTATCTCTAGGTCTGAAAGTAAAAGACCAGTTTATAAATGGGAAGAAAAGGGATGTCAGCTCGAGTGTATCCTATCCTCCTTAGCTTGATAGTACTGAGGAGAAAGGAAAATGCAAAAAATTATTTTGTCATAAGTAATTGCAAACATGCTCATCAATTGTGCTGGGTAGTTTCTACCAGAGAAATATAATGAGAGTCTTAACCCATGGGATGCTCTTGGCATGAAGCTTCTGGTCTGTCTGGGCTTCTTATGATAATTTTTTTTTTTTTAATTTATGAGGCATTGGCAGTGGTGTGCACTAATTGGGTATATCCCTTTCCTACTCCAAATCCAGGAACACTACATTGTTAGCTTGTATTTACATCACAAATATTTGCCTATGCCATTAAACCAGGGCTTGAGAACCATGCCCACAACCAGAGAGCCAATTGTTAAACATGTAACAGCATGCCATTTCCACTTTCCCCCTTACACTTGGTTCTAGTGTAAAGAAACACACCCATCTTTGAAAAGAGTTCCACTTCTCTTTTTGGAAGTCTGAACTAAAATATGCATATTCCTTCCCTTAAGTCATTATTTCCCATAAGTCATCTAGAGAATCTGCTAATCATCCAGCAGCCATACATCTAAACCCCACTGAAGATGGTCCACTGGAAAATGTTGGGCTCATTTATGCAGTTACTTGAGTAGAATATGAAGGTGTTTTAAGAGAAAAATAGCTCCCTTTCTGTAAAATGATTTCCACAAGCATCACTTAGGGACCTGTTGTTTCAAATATGGAGCAGGAAACCCAGCAAGGCAAGACCAAGGACACAGTATGGATATTTTCCTGATTGCATTATAGTTAGTTGGTAATGCATGTTTGCTCATATCTTCTGGATGATTAGGGAAAAATTTGAAAATGGGTAATTTTGTTGATTGTTGGAGGCAAATTTGATTATTTCGCTCAGTGTATTTTCAATAAATAAGGAAGAGTATACATTTAGTAGTATAGCCTACTGCTTCTTCTACTTGGCAAACACCAATTCAACACCCACCTCATACCACAAAAAAAAAAAAGCAAAACAAAATTGTTGAAGACAAAAAGGAGTAAGAATCTGAGGAATTACTAACCCTACAAAAATTTTTTAAAAAACCAAGAAGCATCTACTGTATAGCACAAGGAATTTTGTTCAATATTCTGTAATAACCTAAATGGAAAAATAATTTGAAAAGAATAGATGTATGTATAACCAAATCACTTTGCTATAACTGAACCTAATACAACATTGTAAATCAACTACAGTCCAATATAAACATTTTAAAATATATAACAAATTTTTAAAAATCAATACATCAGTAAAGTCCCCCTGAAGGCAAAGCAGTGACATGAATTGTGTGTGTGTGTGTGTGTGTGTGTGTGTGAGTAATGGCTACAATATGGGGCAGAAGTGGTCAGGAGGCAACCCTGGGA
>NW_011495085.1:6342192-6342484 GCF_000754665.1 Bison bison bison
GGGGGGGAGCCTTCCTCCAGGAGAGCAGAGCAAAGTGTTCTTCCAAACAATTAACACCACCACCAACCACAAAAAGGTGAACAAAATGGTTGGAAACAGTCATTTAAAGGTGCAGGAAAGTGATGAAAAGGCATGTAACAATTTAGAAACTTGTGCCTTTGACTGTGTGGATCACAATAAACTGTGGAAAATTCTTCAAGAGATGGGAATACCAGACCACCTCATCTGCCTCTTGAGAAATCAGTGGTAAAGAATTCACCTGCCAATGCAAGAGACACAGGTATAATCCCTA
>NW_011495085.1:6342584-6343106 GCF_000754665.1 Bison bison bison
AAAAAAAAGAAATACCATACAGTTGGATTACACCATAAATCCTGCCATCTATAAAACTGGTAGGTTAACAAAGAATATGACTAATACAGCAAAGCAAAACATAAATGATGTCAGTTTCAAGGTTTTGATGTCGTTTTTTATAAGTGTAAGCAAAATATTCTTTAAATAAACTTTAAGGTTAAAATTTGTCTAAGCATAAAGAAAAGAATAGATATGGGGCAAATATATGCTTAAAATTCTCACGTGATTTTTTTGGGGAGGTTATAGCACAAGAAAGCAATGAATTATTAAAGAGGTAAGGGAAAACAATAATAGCATAGAAATCAGTGCACTGCTAGCAAGGGTTATTTCTTACATAAGCTGAGTTCTTCAAAATTCAGCTAAAATATACCAGAACTTTTCTGAGGTGAGGAATGTTATACTGCTGGTGGTTTCCATAAGGTTAAAGTCATAATTTTAGTGAAGACAATTTACATATTGGCATGACAGTAAAACCCATTTTAAGGATAATATATGGGAAAA
>NW_011495085.1:6343206-6347901 GCF_000754665.1 Bison bison bison
AAGATTCTGACAAAACATGGCAACTAAACAACAACTGTTGGGCCAACCAGAAGTCCCTAGACAGTATTTTTAATCTTATTATAATCTGGACTTCTTCAAAGAAAGTTAACAAATGACAGCATATCTAACCTTCATAATCATTTCTATCCATTTCATACCTTATTCCTGTCTCTTTCCTTCTTCCTCTTTCTTAAAACTTTTAAAACCCTTCACTTCTTCATATACCACATTTATACTCTCAGCTCCTGTCACTTTCTTACCAAAATGGCTTTTTTTTAAACCATAATTTTATCTGCTCTATCTTTAAACTTTATCTGTCTTCTGTAATGTTGTATGGTAACTGAAATTTTTGTGAATCTCATTATTCCTATTTTCCCTAGTACTTTTGGAGACTGCTGATAATTTTTGAAAAATACAAACGAATCTCAGAGTCCATTTCTGCTTTCATTTCCATTGTTATTTACACTGAGCCCTTTATAACTTCTTTGAAAAGAATTGCAATCAACTCCATATCTGGCTCCCTGCTTAGAGGTTAGTGTATTTTCCATTTGGGGAAGGAAAGGCTAGAAAAGAAAAAGCGGTCACCCACATATCTTGTTGTTCAGAAAAGCATTAAAAAATCCCAACCCTTATCAGGTAATAGGAAGTTTTAATTTCTAGAAGATCTCTCCCGGCTGTTGCCTTCCATTGCTGTACAGTAAGTCCTCTACCTACATACAAGTTCTGCTCCAAGAGCTTGCTCATAAGTCCAATTTGTTCATAAGTCCAGAAAAATAAGCCTAAGTACCCAAACTAGCTGAAGCTGAAGCTCCAAGAATTTGGCCACCTGATGCAGAGTCGACTCATTGGAAAAGACCCTGATGCTGGGAAAGATTGAGGGTAGGAGGAGAAGGGACACAGAGGATGAGATGGTTGGATGGTATCATCAGCCTAATGGACATGAGTTTGCGCAGACTTTGGGAGGCAGTGAAGGACAGGGAAGCCTGGTGTGCTGCAGTTTACAGGGTTGGAAAATGTTAGACACAACTTAGTGACTGAACAACAATCACCCACCTAACACAATTGGCTATATATAACTATACTATAGTGGGTTTATAATACTTTTCACACAACTTATAGATAAAAGACAAACACACAAAAAAAACAAGGAAAACATGTTTAATCTTATAGTAGAGTACGTTGAAATGTACAGTAGTACAGAAAAACAGCTGGCATACAGTAACTGCATCAAGTGAAATCACAAGAAGAGTTACTGACTGGAGGAGGGAGAGGGGTTGGGAGATGGTAGAGCTGAAAGATCATCAGCAACAGGAGACAGAGGGCAAGCTGTGATGTCACTCACACCTGACACTGATGGCACAGGTTCCGGTTACTTGCTGGATTCTATTCTATCTACCTCTCTTGAAAAAATGATCCAGTGATGTCTGGGTATAAGTACTTTTTTTTTTGTTTTTAATTTCCCTCTTCATAGATGAAATAATAGTGCAGATTGCTTTCTGAACAGTTCTTACAACCTTCATGTACCGTTCTATGCTCTGGTCTTGTACCTTAACAACCAAGTGTGCCCCTCAGATAAAGAAAATCCTCTTTCCATTTCCTGCCTCGTGAACCTCTTCAGTTCTTCAGTTATTTCTTCTTCCTCTATTCAAGCATCATCCTTCTTCTGTGCACATTCACACATTTGAAAGTTGGCAACTTGAAGGTTCATATGCAGGGGACTTACTGTACCTTGCAGTAGGCATTTTGAGGAAGTGCAAACACTCCCAGAGGGTGCAAACACTCACAGGCACCTTTGTTACTCATTCCTTTCAGATGCCTGACTGTGGGTTTCCTACACTGTTTGGCAAGCCCAAGCTGTTGTCCAGGACTGAATTTTTCCTGGCATCTCATATGACCCTGAAATACATGGTGTGGGGGGAGGGGGTTTCAGGGCTTATTTGCTTTTGGTTGACTTCATTAACTAGAGTTCTGGAGATCCAGAGATTTTGCTAAGTATTTTACTAACATGTTGGTACTTCTGTGTCCTTCTCTCTGCACCTCTCCTAATCCCTACCTCTAGATTCCCCACATTTCCAGACAAGCAATGCAAAACCAGTATCTTGGTGCAGTTGCCCCAAATTTGTATTGTAGGTCCAGCTCTAAATCAGCTGCCATTTCAAAGGTATCAGTATCTCTCATCTCCTTTCTGTAACTAACACTCCATCATTGCCCCCCCTCCACATGATTCCCATTAAATATTTAACCCACTGTATCTGAGAAAGGTCTGGGAAGATAGCCTTATCCTGACTAAGAAGTCTTTTGTCCAACTCAATCCTGTCTCAATATTTCTATAAGGCAAACCTCCACGAGGAGCAAATCATTTTACTCTTCTAAATGTCTCAATCTCCAGATTATGACTGGTCCATTTTGAACTTCAGTCCACAAACAGAAAAGACTCTTCTTAGAAAATGTGCAATTTCTTTCCTTTCAGCTTTCAAATCCCTTACTTCAGTTCATTCTCTTTCTTTGATTATCACCAGTGAATTTATGAAATACCCAATACATATTAGGCCCCTTACTATTTTTGTTCCTCTAAGCTCCTAATGCTACATATTTCAGGTAAATAATCTGAGTCTCAATATAAAACAGGTCACAGTGTCAGCAACCATCTCATCATTGTAGAAAAAGCACAGGATACCCAGACATAGCTCCTATCACAAGATGTCATCACTTCCTCCATTCTGCCTCCTTGACTCAGTTTATCCTACAGTGACCTATCACTTTTCCTACTGATCTTATTCCCTGCTAACAATTTTATGTAAAACAGTACATTTTGGTTTGAAAGCAACAGAAAGTACAATTTTAACTGATGTAAGCAATAAGTGGATTAAACTGTAGATGCATTTCGATCAAAGTTTTCTGTGATTGGTATTAAATATCACTGAGTCCTACTCTCAGCCATGTTTCCACTTTTGTCCTGCTGATAGCAAACTGGCTTTGGCTGATCCCATGCCATAGGAAATGTCCATAGGGAATGTGTCCTGGGATTTCTAGCACTGACCTTGGTCACACCTAGCCAGTCTTTAGGGCCTGTGTGGGGATACATAGTATCAGTTTGGATTGGGTTATTGGATCACTCATGGATGCCAGAGGAAAATATATGCTCTTCATGGCATCTTCCAGAAAAAAAAAGAAAAAAAAATCAAGTGCATTGGTGATATAAAGTAGACTTGGAAATGTAACATTGTGCAGCCAACTATGGAGAATAGTGTGGAGGTTACTTAAAAAACCAAAAATAGAGCTACCATGTGACCCAGCAATCTCATTCCTAGGCATATATCTGGAGAAAACAATACTTTGAAAAGATACTTGCAGCACAATATTCACAGCAGCCTTACTTACAATTATCAAGACATGAAAGCCACCTAAGTGTCCACTGACAGAGAAATGGATACAGAAGATGTGGTACATATATATGATGGAATATTAATAATGCCACGTGAAGCAACACAGATGGACCTAGATAGAGGTGATCATACTAAGTGAAATAAGTCAAACAGAGGAAGACAAATATCATGATATCATTTATACGTGGAATCTAAAAAATGATACAAATTAATGTACTTACAATACAGAAATAAGACTCACAAACATAGAAAATAAATTTATGGTTACCAAAGGGGAAAGCTGCCAGGAAGGGATAAATTAGGAGACTGGGATTAACATGTACACACTAGTTCAGTTGGTAAAGAGTATGCCTGCAGTGCAAGAGACCCAGGTTCAATTCCTGAGTTGGGAAGATCCCCTGGAGAAGAAAATGGCAGCCCACTCCAGTACTCTTGCCTGGAGAATTTCAGGGACAGAGGAGTCTGGCAGGCTACAGTCTATGGGGGTCACAAAGAGTCAGACACAATTGAGCAACTGAACTGAATTGAACTGAACTGTACATCAAATATACTTCAATATAAAATTTTTACAAATAAAAAAGAAAAGGGAAATTGTTTTATAAAGGAGACCCTGGTACCATTAGAAAAGGGAAAGAAGGTGAGTAAACCCTAGTTGAGAAAACACAGACTACACTTTGTGCCTTGACTTGTGTTTTCTTTCAAATGAAGTATAAGCCAACACAATTCAACTGAAGGAATAAAAAATAAATATTACTAAAATTCCAGGAAGTTGTATTTTATAAAACAATTTATAAAATAAAAAATAAATTCAGAATTTATCTAACTGTGTATTTGCTAATTATGGGGCTATAATTTTGTGTATTCATAATTTTTAAATTACACTAAGATATATTTGTTTCATGAAAAGATGCTCAACATCACTCATTATCAGAGAAATGCAAATCAAAACCACTATGAGGTACCATTTCACGCCAGTCAGAATGGCTGCAATCCATAAGTCTACAAGCAATAAATGCTGGAGAGGGTGTGGAGAAAAGGGAACTCTCTTACACTGTTGGTGGGAATGCAAACTAGTACAGCCACTATGGAGAACAGTGTGAAGATTCCTTAAAAAACTGGAAATAGAACTGCCTTATGATCCAGCAATCCCACTGCTGGGCATACACACTGAGGAAACCAGAAGGGAAAGAGACATGTGTACCCCAATGTTCATCGCAGCACTGTTTATAATAGCCAGGACATGGAAGCAACCTAGATGCCCATCAGCAGATGAATGGATAAGAAAGCAGTGGTACATATACACAATGGA
>NW_011495085.1:6348001-6353001 GCF_000754665.1 Bison bison bison
TTAATGTACTTACAATACAGAAATAAGACTCACAAACATAGAAAATAAATTTATGGTTACCAAAGGGGAAAGATGCCAGGAAGGGATACATTAGGAGATTGGGATTAACATGTACACACTAGTTCAGTTGGTAAAGAGTATGCCTGCAGTGCAAGAGACCCAGGTTCAATTCCTGAGTTGGGAAGATCCCCTGGAGAAGGAAATGGCAGCCCACTCCAGTACTCTTGCCTGGAGAATTTCAGGGACAGAGGAGTCTGGCAGGCTACAGTCTATGGGGGTCCCAAGAGTTGGAGTCGACTGAGCAACTAAGCACAGAACACACACTACTTTTATATATAGATAGATAACCAACAAGGATCTACTGCATACCTCAGAGAACTCTACTCAATATTCCATAATAACCTCTATGGGAAAAGAGTCTGAAGAATAGATATACATACAAGTACATGCACCCTATGTATGTATATATATATACTTGAATCACCTTACTGAAACTAACACAAAATTGTACATCAAATATACTTCAATATAAAATTTTTACAAATAAAAAAGAAAAGGGAAATTGTTTTATAAAGGAGACCCTGGTACCATTAGAAAAGGGAAAGAAGGTGAGTAAACCCTAGTTGAGAAAACACAGACTACACTTTGTGCCTTGACTTGTGTTTTCTTTCAAATGAAGTATAAGCCAACACAATTCAACTGAAGGAATAAAAAATAAATATTACTAAAATTCCAGGAAGTTGTATTTTATAAAACAATTTATAAAATAAATAATAAATTCAGAATTTATCTAACTGTGTATTTGCTAATTATAGGGCTATAATTTTGTGTATTCATAATTTTTAAATTACACTAAGATATATTTGTTTCAGAAATATCATACAGTTGGATTACACCATAAATCTTGCCATCTATTAAACTGGTAGGTTAACAAAGAATATGACTAATACAGCAAAGCAAAACATAAATGATGTCAGTTTCAAGGTTTTGATGTTGTTTTTTATAAATGTAAGCAAAGTATTCTTTAAATAAACTTCAAGGTTAAAATTTGTCTAAGCATAAAGAAAAGAATAGATATGGGGGAAATATATGCTTAAAATTCTCACGTGATTTTTTTTGGGAGGTTATAGCACAAGAAAGCAATGAATTATTAAAGAGGTAAGGGAAAACAATAATAGCATAGAAATCAGTGCACTGCTAGCAAGGGTTATTATTTCTTACATAAGCTGAGTTCTTCAAAATTCAGCTAAAATATGCCAGAACTTTTCTGAGGTCAGGAATGTTATACTGCTGGTGGTTTCCATAAGGTTAAAGTCATAATTTTAGTGAAGATAATTTACATATTGGCATGACAGTAAAACCCATTTTAAGGATAATATATGGGAAAAGATTCAATATTCTGAACATACTCACTTCTTTTCAGTGTTTGAGTTCAAATGTTGCTTCTCTGGTTTACCACAGGAAATTGATGGGATTCTGTTCCCCTCATTATGAATGTGAGTCCATTCATCTACTACAGGATCTTTAAATGGACCCCATTTTATTATGTTTTGTATGCACTAGTGTTAGACACACAATGTTTTGTGGTTAGTATATGGTACAAACAATTATGTGAGTATTTGTCTGTTGGCTTTCATTTTAACAAATTTTGTGATGTGTGTAACTGAAGAATTTAAAAACAGCTATGATCAAGATGAGCAGCAACACTAAGCAGTAAAATTTCTTTAAAAATTGTTGTGAAAATCAATGTAAATATTTATTTGGAAAAGAGAAACACAATGTCTCCATTTATGAAGCTGAGCTGAAAATAGAAGCTTCTGTGTTTCTAGGCAGAGATAGAATCTGTGTTGCCTAATATGTAAACAAATTGCATTTGAAAGGCAAAAAGCACTAACTATATCCGTAAATTTAAATCACATTATCACAAATCTCTAACGGTTGTATGCTGCCAAAACAGTGGCTCTGAAGGAAATTATGACAATTGCCAGGTTAAATATTTACATTGTTTGAAAGAAAAGCTTGTTGTTTTTTAGTTGCTAAGTCATGTCTGAGTGTTTGTGACACCATGGACTGCAGGATTGACAGGATTCACTGCCCTCCACTATATCCTGGATAGTTTGAGTTTGCTCAGACTCATGACCATTGAGTCAATGATGCCATCCAACTATCTCATCTTCTGTCATCCCCTTCTCCTCCTGCCTTCAGTCTTTCCCAGGATCATGGCCTTTTCCAATGAGTCTGCTCTTCACATCAGGTGGACAAACCATTGGAAATTCAGCATCAGTCCTTCCAGTGAATATTCAGGGTTGATTTCCTTTAGGATTGACTGGGTTTGATCTCCTTGATGTCCAAGAGACTCTCAAGAGTGTTCTCCAGCACCACAATTCAAAAGCATCAATTCACAATATTATATGTAAATATTCTATACAGTACAGTAGAGCAATAGTTCTCAAAATACATTTTCTAAAACAGAGGTGTCATCCTCAACATCTTCAGGGAGCTTGTTAGAAATAGAAATTACTGAATCACCACCAAGACAAACTGAATCAGAACTTCTGGGGACAGGATCTAAGAATCTGTATGTGATAAAATCTCCAGGTGATTCTTATTCTTCCTTAAGTTTCAAGAAACAAAAGAAAACATCTGGAATAATGGAAAATACATGAATTCTAGAATGGCAAGTATTGGGTTGGCCAAAACCTGAATGAAATTTTTGGCCAGCCCAATACTACATGGTGAATACTTGCTCATTTAGAGGAAGCAGTTGATAATAATTATTTATTGTCTTGGTCTCTGTGTGTCTAGCCAACAGTATTGAAATTGCGTTTCCACTAGTTCTCTACTGTGAGAACTCAAGCAAGATAGTTAACATATTGGTTCTAATTTTTATTCTCTGAAATGGAATAATAAGCTTAGCTTTTAGTGGTTATTTAATAAGAACTTAATCTATTCTAATTATCTGCTGAATTTGTTTGTCACTTATTAATCTTACATGTTCTCTTTGGCAAAGTGTTTAAGCTTCTGAGTACCAGTCTCCTATACAAAAAAGAAAAAAAAAACAAAAACAATGCTTCATTTGGAAGAACTACTGTACAAGACAAATCTGAAAATGTTTGTTACAGCATTTAAGACTGGCACAGAGTATGGAACATAAACAATTTTGTTTGTTTGAAAACCTAGTTTTAATTTGTTTTCATATTCTGAATGCTTTCATTGCTAAACATAAATTTCAGCACTTTCTTTACTTTCCTTCTTTCTTACACTCTATTCCTGAAAAGGGATTAGTCTCCAAAATTTACAAACAGCTCATGCAGATCAACATCCAAAAACAAACAACCCAATCAAAAGATGAGCAGAAGACATTTCTCCAAAGAAGATATACAGACAGCCAAGAGGAACATGAATAGATGCTCAACATCACTAATTATTAGAGAAATGCAAATCAAAATTACAGTCAGGTCTCATCTCATACTGGTTAGAATGACCATCATCAAAAAACCCACAAACAATAAATGCTGAAGAGGGTGTCGAGAAAAAGAAGCCCTCCTACATTGTGGATGGGAATGTAAAAAGGTGCAACCACTATGGGGAACAGTATGGAAGTTTCTTAAAAACTAAAAACAGAATTACCTTATGATACTGCAATCCCACTCCTGGGCATATTCCTGGAGAAAAACATGGTTTCAAAAGACACATGCACCCCAATTTCACTGTAGCACTGTTTCCTATAGCCAAGATATAGAAGCAACCTAATGCCTAAATGCCCACTGACAGATGAATGGAAAAAAAGATATGGTGTGCATATATACATACACAATGGACTATTACTCAGCCATTAAAAATAATGGGAGAAGGCAATGGCAATCCACTCCAGTACTCTTGCCTGGAGAATCCCATGGATGGAGGAGCCTGGTAGGCTGCAGTCCATGTCATCTGCAGCAGCATATATGGACATATATGGACCCAAATATTGACCTAGAAATTATCACACTAACTGAAGTAAGTCAGCCAGAGAAAGACAGATGTCATATGATATTACTTATATGTGGAATCTTTAAAAATGATACAAATGAACTTATTTACAAAACCAAAACAGACTCATAGACTTAGAGAATGAACTTGTGGTTACCATCGAGGGAAGTGGGGTGGGGGGGGAGCGGGGAGGGATAGTTAGAAAGTTTGAGATTGACATATACAAACTACTATAATTAAAATAGATAACCAACAGGAAGCTATAATAAAAAAAAAATTCCTACATGGTAATTTATGTCAATTCCTGTATGATGTTCTTCTCTTGGCTGTATGATAGGTCTCTCAAAATGAACATGCCCCAAGCTATGAAGCCTGGATATAACAATTTTTTGCTCTTCAAAATCTCCTACTGTTGATAGACTCAAGTATATTCCAAAATTGTTTCTTAATCTCCTAAAACTTTATCAGTCTCCAAAACAGTCTTTGTTCAGGTGCAAAGGAAGGAATCGGACACTTTCCAATTACCATGATAACCATTATATAAATATTTCTGGGGATCATTAAATCCAATATAACTATTTTAAAGAAGAGGAACATGAATTTCAGAAATGAGTGTGATTAATAAATAGTGGACAGATTCCTCTTCATTCTCAATTCAGTGTTATTTTTTATTATACTATTACAGATATTATAAAACTCTATTAAAGCAATCAAAACCTTGAAATCCTAATTCTAATTTAAAAAGTGGTTAAACAATAAGTTATTAAAAGTGTCTTGTGTCTGTTTCAAATATTTGATTTTACTTTAAAATAAATAAGTAGCAATTTCTTTGCTGAACATTTAACATAGAATTGAAGCTTTGAATATGGATCTAAGGATAGTGAGTTCTCTCTCCTTTAAGTGACAGATTTGGATTTCTTTAAATTCAAGTAAGAGCTTCAAATTTCTCAGGAAATAATTCGAAAGGATAATGAATATAAATGGATCATCCCTATCACTACTTTGTAGTAGCCTTATAGCGATCTACT
>NW_011495085.1:6354135-6355477 GCF_000754665.1 Bison bison bison
CTGGATAATTCCATGGACAGAGGAACCTAGCAGGTCCACAGGGTTGCAAGAGACATGACTGAGTGACTAACAATTTTAATTCTCAGGTTATATGGCTAGAGTTTTAGGTCTGATTTAAGATTCTTTGTTTTTATTGTTACTTGATGTCTTAGTTTGATCTGTTATAGGAAACCATAGACTCAGTGGCTGAAACAACAGAAAAGTATTCTCACAGTCTGAAGGCTGAGAAGTCTGAGATTAAGGTCCCTGCATGGTCAGAAACTGGTGTGGCCTTTCTTCCTGCTTTGTAGACAGCTGTCTTTCTCCTGTGTCCTCACAGAGAGACTTATTTTCTCTTCCTGTTTTTGCAGTTGCATTGATTGTGCCACAAGGAGCTAATAATTTAATCCAATCCTAATTGAGGATTAGGGTTTTAACATAAGAATTTAGAAGGGAGGCACACATTTGGTCTATAGCACTTAAGGTCCACACTGTGGGCCAACTTACAAACATATGAACTCTGATTTTGTACTTTTATCACAATATAACTCTTAGAACTGTATATTTTTTATTCATGTGCTTAATCAGTTGTTTCTGATTCTTTTCATCCCCATGGACTGCAGCTAGCCAGGCTCTTCTGTTCATGGGATTTCCCAGGCAAGAATATATATATATATATATGTATAAACACATGTGTGTGTATGCACACATATATCAATCGTTCATTTTTGCCATTAAATCATTCCCATTTTTAAATTAATCTCTATAATTTGTGTTCACGTATGGAACACATTGAAGCTTATGTGTATCCATTTGTTATCTTCCCATGGTAGACACTGATGAACACTGAAGAAGTAGCAATAAGAGGGCAGAAATAATAGAAGAGGGTGGTGATGAAGGACCTAGAAGCAGTGGAAATTAATGGTCATAGTCTCTCATTAATATTTTCTTAATTAAAATTTTTGTGTTTATATATATACACACACACACACACACACACACACACACACACACACACACACACACATACACACACATCATGTATATCTGAGAAGGAAATGGCAACCCCCTCCAGTACTCTTGCCTGGAAAATCCCATGGACGGAGGAGCCTGATGGGCTGCAGTCCATGAGGTGGCTAAGAATCAGACACGGCTGAGCGACTTCACTTTCACTTTTCAGTTTCATGCATCGGAGAAGGAAATGGCAATCCACTCCAGTGTTCTTGCCTGGAGAATCCCAGGGACGGGGGAGCCTGGTGGGAGGCCGTCTATGGGGTCACACAGAGTTGGACACGACTGAAGCGCCTTAGCAGCAGCAACAGCAGCAGCATATATGTATATAAATATATATGTATCTGCATTT
>NW_011495085.1:6356507-6367495 GCF_000754665.1 Bison bison bison
CTGGATAATTCCATGGACAGAGGAACCTAGCAGGTCCACAGGGTTGCAAGAGACATGACTGAGTGACTAACAATTTTAATTCTCAGGTTATATGGCTAGAGTTTTAGGTCTGATTTAAGATTCTTTGTTTTTATTGTTACTTGATGTCTTAGTTTGATCTGTTATAGGAAACCATAGACTCAGTGGCTGAAACAACAGAAAAGTATTCTCACAGTCTGAAGGCTGAGAAGTCTGAGATTAAGGTCCCTGCATGGTCAGAAACTGGTGTGGCCTTTCTTCCTGCTTTGTAGACAGCTGTCTTTCTCCTGTGTCCTCACAGAGAGACTTATTTTCTCTTCCTGTTTTTGCAGTTGCATTGATTGTGCCACAAGGAGCTAATAATTTAATCCAATCCTAATTGAGGATTAGGGTTTTAACATAAGAATTTAGAAGGGAGGCACACATTTGGTCTATAGCACTTAAGGTCCACACTGTGGGCCAACTTACAAACATATGAACTCTGATTTTGTACTTTTATCACAATATAACTCTTAGAACTGTATATTTTTTATTCATGTGCTTAATCAGTTGTTTCTGATTCTTTTCATCCCCATGGACTGCAGCTAGCCAGGCTCTTCTGTTCATGGGATTTCCCAGGCAAGAATACTCCAGGGGTGGAGCCTGCAGCTTAATTTGACTCAAAATGGGAAACCTCACCTGGTCCAGACACGAACAGGCTTGACAAATTGATAGTCCTTTCTCGAGTCCATGGGTGGTGGTGCATGGCCATTCTTAGTTGGTGGAGTGCTTTTTTATATAAAAACATGTGAAATACATTTTATAAACTTTGTCTATGCTAATTCATACATATACAGGCATGCCAAAATTGAATGTCAGTGTCCCTTCAAAATTCCTATGTTGACACTCTAAATCTCAAATGTGATATTTGGAGGTCCTGCCTTTGGGAGACAATACTGTAGAATGAGAATATATTCCAAGTTCATTCTCACAATTCACTGCTTTGTCCTCTGCCAAATAATTCTTACTTCAGTAGTTTATAAAGTCAAGTGAAATCATTGCCTTTTTCATTCTAAGATATTATATTCTATTTTCATATTTTTTTGAAATTATGACATTTTAAAATCAAAGTCAAAAACACATGTCAGCAACCAGAGGGCTAGACTGTGATGCATTTTGCACTGTCCATGCAAGTTTAAATTTAGCAAAGCCTAGAAGGGATATGAAGTTCACTTCAGTTACATTTTTCCATTCGTGTTTCCTCTCTTGCTTAAACGTCAGGTAATACAAATTTAAAAAAAGAGAAAAATTGCTAAATCATAGAATAAACAATGATGTACACAAAATGTCAGAGGTTGCTGCAGCTGAAATGTGACTTGTGCATTTTAGGGCCCCAGGTATCTGTAGAATGTTTCCAGCTAGCAAGAATGTATTTAATTTCTAATAATACACAAATCCAATGGAGGTATAGAAGGTGGGGTGGGGCTACAGTTGATAGCTTATAGTGTCAGATTCCTGATCTCCAAAGATTTAGCTTTCTGACCAGGGTCCAGGCTTGATCACTCAAGAGCTTTGTGTAGCAGAGTTTTATTACAGTATAAAAAGGGACAGAGAAAGTTTCTGACATAGACATCAGAAGGGGGACAGAGTGCCCCACTCCCTAGTCTTAGCAAGGGAGCTGTATACCTTTTCAGTTGGTTATTAACAATAAATCAAAAGAATGTCTCAAGGTTGTAAAGGTTTTACCAGACCCACTCTCACAATTTACATTTTAAGATAACGGGATTAGAACAAACAATAGAAATATTTTACCAGACCCACTCCTACAACACACACTTTAAGATGACAGTATTAGTCAGAAGGCTCTTAAGAAGGAGAAACATGTTCTTGAGTAGGATATATTGTTGTTATATAACCATTGGTACAGATTTTAAGGGAAAACATATCCTTGAACAAGATGAGTTGTTTTGTGTAATCATTAGCTCTGAGCTTAAAAAAAAAAAAAAAAAAAGTTTTATGTGACTAAGACTAAGGAAAGTAGGGGAAAACAACAACAACAACAACAACAACAACCTCCTTTTCTCCTCCTTGAGAACCCTGGGGACCCTGGACTTCTTATCACCCTACCTAAGAATTAACTCTCTCACAGTTTAATCATTAAAAGTGTCACAGGAAACCCAGATATTCTATAAATTAATACTATCTGTTCTAAACGTCTAAATCAAGATCTACCTTATGTATTGAGCACTCCCTCCCAAAAAAAGGTCATATATTACTGCAATAATTTCATAACTGTATTTGTTGGTCATCAGTAAGTTAAATAAAACTTTAGACTGTAGATTGAAAAAGATTTTAACTAAAAATCTGAGTTTTTGCACAGAACTTATTGTGCTCTTCCTGTGCCCCCAAGTACTATTTTCAGTATATCACTATGTATAGGCAAAGCTCATAAATATTGCAGGTTTCATTTCAAACCATTACAAAAATCCAGTGTTGCAATAAAGCAGTCACATCAATTTTTTTTTTCCCAGTGCACATAAAAGTTATGTTTATACTACTAATGTAGTCTATCAAGTGTGCAATAGCATTATGTATAAACAATTTACATCTTATTCAGTTGATTAGTCATGTCCCACTCTTTTGTGACCCCATGGACTGTAGCTTGCCAGGTTCCTCTGTCCATGGGATTTCTCAGGCAAGAATACTAGAGTGAGTTGCCATTTCCTCCTCCAGGGGATTTTCCCAACCCAGGGATTGAACCCCAGTCTACTGCATTGACAAGCAAGGTCTTTATCACTGAGCCACCAAGAAGAAAAAATGTATATATCTTAAATTAAAAAATATTTTATTGCTAAAAATGCTACCTGTTATCTGGGCCTGCAGTGAGTGGTAATCTTTATGTAACAGTAACATCAAAGATCATTGCTCACAGATAATAATTCAAAATTTTGAAATATTGCCAGAATTATAAAAATGTGACACAAAAATACAAAGTGAGCAACAGCTATTGGAAAAATGGCACCCATAGACTTGCTGGACCCAGAGTTGCCACAAACCCTCAATTTGCAGGAAAAAAAAAAATGCTTTACTGTGAAGCACAGTAAAGCAAAATATGATAAAACAAAAGGAATGCTTGTAAATTCTTTCCATTTTTAACAACAAGTCTATGAGGTAAATACTATTATTTACTCCAGTTTACAGATGAAGAAACTAATGTACAAAGGTTAAGAAAACTGCTAGATTAGTATGAAGACAAAAATTAAACTGTCCATTTGGTTACAGAGTACACATGCTCTTAACCACTGTGCTTTCCTCTCCATTGTGTTACTTAAGAAGAAAGTGTGTTGTTATAATGCCCATGAGTTTGTTTATTTAACTATCTTCCATGGGAGGATTTACTTCTTTTAAGAAATTGATTCTATGCCCCCGCCAATAATATAACTTTCCTTGAAACTTCCATGTATTCCACATGATCAAACTTGAACAAATACGTATGTTTTTAGTGGTTTTGATTGTTTGTTTTAATTTAAAGTCAAGTCAGTTCAGTTCAGTCGCTCAGTCATGTCTGACTCTTTGCAACCCCATGGACTGCAGCATGCCTGGCTTCCCTGTCCCTCAACAACTCCTGGAGCTTGTTGAAATTCATGTGCATTGAGTTGGTGATGCCATCCACTCATCTCACCCTCTGCTGTCCCCTTCTTCTCCTGCCTTCAATCTTTCCCAGCATCAGGGTCTTTCAAATGAGTCAATTCTTCGCATCACGTGGGTAAAGTACAGGAGCTTCTGCTTCAGCATCAGTCCTTCCAATGAATATTCAAGACTGATTTCCTTTAGGATTGACTGGTTTGACCTCCTTGCAGTACAAGGGATTCTCAAGAATCTTCTCCAACACCACAGTTCACAAGTCCTAATCATTTCTGACAGTAGTATCTTCTGTGCCATCAAAGTAACAAGTCTAGCAATTTGTAATAATTAAGCTAACATGGGACATATATTTTGACATAACCACCCTTCCAGTAAGTATCCTTTGAATCAATCTGGGACTTTCCAGGAACACAGAGCCATTTGAAGTATTACAGACATAAAGGAGTTCAACATACATCTGATGCTGGACTTATACAAAAGTGTAAAAGAGCTGGGAAAGTGAATGTCAAGGTGAGCAATATTCACTGATGACTTCATTGTGAAATATTGAATCAACTTCCTATAAATTGTTGGGAAAATCCCCTACAAAGGTGTCAAAAATAGAGTGCTTACAAAGAATAGAGAGAAATCCATGTGCTAGTTCTGTGACCTCTCAAGAAAAGTAGCTTTTCCTATTCCCAACTTTGAAATATTTTTGTTACTCTCAGAGGCAACTCTAATCTGGAACCATAGAATGAAGGGAGACCTGGGAAACAAGATTTCTGAGCTCTTTGAAACACAATGCAGAGGAAACATTCAAAGTGAGTAACTGAAATAGAAAGTTGACAACTGACAGCATAGTGCACCTCTTTCCTACAAACTGCCTGATTATAGTACACAGTGATCTGGTGTTACAAGAATGAGATTTGAGAGAGGGAAGAAACATCGAGACTAAAGAAATGGTAGAGTTGTCAGGACAAGGAAATGGTGGTCATTAAGCCCCTTGGATGATTTAATACCTATTGAAAATCATTTCAACAACACTTCTCTGTATAATTGCTTGATGATTTCATATACAATGATAAGTTTTAAATGATAGAAACAGTTGCTGTTCTGAAGGACATATCATAGGATTTATCATTAATTGGAAGTTACTCTGGGAATACTTTTGAAGACAAACTGGGATTCCTCTAAAGTAATTACACTGAGATTTCAGGGATCATAAATATCTTCACAAGTTTATTTTCTCTTGGTGTTTCAACATCTTTCTTATCTGTGTTCTTTCTTATAAAAGTTATTACCTTGATTCAGTAATTTGCTTATACTTATATTTTCCATCCATTTTCTTTTCCTGAAGTTTTTTTTCTGATAAATCTACATCCTTTCTAGTTAAAGATTAATCTGTCTAATCTAACAGATGCATCCTTCTCACACAACGCTGATCACACTTGGAAAATCAAATCTGTTATCTCTGAAATTGTTTCACCAAAATTTCATTGTCTGAAAATTCAAGCTCTGCTTTATAACTCAGTTCCTTTTCATTTATGTGTCCCTGGAATTTCTGTTTCTTATTATCCTCTTTGACAAGTGCATATGTCCTCCTGTTTCCTTAAATCTATCATAGATTTAGGATATCTGTGAGTTAATCCTGTCCCCCCAAAACAACAATTAACCTCATCACAATTATCTAAGATAGATAATTAAGCTCTGGAAATTAACCAAAGGCATGTAAGAAGTACAAAATATTTACTTAACAAAATCTACAGGTATTTGGTAACAACAGAGAGGCTGTGACCTCTGTGCCAAGGGCAGCAGCATCTATACCCACTCACCCCTCATTGTGTCCTACAAAAGAGATCAATTTTGGTTGGCGGGAGCAAAACCAAGGACTGGTGGATACCACCCTTCCCACGTCTGTATAGTGAGAAGTATACAGAATAGACTCAGTTTGAGTCCCATGCTAATCTGCTAAATCCCTGTCATGAAGAACCTAGTTTGGATGGGCAATAGAAGCAATTTAGTATGTTCATTCTCCCCAGTCTCACAACCTCCCATTTAGGTTACTAGTGTTCAGAGTCAACTAACTCTCTGTTAGTCAGTATGTAGATGGACAGACCCTATGCTGTGCATCTGAAACTACCACACCATTGTTAATCAGCTATACTCTCAAAGAAAGGCAATGCCAAAGAATGCTCAAACTACCGCACAATTGCACTCATCTCACACGCTAGTAAAGTAATGCTCAAAATTCTCCAAGCCAGACTTCAGCAATACGTGAACCATGAACTTCCAGATGTTCAAGCTAGTTTTATAAAAAGCAGAGGAACCAGAGATCAAATTGCCAATGTCTGCTGGATCATGGAAAAAGCAAGAGAGTTCCAGAAAAACATCTATTTCTGCTTTATTGACTATGCCAAAGCCTTTAACTGTGTGGATCACAATAAACTGTGGAAAATTCTGAAAGAGATGAGAATACCAGACCACCTGACCTGCCTCTTGAGAAACCTATATGCAGGTCAGGAAGCAACAGTTAGAACTGGACATGGAACAACAGATTGGTTCCAAATAGAAAAAGGAGTACATCAAGGTTGTATATTGTCACCCTGCTTATTTAAATTATATGCAGAGTACATCATGAGAAACGCTGGGTTGTAAGAAGCACAAGCTGGAATCAAGTTTGCTGGGAGAAATGTCAATAACCTCAGAGATGCATATGACACCACCTTTATGGCAGAAAGTGAAGTGAAGTGAAGTGAAGTCGCTCAGTCGTGTCTGACTCTTTGCAACACCATGGACTGTAGCCTATCAGGCTCCTCCATCCATGGTATTTTTCAGGCAAGAATGCTGGATTGGATTGCCATTTCCTTCACCAGGAGATCTTCCCGACTCAGGAATTGAACCCGGGTCTCCCGCATTGCAGGCAGACGTTTTACCATCTAAGAACCAGGGAAGCAAAAGAAACTAAAAAGCCATTTGATGAAAGTGAAAGAGGAGAGTGAAAAAGTTGGCTTAAAGCTCAACATTCAGAAAACGAAGATCATGGCATCTGGTCCCATCACCTCATGGGAAATAGATGGGGAAACAGTGGAAACAGTGTCAGACTTTATTTTTTTATCACTCCAAAATCACTGCAGATGGTGACTGCAGCCATGAAATTAAAAGACACTTACTCCTTGGAAGAAAAGTTATGACCAACCTAGATAACATATTAAAAAGCAGAGACATTACTTTGCCAACAAAGGTCCATCTATTCAAGGCTATGGTTTGTCCAGTGGCCATGTATGGATGTGAGAGTTGGACTGTGAAGAAAGCTGAGTACTGAAGAATTGATGCTTTTGAACTGTGGTGTTGGAGAAGACTCTCGAGAGTCCCTTGGACTGCAAGGAGATCCAACCAGTCCATTCTAAAGGAGATCAGTCCTGGGTGTTCATTGGAAAGACTGGTGCTAAAGCTGAAACTCCAATACTTTGGCCAGCTGATGTGAAGAGTTGACTCATTGGAAAAGACCCTGATGCTGGGAGGGATTGGGGCCAGGAGGAGAAGGGGACAACAGAGGATGAGATGGCTGGATGGCATCACTGACTCAATGGACATTAGTTTGAGTGAACTCCAGGAGTTGGTGATGGACAGGGAGGCCTGGCCATGTTGCAATTCATGGGGTCGCAAAGAGTCAGATATGACTCAGCGACTGAACTGAACTGATACTCTACCTCAATACAAAATAAAAAGTTTAAAGATTGGAAAAAAAAAAACAAAACTTTTTTTTTTTTTAATTTAAAAATAGATGGACAGAAATTTAAAAGAAACAGTCAAGAAAGGTCAAGAAAGAAACAGTCAAGGAAGGGTCTGATAAAATCATATGCATCCTAGTATCTCGAAATCTGTCTGCATTTATAAGTATGAAGCCTTACAAGAGTGACAGGAAAGGATACCTCTGAGCCGAAGGTGTTAAAACTAGTACATTTCTTGAACTTTGATGGAATGGAGTGGTAGTTTGGGAGTTTAAGATTTACATGTAAGCACAGCTATATTTAAAATGAATAACCAATAAGGTCCTACTCTATAGCACAGGGAGCTCTACTCAATGACATGGCAGCCTGGATGGGAGGGGAGCTTGGAGAAGAATGGATACATGTGTATTATATATGGCTGAATCCTTTTGTTGTTCACCTGAAGTGATCACAACATTGTTAATCAGCTCCACTCCAACATAAAAAAAAAAAAAAAAAATCAGTAGCGGAAAAGGTAAAACTCTGCCAAGTATATGACTATAATTATTTATAATTTTTCAATATAATAATAAAAAGACAAACCTTTTTTCATGGGAAAAAAAAAAAAAAGAAATCTGTTTATGAGCCACACACAGATCCAATGGTAAATGCTGTAGATCTTAAGGGTACAAAGGACTTGAGCTCACCTACTGACCAGTAAGTGACTGATCACTAAGCTGTGGTCAACTTCTATCTTACTAAAAGCAACCTTCCAATTTTTCTTCAGTCTTATATCTACTCCTATTTCTATAACAATTTATCTCTTTATGTGTCATATAACTGAACTTGTAGAAAATAAAAAAGTATCAATCATCCTCTATTTCTCTATTTTTAATTCATGTTCTACTTACTACTTTGACAAAGATGATCCTTAATAATGATCCTTTACAACATCAAAATCTTTTCTGCAAATCTTGCTCTCATAATTATGTGCATGTCCTGAGAATACAGGTTATTAGATTTAAGGTAATTTTCTCTCAAACTTTTGAAGGAATTTTCCTTTTCTTGCCTCTAACATTTCTGTTAAGAAAACTGAAACTCATTTAATTATGGATATTTAATATAATTGGTGATTAATCACTTTGTTTGTCTGGGCAATTCTGGTACACACTGATGCCTACAGGGTCTGTGACAGCCGTGTGCTGAGCAAATCTATTGGTGCCATTTTCTCAATAATATTTTCTCACTTTATGTCTCTGTTTCACATTTGTGGAATTCTCACAATATTTCAAAATTTTTCATAATTATATTTATATGAAGAGTTATCTTTGTTATTGTTGCAAAAAATTGAAACTCACTGAAGGCTGGCATTTTTGTTAATAAAATATGTTAACATACGTTTTGTAAATTTTTAGACATACTTACACTTTATATAGTGTAAACATAACTTTCATATGAACCAGCAACCAAAAAGTTCATATGACTTGCTTTATTCTAATATTCAATTTACTGCTGTGGTCTGGAACTAAACCTATAATATCACCAATGTATACCTTGTAAGTCCAGCCCCTCTGCATCTTTATGCATCTGCCACTTACATTGCTGGACTGATCACCCAATTTTTAAAATATAATTTCTGAAATTTTCCACTTTTATAAAAAACAAATATCTTACCAAATTATTTTCCAAACCTTTTTGTTATATATTAACTTTTATAATATTTTTAATTTCAAAGATATTAATATCTCTCATTCTGATTGCTCCTTTTCTCAGCACCACTTCTCCTCTCTCTCTCTCTTTTTTTTTTAGTATACTTGACCTAAGGTCTGAAAAAATTAATAATTCTATTGCTCCATATCCAATGTTCACCTCCTTGGCACTCTTTTTTGCTCCCTTCTTCAAGTTTTTCCTGTTAATTTCTTCTTGGTCTTTTGTGTGAGAAGATACATATATATTTTTTAAGATATATATAAGATATCTTCAGATATATATATATATATACACACACACACACACACACATATATATCTTAAGATATATATAAGATATCCTAAAATATATATCTTTAATATATATATATATATTTAAGCAAAAATATATATAATTTTTGCTTAAAAAAAGAAAAGAAAGTGGGACACTACAAAGCTCTCAGCCAATGATGCACTGCCCCGATCAATCATGAAAGCATGAGACTTAAATAACAATTTTCAGCCTATAGGAGACTAATGCTTGCAGAGTACAGTTATTTCTCTTCACGTTTTTCTTCATTTTTACTGATGCCAAATTAGCACACATCTTAATTTCCTTAAATTTATTTTATTTTATTTTTTTAGTGCCATGTCTAATGAATAGTGGAAAATGGCTTTTATTTGGGGGGGGGTGTCTGTGAAGAGAGAGATTGTATCTTGAAAGTAATGTTTTTATTGTTTAAAAATACACATAAGGATACATAAAATATACATACATAAAAAAGACTTACTTCTAATAGCAGTTGTAGTCATAAGACACATATTTGTTCTGACAGTAACCTTAGTGAACGCTTTAACTAAATCAAGAAATTGGATTTGAAGAAAATTATGTGGAATTTTCCTCCATCTATAAACATTTGGGGAGAGGGGAGCCATTATGACTAATCATAAATGTTTATGAATATTTTACAGAAAAAATATAAATTTAAGGTCAGCTGAAAGATTGTAAATGCTTCTTCCAAGTAAAAGAACATTTACTTAGAGGAAAATGGAATCAGTTCAGACTTTCTTGAACAGCATTTTTTTACATGGACAAACAGTTTTATAAAAAACTTCTATAGGGGAATAAAAGCATTATTAAGTGCATTTTAATGTCTATCATATGTATTCTAATGGACCAAATTTATGATAGAAGCATAGTGTTTTTCCTTTTTGTACATTGGAAGCCAGATATAAGTGAAATGATTATATATATAATTATATATTAACTATATACATAAATATATGTATAAATATTATGATTATATATGTAAATAATTATATATGTAATATATAATTATATATATATGTAAATGTTATTATATGTCCATCCTATGGAATTTATACCAACTTGTACTATTCTAGATTCCTGAAAAAGCTAGAGTTGCTATATCTTTGCTTTAAGAGTAGTTATTGATCCTATCTATTATTTTATATAGAGAAATTTGTGAGGAATGCAAACTCCATTTCTATACCTATCTTTATGAGAAAGCATCATTTGCTTTACAAGAACTAAATTATGATGCAAGTTCTAGGAACAGAATGTATATAGATTGAAATTTATGTGCACTTTTGATTCTATGTAGTTATGTAGTTAATTTATGTTTTGTTGTTAAGATATGTAGAAGGAAAGTAGGTTCAAATGCAAGTCTCAATGTTTAAATGCTTTGAAACTGATTTCTATTTAATGTCACTTAAAGAAAGGCAATGACAAAGAATGCTCAAACTACCTCAAAACTGCACTCATCTCACATGCTAGTAAAGTAATGCTCAAAATTCTCCAAGCCAGGCTTCAGCAATATGTGAACCGTGAACTTCCTGATGTTCAAGCTGGTTTTAGAAAAGGCAGAGGAACCAGAGATCAAGTTGCCAACATCTGCTGGATCATGGAAAGAGCAAGAGAGTTCCAGAAAAACATCTATTTCTGCTT
>NW_011495085.1:6367595-6367826 GCF_000754665.1 Bison bison bison
ATGGAAAGAGCAAGAGAGTTCCAGAAAAACATCTATTTAGGCTTTATTGACTATGCCAAAGCCTTTGACTGTGTGGATCACAATAAAATGTGGAAAATTCTGAAAGAGATGGGAATACCAGAGCACCTGATCTGCCTCTTGATAAATTTGTATGCAGGTCAGGAAGCAGCAGTTAGAACTGGACATGGAACAACAGACTGGTTCCAAATAGGAAAAGGAGTATGTCAAGGC
>NW_011495085.1:6367926-6378303 GCF_000754665.1 Bison bison bison
TCCCATCACTTCATGGGAAATAGATGGGGAAACAGTGTCAGACTTTATTTTTTGGGGCTCCAAAATCACTGCAGATGGTGACTACAGCAATGAAGTTAAAAGACACTTACTCCTTGGAAGGAAAGTTATGACCAACCTAGATAGCATATTGAAAAGCAGAGACATTACTTTGCCAACAAAGGTCCGTTTAGTCAAGACTATGGTTTTTCCTGTGGTCATGTATGGACATGAGAGTTAGACTGTGAAGAAAGCTGAGCGTCAAAGAATTGATGCTTTTGAACTGTGGTATTGGAGAAGACTCTTGAGAGTCCCTTGGACTGCAAGGAGATCCAACCAGTCCATTCTGAAGGAGATCAGCCCTGGGATTTCTTTGGAATGAATGATGCTGAAGCTGAAACGCCAGTACTTTGGCCACCTCATGCGAAGAGTTGACTCATTGGAAAAGACTCTGATGCTGGGAGGGACTAGGGGCAGGAGGAGAAGGGGACGACAGAGGATGAGATGGCTGGATGGCATCACTGAGTCGATGGACGTGAGTCTGGGTGAATTCCGGGAGTTGGTGATGGACCGGGAGGCCTGGCATGCTGCGATTCATGGAGTCGCAAAGAGTTGGACACGACTGAGTGACTGAACTGAACTGAACTGAACTGAAAACAATGTTGGAGCTATTTGAGCAGATATAAACTATCACAGACAATTTGCTGTATAATAACACTGCCTCATTGCAATACAGCAATTACATAACTTTACATGTAAATTAAGCTATAATAAGAGATGTGTTTTAGCTGCTTTTAAGTCTACTGCCCAGAAAGTCAAATTCATTTAAAGCTGCTGATGCTTTTATAATATATATAGCTATATACTAATCTTGGTTGTTTTTAGAAAAACAAAATCTGTATATGTCTACAGGTCAGCTCATGTTAGAATTTGACCTGGATCATGCATTTGCTTTGTCAAAAACATATTGTATTTTATGCTTTGGAAGTAATGGATGTTGAGGTTCATTTATCTAAGTCCACTGAAGGAATAAAACTTGAAAACTACATACATAACTTCCTTCATTAAGGGCATACTGACCATTATCGAAAGAAAGAGGTATTCATTGTATTTAAAAACCTATGCAGTTTTTTAATGCAGAGGAGGTTGACTTCAGCTGCATTAAGTAAGGAGCTGCTGACACAGTGAGGATTATACTGTAATATGGAACAGGATGATTAAATGATGTACAAACTTCCTACCAGAGTGGTATGTAGGATACTGGAACATATGGTTTAGGACTATTTTTTCCCTCAATAACTATAGATTCTGGCCAGATATTTTTGTTGATTTGTACAAAATCTCTTGATTAGAGTCCTCAGCCATCTGCTATAGGGTGGCAACATATGAAAATTTCAGCAGTAAGAACACCTTAAAACTTATTTGTGAAAAGGATTTGAAGTCAAAATAACCAAGGGCAAGGCAAGGTGATCAGCTGCAGTGCAGTCAGGAGCTAATTTATGCTGAGAGCAAAGAGGATGAAAATTTTACAAAAGTAAAAGAAAGACATGTATGTTCTCTTGTTATGTATAATTCACATAGATGCTGAGTCTTTGTTCCATATCAACATATTTTACATTGTAATATTTGGAAATTATCAGAAATTATCTGAAATATAAAGCTAATAATAATTAAATTTTTATTATAGAGGAAACTTGAGTAGATTATTTTCACTATTATATCATAGTTTTAATTACTTGATACTTAATAATCTAAATAATTCCATGATACTTAAGCTAGATTTAACAAGGCCACCATATCATTGAAATTTCACTTTCACTGATCACATGTGATGACTCAAGTTTACACAGCTTTGTAAAATGTATATTCACTTTTCTGACTTGTCACCTCTCTCTCTTGTTCTTGCATTCTCTCACTCTAATTCTCCTCACTTGTATTTCAATTACAGCATAAATATTTCCTCCCACTTTTATAATCTACCCTTTTACATTTTCTTTGCTGATGGCACTTCCTATTTGCACTTCTCAATATATATAAATTTCCACATTTCTCACATTCTTGTTATTTGACAATTCCATTTACCATTTCATAATGTCAACTACTATGGTTATGCACAGAAATTCAGAATCAGTCTCAAATTTGATAATCCAATGCCAACAGTATAATCTTAAAATACAGACACTGAATTTCTCTAATCATTGTCAGTCATGAGCATCTTCTCAAGTGCTTCTTGGCCATCTGCATGTCTTCTTTGGAGAAATGTCTATTTAAGACTTCTTCCCAATGTTTTGGTTGGGATGGTTTTTGTTATTGAGCTGTGTGAACTGATTGTATATTTTGAAAAATAAGCCCTTAACATGGTGGAGGAATAGGACAGGGAGACCACTTTCTCCCCCACAAATTCATCAAAAGAACATTTGAACACTGAGTAAATTCCACAAAACAACTTCTGAATGTTGGCAGAGGACATCAGGCACCCAGAAAAGCAGCCCATTGTCTTTGAAAGGAGGTAGGAACAAATATAAAAGATAAAAAGAGGCAAAAGAGGTAGGGATGGAGATCTGCCCCAGGAAGGGAGTCTTAAAAAGAGAGAAGTTTCCAAACACCAGGAAATACTCTCATGGGTGAGTCTGTGGCGAGCCTTGGAATCTCAGAGGGCAACATAACTGGGAGGAAAAATAAACAAATAATTAAAACCCACAGGTTACGTGCCTAACCGTAACTCCCAGTGGAGAAGCAGCACAGAAGCCTGCATCTGCCACTAGCAAGTGGGGGCTGGGCAGAGAGGCGTGGGCTGCATTGCTTAGAGTAAGGACCGGGCCTGAATGCCCCGAGGCCAATCTGAGGGAACTACCTTGAGATAGCAAACCAGACTGTGGGATAGCTACCCTGCGAAAAGCCCTAACCTAAGACACCGCCAGGCCCACCCACAGAACAAAGGACTGACTAGAGATAGCCGGCTGCAGACCCACCCGTCTCCTGCAGGAGACAGGCAGGTGAGGGCAGCAAGAGCCAGAAGGGGGCAATCGTGGCCCCAGAGAGGCATTATCTACCAGATGGCAAGCAGGCTTTGTTGCTAACCAAAACTTCTTGGGATTCTGGATGGTCAACATCCGCCTGAGAAGGTGCACCAGTTATACGCCCAGAAAACCAAGCGGCAGGGATGGTGGAGGTGGTAAGTCACAGTGACTGCGCTCGCCAAACACTGGGTCACCTGAGCTGCTCGGACCTGGGAAGGGCACAAAACGCAGGCCCAACCGAGTCTGCGCCTTTGAGGAGTACCCAAGTACCTGAATCTGAGCAGCTTAGACCTGGGAAGTGCACACAACCCAGGGCCCACCTCAGACAGTTCCTGGCAGAGCAACCAAGAGCCTGAGCAGTGTAGACTGGGAAAGCACACATGCAGTGAGTGGGGGCAAACCCAGTGTGGCCTAGACACTGCAAGCACAAGCCAGTGTTATTTGTTTGCAGTGTTCCTCCCTCCCCACAGCACGACTGAACAAGTGAGCCTAAAACAGCATCCCCACCACCCCCTTATGTCAGGGCGGTTATTAGACACTGAAGAGACCAGCAAACAGAAGAAGGTAAAACAGAGGGAACCACCTTGGAAGTGACAGGTGCAATAGATTAAAACCCTGTAGTTAGTTCCAACTACATAGGAAGGGGCCTATAGATCTTGAGAAGTATAAGCAGGATCAAGGAACTATCTGAAAATGAACTAACCCCACACTGTCCACAACAACACCAGAGAAAGCCCTAGATATATTTTTACTATTGTCATTCTTTAAATTAATTTTTTTTTAATTTTTAAGTCTTCAATCACTCCTTTAATTTTCATTTCTATAACCTACTATTACTTTGCAAAAAAAAAAAAATACCCTATTTTTTAAAGCAAACTTCATATATATATATATATATATATACACACACACACACACATATATATTATAATTTTTGGCTTTTTTTCCCTTTAATATTGTATTTTTGAGAATCCAACCTCTATTCTAGATTTTTAAGCTTTGCTTTTTGGTATTTGTTATCAATTTTGAACCTTTAAGAACCCAATCTTCAGCATCCATTTTGACTTGGGAGTGAGATTACTGGCTGGACTGCTCTCTCCCGCTTTGGACTCTCCTTTTTCTCCACCGGGTTGCCTCTATCTCCTCTCTCCCCCTTCTCTTCTCTACCCAACTCTGTGAATGTCTCTGTGTGTTCCAGGCTGTGGAGAATACTTAGGGAACTGATTACTGGCTAGATCTGTCTCTCTCCTTTTGATTCCCCCCTTTTATCCTCCTGGCCACCTCTGTTTCCTTCCTCCCTGTTCTCTTCTCTGTGTAACTCTGTGAACATCTCTGAGGGAGCCAGACTGTGCAGAGCACATAGCGAAGTGATTGTTGGCTAGCTTGCTCTCTCCTCTTTTGATTCCCCCTCTTCTCCTCCTGGTCACCTCTATTTCCCTCCTCCCTCTTGTCTTCTCCATATAATTCTGTAACATCTTCATCTGAGTTTGCATAGTTGTGGGAGCTGAACTGTATGTTTGCTGGCAAGTGCCAGGTCAGAGGGCATACAGTTTTATCTATAATCATAGTACAAAAAATCATGGCAAAATTTAAACAACAATTGAATAGTGCCTATCACAGAAAATGGATTCTAGTTTAAAAATTGAGATTCATCAAAAATCTCACCAAAAACAAAATGCCAGCCTGGTCCTAATTCTGTCATTTTCATCTGTCTCCCTACAGTTTATATTCCTTCTTACTACCTACACTTAATGACATTACAAGTATAAGCACAAAGTATCATCCAATCCATTTTACTTTTCTACCACTATTTCTATTCTGCTAGGTTTTTTTTTTTTTTTAATACAAGTCTCCATCATCCTGTTCTACATCTTTCTTTGCTTTATGGTGATTGATATATGTATATATTATTTTCTATGATAGTCATCATTACATATTCACCAGAATTAAAATATAACTTTTCCAAAGGAACATTATTAATTCAGTTCTTTCCAGAGAACACTGGGGTTGGCTTCTTTCTTGTTATCCAGTGCCTCCTGTAGCTTTTAAGCACCACAATACCCTGTATAGCCTTAATTTGAACATTCTTCTTCCTCCCAACCTCACTATTCATTTATATACATTTTTATATATTATAAATCTAAAAATGTTCCTTATCTTCTCATATCTTGATTTAGCATACTTGGTTTTCAATCAAAAATGTTTTTCCTGGACATAAGTATACCTATGTCTGATTCTTGTTGATGTTTGACAGAAAATCATAAAATTCTGTAAAGCAATTATCCTTCAATTAAAAAATGAATTAAGTTTTAAAAAAAGTTTTTCCTTTTTCCCTGCAAAGGCTAGTTTAAAACTGTGAACTTTTCTGCCCAAGCCTTCAAAATCGTCCCAGTGTGTTTCTCAGTTTTTCATAGCAGTAGGTTCACTGATACAGAGAAGGCAATGGCACCCCACTCCAGTACTCTTGCTTGGAAAATCCCATGGATGGAGGAGCCTGGTAGGCTGCGATCCATGGGGTCGCTCAGAGTCAGACATGACTGAGCGACTTCTCTTTCACCTTTCACTTTCATGCATTGGAGAAGGAAATGGAAGTCCACTCCGGTGTTCTTGCCTGGAGAATCCCAGGGATGGCTGAGCCTGGTGGGCTGCCATCTATGGGGTCACACAGAGTCGGACATGACTGAAGCGACTTAGCAGCAGCAGCAGGTTCACTGATAATAAAATCAAAGATCTCCCTTTCCTTCCAATTCAAATAACTTTTCATTCACTTAAAAAACACTGTACTTTCATTCACAGTGCCTTTGTTCTGATATTTTTACTCTTGCAATAATTCTTCATTATAGTCTGTAAAACCTTTCTTATATTTCAAAGTCAGTTTGCATCACCAACTCTTCTATGATCGCTTACTGGTTGAGTTTAATTACAGTATATTCTGCTCCATTAAGCTAGTATATCACTTGAATTATTCACAATGATCAGACTCTTGCCTAATGGTGTTTTGCTTGTATCTCAAAACCTATAAATCACAAACTTTTTCAAGTTTATTATGACCTTGATGTGTACAACTTTATGTCTTTCTTACCATGGCTCTGTTTATGTAAGTAAGTAATCACCAAATGTTTGTAGAATCAATGAAAGAGCTACTGAAGTCCAAGTAGATTAATTTGAGGGGCTATTTGGACTAAATATATTTAACTGCATGGAACACTTGGTGTTCAAATGTTCACAAATAGAGTTGTTCATACAATTGAAATTTGTTAAATTGATGTGTAATTAGTTTGGTGAAACTGATTCATAACTTAAATCTCTTGCTTATTAGGTCAACTGGACAGAATTAACATGCTAATATATGTATTTCCAGTATAACCTCTCAGTCTCCTGAAATTCAATGGAACCACAATTGATGCAAATGAAGGAAGGAATCAAGGAATTATAAGTAGATTGTTTTTCATTTTTCAATTATATTTTCAAAATTCAAAGGCATAAATATTGATGCAAATCTCAGGATCTGACTACACAACATCAAAAATTAGCAAGAATAAGTAAAATATGTGATAAATTATTCATATTGTTTATTTCTACTGAATGAACTATTTTTGACCTCACCTGTATTAAGTTGGCTGAATTGTGACATTCTACTTAAAATTAAAATTGTCCAAATTATCTCTTGTATTTACTCTGAAGAATCATGTCCTTTAAAAGAAAGACCAAACAAAATCTCCCAATCCTAATGACAGATTAACTGAATGTGAACATATGGATAAATTATATGAATGTTTGAAACATTAAACTATTTGATATCTTCTGAGAAAAATATTGATTAATTAAATTTTTCTTTTCAAGCAAATCAAAATCTTTGGCCATGATAGTGTAAACACACAATAATTTTACATGTCACAGAGCTTAAATTTTAACACATGATATAAATAGAAAATTTTGACATGTGATATAAACGTTTACTTAAAAACACATTATTTTTAAAAGAGCTCAAAATTTGAAAGAGCTAAGAGTAACCATATATATATATAAAATTGTTTTTGTCTCAACTTTTTATAAGTTCTTAGTTTTTTCATTTGTTACTACTTACTCCAGTGCTGAGAATACCATAAAAAACCATTGCCATCACACAGTAGAACTGATTGTAAAAATGGCTTGAGTGTTCTATTTAGAAGAGTCATCCTTAATCTCATACCTTTAAAATGATAACTTTTAAATTTGGGATCTTATTTGATTTTAAATCAAAATTAAGAATTCTGGGCAATTAAAATTTTGATATATCTCTTTAAATGTATCAGTATGGTTATTCTATCAAATAGGATGTTAGTTATAGACATGGAAATTAGTTTAAATTATCCTTTGAGAAAATCAAATATATAACCAAAGTTATTGATTTGCTAGCTTTATGTAGACCCAGTTCAAGACTAATTTCATTGATATCTTCTGAGAAAAATATTGTTTTTCTAAACTATTTAGAGCAGTTTATATTGAAACACCTTGATTTCCTGAGTTTTGTTCTTGAGAGCAGCTGAAACTTATTGGACTATAAAAGCAGAATTACCTGGAGCAGAAGGTATTTTTAAATACATGTTTTCCCAAAGTAGGCAGCTGCTCACTGCATGAGTTCCTTGAGCACTGCTATGCTCAGCAGTTAAGTGTCTTTACTTGAAGGTGTCAGGGCAAGGAAGATCACCTCAACACATTGTTTTTCTATTATTTTTACTATGGTCTTAGTACTATCAAAGGGCTGATATTTAATAGCAAAGAAATTTAAAAGATACTTGGAATAAATTGAGGTTTCTATTTTAGAGGAAATATTAACAGCTAATCTTCACAGTCACTTTATGAGTATTTTCCAAAGACTAGGAAAGTCACTCTACATTTTCTGTACAGAGAAATAATTCTGCGTGGAACACTTCCTTTTCTTTGGCTGTTTTATCACCTTTTTTTTTTTTTTTTTCCAAATATTAACTTGTACTTTCATTCTATCCAATAACACACTGACATTTGTAGTACTGAACGTAATTAAGTTAAAATGAAGATAACATTTGTGTTCTTATCATATTCTCTGCCTTTGTACTTAAAAATGTGTAAATACATTTATTAGATGATTGCTCATAGAAAATGTGAATAACACTTTTTTAAGATATGCTAACCTATCACCAACTATGATAATTATGCCAGGTTAGAATCATTAAAAATGTATCTCTGTATCATGAAAATATGCTTCAGGATTTGTAGCCTTTTTGGCCTGTATTGATAGGTGTATAAGGAGAATGACACTCTTTTGAAGTGCAAGTCAAGGAAGTCCTGCATTAGATAGAGTTAGAGAGCACAGAATTGTTGGATAAACAGAGAAAAGCAAACTCTAAATTGACAGAGAATCTTAACAGTTGATGAATTACAGTTGTCTCCTCTCCCCCAGAAAAGTAAGAAAATAACTAAATGTTTATTTTTCCCATATCTAACATTGAGTGGTCAAGGGTATAATGCTTTCCTTACAGTCAAACATGAGGGAATGGGTGAACACTAATTAAAGTAACACAAGCCACCCTTTGGTCCCTTCCCAGGAAGTTGATAATGTCTTGTGAGTGGCAGGTACCTAGAATCAATTGAGCATCTCATTCTTCAATTATATCTTTTGCAAACTCTAATCTTAGTATTCTTTTTCAGTCTTTGAAATGTATTTTTCTGTCATATATACAGCTTTCTTTTTGGTTGGCTGTAACTCCCACACTCTTGCATACCTATAAAAAAGTAAATATATTATTTTTTAATTGCTAACTCTTATAATGATTTAGTTGAGATTTATTAAACTAAGAAAAGGGTTTACTTTAAGTAATAGGTAGAGCAATTGTCCCCAAAGATGCTCATGCCCTAATCCCAGAACCTGTGAATGTCACCCTCACTGATATAAAAGAGACTGTGGAATCTTGTGATAGGAAGGTTATTCTGGATTATCCTAATGGGCCCAGTATAATCATAATAATCCTTTAAGAAGGAGTCAGAGGGCCAGAATCAAAGAGCTGTAACAATGGAATCAGATATTTAAATGCAGGACATTGAAGATGGAGGATGAAACCACGGCCAAGAATGCAGGTGACCTCTAGTCTCTGGAAAGACAAAGAAACAGATTCTCCCCCAGGACCACCAGAAAGCAATGCAGTCCTAGGAGCAACTTTTTACCCAGTAAGACCCATTTCAGATTTCTGACTTCCCAAAGTGTTAGGTAATAAAATTGTGCTGTTAAACTACCAAGGTTTTAGTAATGTGTTAAAGCAATAGAAGCTCTGTAATGGACTCTATGCAGAAAATTTTATGTGGAAAGCATAAGCTTCAAGAAAATTCACTAAAAAAATTCCCAGTGACACTGTATAGGATGATTAATTCAGAAATGGACTAAATTGCTAGATTATACTTTCCTTGTATTTCTCAGAGTCTAGAGGCTGTCCACATTCCTTGGCTTGTGGTCTTCTTGTTCCATCTACAAAGTGACCAACAGTGCATCTCCCTGAATATTTTTCAATACATCTTATAAACCTATCCAGAAAGTTTTAAATTTTAAGAATCCATATAATTAGGCCGATCCTTACTTGATCATCAGGGATAATCTCCTCATTTCAAAGTCCTTCATTTAATCACACCCACAAACCCCCTTTTGTTATGGAAGGTAACATATTCACAAATTCTATGAATTAGGATGTGTATATTTTAAAAGTTCCTATTCTGCCTGCCAAAGAAGGCAATGGCACCCCACTCCAGTACTCTTGCCTGGAAAATCCCATGGGCAGAAGAGCCTGGTAGGCTGCAGTCCATGGGGTCGCTAAGAGTCTGACACTACTGAGCAACTTCACTTTCACTTTTCACTTTCATGCACTGGAGAAGGAAATGGCAACCCATTCTAGTATTCTTGCCTGGAGAATCCCAGGGACGGGGGAGCCTGGTGGGCTGCCATCTATGGGGTCGCACAGAGTTGGACACTACTGAAGCGACTTAGCAGTAGCAGCAGTGGCATCCCCCTTCACCTCCCCCTTCAATCTTTCCCAGGATGATGGCCTTTTCCAATGAGTCAGCTCTTCACATCAGGTGGCCAAAATATTGGCACTTCAGCCTCAGCATCAGTCACTCCAGTGAATATTCATGATTGATTTCCTTTAGGGTTGACTGGTATGATCTCCTTGCAGTTCAAGTGTCTCTCAAGAGTCTTGTCCAATACCACATTTCAAAAGCATCAGTTCTTCAGTATTCAGACTTTTTTATGATCCAACTCTCACACTGATACATGATTACTGGAAAACCATAGCTTTGACTAATAGACCTTTGCTCGGCTAATATCTCTGCTTTTTAGTATGCTGTCTAGGCT
>NW_011495085.1:6378403-6392205 GCF_000754665.1 Bison bison bison
CAACTTCACTTTCACTTTTCACTTTCATGCACTGGAGAAGGAAATGGCAACCCATTCTAGTATTCTTGCCTGGAGAATCCCAGGGACGGGGGAGCCTGGTGGGCTGCCATCTATGGGGTCGCACAGAGTTGGACACTACTGAAGCGACTTAGCAGCAGCATTCTGCTTGCCACAGTAATCTACAACATTTCATTTTTTGTAACATTAGTGACTTGAGAAAATTGTCATTTTCTCCTCCAGGGAATCTTCCCAACCCAGGGATTGAACCCATGACTGTTATGTCTTCTGCATTGCAAGCAGATTCTTTACAATTGAGCCATTGGGGAAGTCTGAGAAGTAAAGGAAACAAATTTAACTGTTGACAAAATTACTTTGACTGATAGGATATGAGCTATCATTACACTGTTGTTTCTGTTCAGCCACTCAGTCATGTCCGACTCTTTGCTACCCCATGGACTGCAGCATGCAAGGCTTCCCTGTAACTCACCATAACCCGGAGCTTGTGCACACTTATGTCCATTGAGTCGGTGATGCCATTCAACTATCTCATCCTCTGTCATCCCCCTTCTCCTCCCCCTTCAATCTTTCCCAGGATGATGGCCTTTTCCAATGAGTCAGCTCTTCACATCAGGTGGCCAAAATATTGGCACTTCAGCCTCAGCATCAGTCACTCCAGTGAATATTCATGATTGATTTCCTTTAGGGTTGACTGGTATGATCTCCTTGCAGTTCAAGTGTCTCTCAAGAGTCTTGTCCAATACCACATTTCAAAAGCATCAGTTCTTCAGTATTCAGACTTTTTTATGATCCAACTCTCACACTGATACATGATTACTGGAAAACCATAGCTTTGACTAATAGACCTTTGCTCGGCTAATATCTCTGCTTTTTAGTATGCTGTCTAGGCTTGTCACGGCTTTTCTTCCAAGGAGCAAGTATCTTTTAGTTTCATTGTTACATAGATAACTGTAAATTTTAAATTTTTATTTTAAAAACCTAAATCAACCACCAAAATGAGAACACTAAGTATTAAATGAAGTATGTAGACAGACGAAGGCTTTTAGCTAACTCTAAAAACAATATGAAACAATTCAATTTGCAATCTATCTGTTCAAAAAGCTGAGACACTGTCTTGAACAGAATTTATGCAACTTCAACTGTCAGAACATGGAATATGGTAATTTAACAAATTTCTGAGCTGACCAGATGAGAAAAAAGGCAATGATAAATTAGAATGTGTCAAGAAGAGAGTGATTAGAATGAGAAACAAAATGAAATTAGGTAGGATGAGAAGCAATTTAGACAACTGAAAGTGGCAAACCAGGATTAATACAAATATGGTGGTTGTCATTACACATCCAGAAGTCTATGAAAGAAATTACTGTTTAATAAGAAGTTTTTCTCTTACCATGTCAATTTTCTCATTTGATTGTCATAATCTTACTCTATTTTTATATTTGTATAGAAACCTCAAAATATTTTTGAAATAAAAGTAAAGACCTATGTAAATTAAAATCATAGGCATAAACTATGAAATTGAATTTATATGAAATAGTTATCTGGACAATAACATTTTATCAGAAACTAACATTCTCAACAAATAATTGAGTTACACAACTCTAAAATTCATTATACTTCTCATTTAGGACAAATTGAGATATAAAGTTGATGAATTTGTTAAAGGACACATCAAATCAAGGTGTTTCTCTCAGTAACTTTATATTTCTAATAATTAATAGGTTTCACAGATAAATAAATAAAAATATAGACCCCTCAGTAAACTTTGAGTTTGAGATAAACAGAAAGCTTTTAATATATTCACATTCCATGCAATATTTGTTTCCTATCTGAAATTCAATATAATTCCTATATTTATCTGGGCAATCCTAGTTGATTAAGAAAATATAACCATAAAAAAACCCTACAATTACATGTAAAAAAGACCATTCCAAAACGTCAAGATTTACTTCAATGAGAAATAAAGACATGTGAATGAAGAAAGCTTGATGATTGCTCATTTTTATGAATATTTGCTTTCTAAGTATGTTTAAAATTAATGTTATCTTTTTATCTTCATTCTGTGTTTATGGGTGGCTTTTTATGTCTTGCTTATTATTATTTAATGAAAGGAAACAGAAGAACTTTGAAATATACAAAAATAATTTGATCTCAAAGCAAAAGTAGATCTAATTAAAAATTAATTAATCTGAAAGAAGATCCATCAAAGAAGCCAAAGCTATAATATTTAATAAATTGATAAAGATGATATATCCAAGATTTCTTCACAAGAAGTTCAACATAATTACTTTATTTATGTTCCAAGAGTTTGGAATTTGCCTTTCATTTTGGATTATTATTAAAGTTGTTTCATTAATTACTATATCTAAAGAGAGAATCCTGGATTAACATAGAATAACAGTCTAGAATTTAGAGGTATAACACATGATCTCATGTTAAAACAAAAAAATGAAACTACAGATTATTTATGAAACATTGTTTCTATCACAGCCTGCATGTAACTCTGGAGAGTGTTAAATTACATTGGAAATGGCATTTACAACAACACAAATGGATCTTGAGGTTTTTATTGTAAATGAAATAAATCAGAGGGAGAAAGACAAATATTGTATGTTCTCATTCATACATGGAATCAAAGAAAGCTGAAATCAAAGTAAGAGTGTATAATGGTCATTGCCAGGGACTGGGCAGTACAGGAAATCAGGAGACATTGGTCAAAGGCAACCGATACCCAGCTATAAGATGAATAAGCTCTGTGGACCTAATGTGCAGCATGATAACTATAATTAACAATAATGTATTATGTACTTATAAGATGTTATGAGAGGATCTTAAACATTATTACCACCACCAAAAAAAGTAATTAAGTGAGGAGACAGCAGTATTAACCAACTTTACTATGGTGGACATTTTGAAAGACATACATGAAACAAACTACAGTTTATATGAGCTTTAAAACATACATATGTTGTGTGTCAATAATATCTCAGGCTATCATACATAATAAAGTAAGTCAGAAAGAAAAACAAATATTGTAAATTATTGCATATATATGGAATCTATAAAATTGTGCAAATTAACCAAATTGCAGGCTAGAAATAGAGATACAGACATAGAGAACCAGATATGTGGATAGCAAAAGGGGTATGGAAGGCTGAGATGAATTGGGAGATTTGGATTGACATATACAAATATCCTAAAGGAGATCAGTCCTGGGTGTTCTTTGGAAGGACTGATGCTGAAGCTGAAACTCCAATACTTTGGCCACCTCATGCAAAGAGTTGACTGAGTGGAAAAGACCCTGATTCTGGGAGGGATTGGGGGCAGGAGGAGAAGGGGACGACAGAGGATGAGATGGCTGGATGACATCACTGACTCGATGGATATGAGTTTGGGTGAACTCCAGGAGTTGGTGATGGATAGGGAGTCCTGGCATGCTTCGATTCATGGGGTCGCAAAGAGTCGGACATGACTGAGCGACTGAACTGAACTGAACTGATATACACTACCATGTATAAAATAGATAGCTGGTGGGGAGCTGCTGTATAGGACAATATGTTCAACTCAGTGTTCTGTGATGAGCTAGAGGGGTTGGACACAGGTGGGGTGGAGTGGGATCCAAGAGGGAGGTGGGACTAGTGGTAAAGAATACTCCTGACAATGGGATGCAAGAGACACAGGTTCAATCCCTGTGTTGGGAAGATCCCTTGGTGTAGGAAATGGCAACCCAGTCCAGTATTCTTGCCTGGGAAATTCTATGAACAGAGGAGTCTTGTGGGCTACAGTCCATGGGGCTGCAGAGTGTAGGACACAACTGAGCATGTACGTGGACATGCACACACACACACATACACACACACACACACCATAGCTGATTCACTTGTTCTGCAGCAGAAACTACCACTACAGTGTAAAGCAATTACATGCCAATAAAAAATAAATGAAAAAAGAAAAGACAAGAAAATAATTCAACAAAGCTGAAACACATTTTAAATAAAGTAATACTGGAAAATTTCTCTGGTGATGTAGAAGAAATTGTCAATATCTTTGATGTATGGAAAGAGATGCATTTCAGAAATGGTAGAGGATTTTCAATTTGTAAAGGAAATTTGCCAATCATAAGGAAAAGTATCTAGTAGAAGTTTCAGTGGTTTGCAGGACAGACTCTAAAACTAGTTTAAATTTTTTGACAAAAGATCTAATGGAGTCCTATGAATGAAGCAGGAAATCAGGCCCAAAATCATGCTAAAATATTGCTTTCCTTCCATTTTAATTTAAATATGGTAACTTAACGTTATCTGATCTGAGTTGGCTTATTTTTTCCATGCTCACTAAGTCGGATCCCCAAGTTTGCTGTAGTCTCCTTTGTATATAATATTCCTATTATAGTTCATTGCAGGAATGCTTGCCTCTTGTTGGTATTTGGTTATTGTTGTTATGCTCCAGATAAAGTTCCCTTTTGACTATTCTTAAAATAAGCCTGACAGATAATAGACAATACACACACACACACACAGAAGTTGCTCAGTTGTGTCCGACTCTTTGAGACCCCATGGATTTTAGCCCACCAGCCTCCTCAGTCCATGGGATTTTCCAGGCATGAATACTGGAGTGGGTTGCTGTTTCCTTCTCCAGGACAATAAGCATTATACAAATTCTGAGTCTTTTTAAACAAATAGATTTTAATGACTAGGCCAAAATACAATTGATACTTGCTTTGAGATGAATAGTGCAGGAGAGATAAACATTAAGACAACCCAGAATTAAAGATGATAAATTTCAATTACTAATTCACAAATTTTAAATGTTATGGTATTTATTAAATATATATGCCATGTAACAATCGTAGTTTTTAAGAGTTGCTAATTTTAAGAATAATTTTGTTAGTTAGAATAGGAAAAAAGAGTCCAAAATAGCAGCAGCTAAAAGACAAAGAAAGGAAAAAGCCCATTAAAATAGAATGAAGGAAAGTCCAAGGACCAGAGTGAGAACCTCAGGTGCAGCAAATAGCCCTCCTGGCTAGCCCAATTTACACAGGGCAGGCTCAGGGAGAGGAGAAAAAACATATAAAAAGAGGAGCCAAAATTGGACCGGGGCTTCTCTTCTCTTTGTGTCTTTTGTGTTGGCCCACCCTCATGCCTTGAGGATGTATTTTCCTTTGCTTGCCAAATAAAACTGAGCTGTAACACTGAGCTGTAACACTGGTTGATCAGTTGCTTCAAAGTTTTGCTGTGGCAAGACAAAACTGAAGAAATAACACACTCCCGCAACACAAACCAAGCTGTAACGCTGAGCTGTAACACGGGTTCATCCGTCAGTTCAAATTTTTGCTGTGGCAAAACAGAACTAAGGAAATTACAAACTCCCCCAACATCTCTGGTGCCATGACTCAGATTTAACCTGGCTGAAATAACCTTGGCTTGGCCCCCACAAGGCAGAGGCCAACCACAGCAGAAGTCCAACTTAGTGAAAGCTCCCTTAGTGGAAACTGAACACGAAGAAAATACAGTGCAGGGAAAATGACACGAAGCCTAGAGTGCTGGAAACAGGTGGCAAAAACCAACTCAGCAGAAAGCTGACATGGCTCAGTCTCAGATTCCAGAAGACCTCTGGATAAGGTAGGAGGTCCTTGCTGCTATGGCTGGAACAATATATGGCTAACAAAATCTTAATTCCTTAACAAACTTTTATTTTTTGTTTCCTCGAACCCCCTGCAAACAGGCGAGTGGCAGTGGGTGTAATTTAGGGACCTGGCAGGGGCTACTTAGTAACTGTTGCCCAAGCAGGTGGGGGTTCTTCTGTACTTAATCTTCTGTGTGCCAAGGACCAAGCCAACGAAAATTGTGAGCATAGGTCAGGTATTTAGCAGATTTTCCAGCAGGCATGAAGGGGATTCCTCTGCACGTTTTTCCTGCTGCTTTTTCCTCCCATCCTTCAGCTCCTCTCTACATCTATGCCATTGTTTACAAAGCACTGGGCAGGTCATCATCTTTCCATTTCTGAAAGTTGTTCTTGAAACCGTTTACCTCAGATTGGGACTCAAACCCACGTGGCAGGGACTCTGTGCTTTGCTTAGTCACTCACTCGTTTCTGACTAGGACTTGAGCCCGGCCAAAACCCACGGTGCCTGGTTTCAGGACCTAATGAAACTCAGGTTCTTGATATCTCACTGAAAAAAAAAAAAAATTTCATTGACAGACACAGCGATAGGTAAGATGTAGACTTGATTGGATTCAGAGAGAAACACACTTCAAGAATGTGGGCCATCACAGAGGGGAGTACAGTGGCCATGGAATGTGGTGTGGTTAGTTTTCAAGAGCTGGATGATTTCATATGCTAATGAGTGGGAGGATCATTCCAACAACTGGGGAACCAGTTACTCCTCATCTTTTAACAGTGACTTGGAACTGTTCTGGCACCTCTGTGTGTGTCATTTAGCTTATAGTTTGAGGATCAAGGTTTAGCTGAATTTGCCTTGTCTGTCATCCTGGACCATTTGGTTTTAATGGGTTTATATTATGCCCCTGTGCTATGTCATTCTTTCAAAAGTTGTGCCCTGCCCACTTCCCTCCTCTTTCATGCTCTTTTCATGAGCCCCATCCAGGGCCACAACGTTGCCTCTACAGTCTTCTGGAGGGACAACCAGAAAAGAGCTGGCCCTTGGGAGGGAATTACTGAATAATATCCTCTAGGTATTCAGGCCTTCATCTTCCATGTTTCTTACAACATGTGCAACAACAGCATCTCTCAGTGAACCCGCTAGGGCAGGTGACAGGCACACAATGCCTGCCAGAAGCCCATCTATTGATGGCATCCCTTCAAACAATTGGGCTTCCGGGGATAATGTTTGCCACTTTGGGAGTTAGCCCTGCAGGCTGTTTGGGCCCAAACCCTTAAAACCCTTCTCCTAAAGTTACAAACATACCCGTGGATCAAATCTCCACTTCACTTTTATGGAACATTTGGTTTGTTGCCTCTTATCAATTTGTTCTTAAGCCATTTACTAACTCCTACAGCCAGGACCCTTCCCCCTTGTAGGCAACATCGTTCCACCCTACTTATTATTAAAATATTCTTAATGCCCCTAAGAGGACCAGATAAATCATGCCTTTGTCATTACTTCTGTTATTACCTAAAGTAGGTCTATGACAACAAAATGCTTACCATTGGAAACACCGCAAACTGCTTTTCGGTAGGACTAGGGGTAAAGAAGACAATGACAACACACTCCAGTACTCTTGCCCAGAAAATCCCATGGATGGAGGAGCCTGGGTAGGCTGCCGTCCATGGGGTCACTGAGGGTCGGACATGACTGAGCAACTTCACTTTCACTTTTCACTTCCATGCATTGGAGAAGGAAACGGCAACTCACTCCAGTGTTCTTGCCTGGAGAATCCCAGGGACGGGGGAACCTGGTGGGCTGCCATCTATGGGGTCACACAGAGTCAGACACGACTGAAAGCGACTTAGCAGCAGCAGGACTAGGGGAGGAAATCAATGACTTACATCCCCTCAGAGCAATAAAAGGATAAGGCTTATGGCTGCTTCACCAGATTCCCAGTCTCACGGTATAGGCTTGGATTGCTTTACACCATTATACTTATTACCATACATGGTGGACAAACCAGAAATGAGCTAAGATTACAACCCTTTAACCCTACCCATCACTGGTCATGCTAGAGACCTTTGTGATGCCCAACTCCAGTCCAGGGGTCCCAGGAGATCGATCTGCCTTAACCTGCCTAGGGATCTGGTCCTTGGAAGGTTGCCATGCCTCAAGCTATTTGGGGATCCATCAGTCCAGGGATCCAAGGAGGTCAACATGCCTCAACCTTCCCAGGGACTCAATTCTCCGGAGGTCAACTGTCTCGACCTGCTCGGTGATTCGATCTCCAGGAGGCTGTCATGTCTTACCCTGCCTGGGGATCTGCACCCTGACTCGGGGACACCTAGCTCTCAGGTTGCAACAGTACTGGGTAAGATAAGCTTCAAAATGACTCACCCCTAAAGGAAGTCCACCCATAAAATAGAAGGAGGCCTATTAGTTTTTTCTTCTTTTCCTCCCTGTCATCACTATCTTTCAGGTGGGAAATAACCAATCCACTTCCCAACAGATGCCCTTGAGATGCATCCTTGATAACTGGAACCTGTTTCACCATCTAACTCTAAGGAGAAGCCGCTCAAAATTCTTTCATACCTCTGCATGGCCACAATATCTTCTGGGGGATAAGGAACACTGGCCTGAGGATGGGAGTTTTAATTACAATACCATCCTGCAGCTAGACTTATTCTGCAAAAGACAAGGGAAATGGACAGAGATCCCCTATGTCCAAATTTTCTTCTGACTAAGAGATAGGAAGGAATTCTGCCTTAAGTATGGGATTGTTGTATGTCCTAAAAGTGAGCCTACTTGTAAAATGGTGACAGACACATACAACAAAGAGAAGGAAGTCCCCTGTTAAGGCTCACCTTCCATGGCTCACGACTTGCCTGGTGCTCATTCCTTGTATCCAAACGTGCCCCCATATCCAGGAGCACCCCCTCCACAAAAGCCAACTTGAGTATATCCCTTAGTTGAAATTGGAGGAGAATTCAGACCAATCTGGGTCAATAAGCCCTTTTCCCTCTTAAAACTAAGACAGATCAAACAAGACCTGGGAAGCTATACAGATGACCCAAACAAATACATAGATACATTCCACCACATTATCTTGGCCTTTGACCTGATGTGGAAGGATATCATGGTCATATTTATTCAAACTTTATCTGACCTTGAGTATGCTAGGGTCTTAAAGGAAGCTCACAGTTATGCTACAGGGCTTCATATGTCAAACGATAAATACCCATTGGGGAAAACTGTGGTCCCTTCCTCAGAGCCTAATTGGAATTATAATGACCCTGAGCACATCTTGGAAAGGGATCATTTTCTGGTCATTGTAAAGGCAGGACTAAAAGCAGCCCAGCAAAAAGTAAACAGCTATACCCAGGTCTCAGCAATAACTCAGGAACCCAATGAGAACACCAATGCCTTTCTGGAAAGGCTAAAAGAAACTCTCCAAAAGTTTACCAATCTGGACTTAAGACTTTTATGAGGGACAGGTGATTTTAAAGGAAAAATCCCTGCCCCAATGGGCATCAGACATTGGGATAAAGTTACAACAGCTACAGCACCAGGACCCTGCTGCTTCTTTAGATGAGATGGTCCAGACAGCCACCAATACCTTTTATAACATGGAACAGGAAAGGGAGGCCAATGCCCAGGAATGGGAGAGAAGGTAAGAGACGAGGCATGCCCAGATGCTGGCTGCCCTCTAGGGAAGCCCTATGGCAAATCCTAGATCCTTAAAGGACAAGACACAGGGCAAATGCCTAATGTGTAGACAGTCAGGGCATTGGGCCAAATAGTGTCCAAACTGTGAGGTCTCCTAAAATAGCTAGCTACAAATGCCATCATTTGGGACACTGGGTGGCACTCTGTCCTTGGGACCCAAGAGCCTCAAGGTCAAGTGGCAAGCCTTCCCTCATGATGGTTCAAAAGAACTGAAGCAGCCCACTCCAGCCAGCTCACCTGTCACAGATAACTATCATGGGGCTGGAGCCAAGGGTATAACTGGTTGTGGCAGGTAGGTCCAAGAATTTATTGGTTGACACAGGGGCAGCTATTCTGTCCTGATCTCCTACTCCAGAGCCTTCTCCTCCCAAATCTGTACCATTTTGGGTACCACATAAAAAACAAACACAAAACGATTCTTCTGAGCACTTGTTTGTTGCTGAGATGGACAAATATTTTTCCACAAGTTTCTGGTGGTCCCTGAATGTCCTACTCCCTTATCAGGAAGAACTTTCCCTGCATTTGAAATCTTGCACCTATTGCAGTCCTGATAGAAGATGCATTAAAACTCTCTTTTTTGGGAAAACTAAATCTCTTTACCAGCCACCAAGTGAAACAACTCCTGAATGGGAAAGACCATTTATGGATGTCTGATCAAAGGACCCTCAGATATCAAGTGGTGCTGATGGAAAACCCAGGCCTGACTATATCGCTTTGTGAGGTTATTAACCCAGCCACCCTCCTGCCTACCCCCAAGGCTCTCTCCCCTTTCACTCTTGCCTATAAACCTTGAACCACTGGACAAAACCCCGTGAGGGATTATCAGAGGATCCTCTGACCAATCCTGAGGAAATCTGGTACACTGATGGAAGCAGCTTTGTCTTGGATGGAAAAAAGAAGAGCCAGATATGCAGTAGTCTCCAATTTTGAGACCACAGAGGCTAAACCTTTGCCACCTGGTACTTCAGCCCAATTACCTGAGCTCATAGCCCTGACTCGAGCTTTAGGGCTGGGAAAAGGAAAAAGAATAGCCATTTACACTGACTCCAAGTATGCCTTTCTGGTGCTACATGCACATGATGCTATTTGGAAAGAAAGAGCCCACTTCACCACTGGAGGATTCCCAATCAAATATGGTGATCAAATCCTTAGACTTTTGGAGGAAGTCCATCTGCCCGCTGAGGTTTCAGTCTCCCATTGTAAAGGACACCAAAAGGGGAGCGCGGAAGTGGCACGAGGGAACCAAGCAGCTGATCAGGCAGCTAAGAGAGCAGCATTACAGAACAATGACCTAATAGAGGTTGCCACCTTAGTTCCACAGACTAATTTGCCAGAGACTCCTTTATATACTGAAGGTGAGACTCTTAAAGCTAAGAGTGAGGGCTTTCAAGAAGATCATATGGGGTGGTTCCAAAAGGAGGGACTAATTTTTCTCCCTGGGAACCTCCAATGGAAGTTGGTTAACTCCTTACATGCCACCCCTCACTTAGGGGAGAAGGTCTCCCAAAGATTACTAGAAAGGTCCTTCAGAGGAATAGGCCTCCAAATGACTATAAGGCAAGTGGTCTACTCTTGTCCCACTTGACAATTAAACAACCCCCATGGAGCTTGAAAACCCCAGCTGTCCCAGCCCATCCAATGACGTGGGGCCTACCCAGGAGAGGATTGGCAGATGGACTTCACCCAGATGCCAGTTTCTCAAGGGTATAAATATCTATTAGTCATGATAGATACATTCACAGGATGGATTGAAGGCTTTCCCACCCGGACTGAGAAAGCTGAGGAGGTGGTAAAAAACTGCTGCACGAAATCATTCTGAGATTTGGTTTGCCCAGGTCATTACAAAGTGACAATGGGACACTATTTACTTCTAAGGTCACCCAAGGGGTCTCCAAAGCATGGGACATTATTTATTATCTCCATTGTCCCTGGAGGCCTCAGTCTTCAGGAAAAGTAGAAAGACCTAACAAATTCTTAAAATCAGTGATATAAAAAATAACCCAGGAGACCTCCTTGGAATGGAAGGAGACTTTACCAATAGCTTTTCTCCACACCCGTTTTGCCCTTAAGGTACAGGTTGGTCTTAGTCCTTATGAGATGCTATATGGGAGACCTTTTGTTTATGTCAATGACCTCTTCCTAGATCCAGAGGGTCAGATCCTCTGGTCTTATACCATGGCCACTGGGAAACTCTAATAAGATATACACTTGTGGGGTGTCAACCAGGACGCAAAAGATTCTAAAGAGCCACCACTATATGTTCCAGGGATTCAAATACTAATTAAAGCCTGGAGAGATGGGTCCCCAAAGGCTCAACTCCAGCCCACATGGAAGGGTCCCTACCCTGTAATACTTTCTACCCCCACATCAGTCAAGGTACCAGGACATGACTCCTGGATTCACTACTCACGAGTCAAGCCATGGAAGAAAGCAGAAGAGGACACTCGGACCTTTCTGGGAGATCTCAGATACCTATTCAGGACTACAAATGAATGCCATTCTAATGAACACCCCCAAAATTAGGTTTCTGGAGATAAGATTTCTCAGGATGGCTATAAAAAGCCAACATAGCTTGGCAGGGGTTATACTCCACAATAGACAGGAGACAAATCTCCTGATCCCTGAAAAAGAAAATCATCCCTACAGGATCTCAAAAACAAGCTGTAGAGTTCTATAAATAAATGCTATAATCATTTCCATTTTTAAATTATGTTTTAATTTAAGGATAATTGCTGTATAGAATTTTGTTGTTTTTGATCAAACCTCAACATGAATCAGCCATAGGTATACATATATCCCCTCCTTTTGAACCTCCTTCCCATCTCCCTCCCCATCCTACCCCTCTAGGTTGATACAGAGCTCCTGGTTGAGTTGCCTGAGCCAAAGAGCATGGAATTTTACTCAGTTATACAAGGGGATATTACTCAGTCATAAAAAGGAATGCATTTGAATCAGCTCTAATAAGGTGGATGAACCTAGAACCTATTATACAGAGGGAAGTAAGTCAGAAAGAGAAGAATGAATATCATATTATAACACATATATACAGAATCTAGAAAAATGGTACTGAAGAATTTATTTACAGGGCATAATCATCTCCATTTTTGAGATGAGGAAACTGAAAGTAAAAATCACTTTCTAAATTTTTTACACTGAGTATAATGGTGAGGCCACATTTCACAACCTTACTCGCTGGTTCCCTGGAACAGCTAATTTCTGATACCCATTAATATGTCTGAAATTCTGCTTTGTGTGTAATTATTGTACTATTATAAAGCTGAACTTGATAAGGATGTATTTATAATACTTTAGGTGCAGTAAAATCTCTAAATACTTACATGCAGCATTGTATCAATGAAGTCAAATAAGCATAGCCTGGCAATTCTGTAGTTGTAGAACACTATTTTTAGCAACTATATCATCACTACTCATTTGGAAATAAATATATAATTATTGGCAGTGATACAGATTGGATTAAGTGATTCCTAGCAATGTGGCTTCTCTGTGTTTTTCCAGTTCAATGACAACATAATAAAACTAATAACAAATTTGTTATAACAAATATCAATACTTTTATAATTTTCATATAAAACATGAATCAAGTGACTGTGAGAGAGCAGCATGCAAAGAGCAGGAAATAACAGCAAAGAGAGAGAGGGATAGAGAGAAAACAGAAGAAGAAAGGAAGTAAGATGGGAAAAAAGAGAGAGTGAAAAGATTAAAATTCATAATATGGCAAGTGCAATCTCAAAAATGACAGAATGCTCTCTGTTCGTTTCAAAGGCAAATCATTCAATATCACAGTGATCCAAGTCTATGCCCCAACCAGTAACGCTGAAGAAGCTGAAGTTGAACGGTTCTATGAAGACCAAAAAGACCTTTTAGAACTAACACCCAAAAAAGATGTCCTTTTCATGATAGGTGACTGGAATGCAAAAGTAGGAAGTCAAGAAACACCTGGAGTAACAGGTAAATTTGGCCGTGGAACACACAATGAAGCAGGGCAAAGACTGATAGAGTTTTGCCAAGAAAATGCATTGGTCATAAAAAAACACCCTCTTCCAACAACACAAGAGAAGACTCTATACATGGACATCACCAGATGGTCAACACCAAAATCAGATAGATTATATTCTTTGCAGCCAAAGATGGACAAGCTCTATACAGTCAGCAAAAACAAGACCAGAGGCAGACTGTGGCTCAGACCATGAACTTCTTATTGCCAAATTCAGACTTAAATTGAAGAAAGTAGGGAAAACCACTAGACCATTTAGGTAGGGCCTAAATCATATCCCTTATGATTATACAGTAGAAGTGAGAAATAGATTTAAGGGCCTAGATCTGATAGATAGAGTGCCTGATGAACTATGGAATGAGGTTCGTGACACTGTACAGGAGACAGGGATCAAGACCATCCCCATGGAAAAGAAATGCAAAAAAGCAAAATGGCTGG
>NW_011495085.1:6392305-6392929 GCF_000754665.1 Bison bison bison
ATAATCAAGATGGTGTGATCACTGACCTAGAGCCAGACATCCTGGAATGTGAAGTCAAGTGGGCCTTAGAAAGCATCACTACGAACAAAGCTAGTGGAGGTGATGGAATTCCAGTTGAGCTATTTCAAATCCTGAAAGATGATGCTGTGAAAGTGCTGCACTCAATGTGCCAGCAAATTTGGAAAACTCAGCAGTGGCCACAGGACTGGAAAAGGTCAGTTCTCATTCCAATCCCAAAGAAAGGCAATGCCAAAGAATGCTCAAACTACCGCACAATTGCATTCAGCTCACACGCTAGTAAAGTGATGCTCAAAATTCTCCAAGCCAGGCTTCAGCAATATGTAAACCGTGAACTTCCTGATGTTCAGGCTGGTTTTAGAAAAAGCAGAGGAACCAGAGATCAAATTGCCAACATCCGCTGGATCATGGAAAAAGCAAGCGAGTTCCAGAAAAACATCTATTTCTGCTTTATTGCCTATGACAAAGCCTTTGACTGTGTGGATCACAAGAAACTGTGGAAAATTCTGAAAGAGATGAGAATACCAGACCACCTGATCTGCCTCTTGAGAAATTTGTATGCAGGTCAGGAAGCAACAGTTAGAACTGGACATGGAACCACAGACT
>NW_011495085.1:6393944-6396002 GCF_000754665.1 Bison bison bison
CTACTCAAGGCTATGGTTTTTCCAGTAGTCATGTATGGATGTGAGAGTTGGACTGTGAAGAAGGCTGAGTGCTGAAGAACTGATACTTTTGAACTGTGGTGTTGGAGAAGACTCTTGAGAGTCCCTTGGACTGCAAGGAGATCCAACCAGTCCATTCTAAAGGAGATCAGGCCTGGGATTTCTTTGGAAGGAATGATGCTAAAGCTGAAACTCCAGTACTTTGGCCACCTCATGCAAAGAGTTGACTCATTGGAAAAGGCTCTGATACTGGGAGGGATTGGGGGCAAGAGGAGAAGGGGACGACATAGGATGAGATGGCTGGATGGCATCACTGACTAGATGGACGTGAGTCTGAGTGAACTCAGGGAGTTGGTGATGGACAGGGAGGCCTGGCGTGCTGCGATTCACGGCGTTGCAAAGAATCAGACACGACTGAGCGACTGATCTGGTCTGATCTATTGATCACCTCACTGGGTATATGACATAAAGGAAGACTGCCATGTCTGTCACCAGTCTCAGCTCTTGGGCACTTCACAAGTTACAGAATATAGCCTCACAGGTTGTGAATTTCGTTTTTAAAGGTAGCATTCATGTTACAGTAAGATGATTTCAACTACTTTATCTGGAGCTTGAATAAAAAGAAAAAGTATTTGTTTCAGAATGGAAGAGAAAAAACTTGATAAAGATTTTTGAGAAACCTTATGTTTTATTACATCTGAATTGGGCTATAAGGAGTTGATGACCTGAGCCAGAGTCAGCTCCCTTTCTTATTTTTGCTGGCTTTATAGAGCTTCTCCATTTATGGCTCTAAAGAATATAATCAATCTGATTTCGGTGTTTACCATCTGGTGATGTCCATATGTAGAGTCTTCTCTTTTGTTGTTGGAAGAGGGTGTTTGCTATGACCAGTGTGTTTTCTTGGCAGAACACTGTTAGTATTTGCCCTGCTTCATTCTGTACTCCAAGTCAAATTTGCCTGTTACTCCAGGTGTTTCTTGACTTCCTACTTTTGCATTCCAATCCCCTATAATGAAAAAGACATCTTTTTTGGGTGTTAGTTCTAAAAGGTCTTGTAGGTCTTCATAGTACGGCTCAACTTCAGCTTCTTCAGCATTACTAGTTGGTGCATAGACTGGTATTACTGTGATATTGTATGGTTTGCCTTGGAAATGAACAGAGATCATTCTGTCGTTTTTGAGATAGTATCCAAGTACTACATTTTGGACTCTTTTGTTGACCATGATGGCTACTCCATTTCTTCTAAGGGATTCCTGCCCACACTGGCTCAGATCATGAACTCCTTATTACCAAATTCAGAGCTAAACTGAAGAAAGTAGGGAAAACCACTAGACCATTCAGGTAGGACCTACATCAAATCCCTTATGATTATACAGTGGAAGTAAGTAATAGATTTAAGGGCCTAGATCTGACAGATAGAGTGCGTGATGAACTATGGAATGAGGTTCGTGACATTGTATAGGAGACAGGGATCAAGACCATCCCTATGGAAAAGAAATGCAAAAAAGCAAAATGGCTGTCTGGGGAGGCCTTACAAATAGCTGTGAAAAGAAGAAAAGTGAAAAGCAAAGGAGAAAAGGAAAGATATAAACATCTGAATGAAGAGTTTGAAAGAATAGCAAGAAGAGATAAGAAAGCCTTCTTCAGTGATCAATGCAAAGAAATAGAGGAAAACAACAGAATGGGAAAGACTAGAGATCTCTTCAAGAAAATTAGAGATACCAGAGAACATTTCATGCAAAAATGGGCTAGATAAAGGACAGAAATGGTATGGACCTAACAGAAGCAGAAGATATTAAGAAGAGGTGGCAAGAATACACGGAAGAACTGTACAAAAAAGATCTTCACGACCCAGATAATCAAGATGGTGTGATCACTGACCTAGAGCCAGACATCCTGGAATGTGAAGTCAAGTGGGCCTTAGAAAGCATCACTATGAACAAAGCTAGTGGAGGTGATGGAATTCCAGTTGAGCTATTTCAAATCCTGAAAGATGATGCTGTGAAAGTGCTGCACTCAATATGCCAGCAAATTTGGAAA
>NW_011495085.1:6396510-6397599 GCF_000754665.1 Bison bison bison
AAGAATTGATGCTTTTAAACTGTGGTGTTGGAGAAGACTCTTGAGAGTCCCTTGGACTGCAAGGAGATGCAACCAGTCCATTCTAAAGGAGATCAACCCTGGATGTTCTTTGGAAGGAATGATACTAAAGCTGAAACTCCAGTACTTTGGCCACTTCATGCGAAGAGTTGACTCATTGAAAAAGACTCTGATGCTGGGAGGGATTGGGGGCAGGAGAAAAGGGAGGAAATGGGGCAGGAGGGAGGAAAAAGGGACAACAGAGTATAAGATGGCTGGATGGCGTCACCAACTCTGTGGATGTGGATTTGAGTAAACTCCAGGAGTTGGTGATGGACAGCGAGGTCTGGCGTGCTGCAATCCATGGGGTCACAAAGAGTCGGACACCAATGAGTGACTGAACTGAAGTGAACTGACTGATGTTTTATTAAATGTCTTAATATGGTCACCGTATTTAAATATGGTGTTGAAGGAAAATTTGAAATTAAAATTTAAAGGACTTAAATTTTCACCTGGAAGTTTACATAAATAGTATTTCTCACTAATTTCTCTTTTCCAAACAGTTTTTTGAATAACATAAAAATTCGTTACATTCGAAAATCTACTTGTATAAGTTCAATTTACAGACCATAGACTACACCAAGATAAATGGTCATAAAAACTCAATTTTTAGGCAGATTACTGAGATCATATAAATTTCAAATTTCTAGAAATCATGGGTTAAAATATTTGATAAGAAATATACAGTCAGCAAAAACAGGACCAGGAACTGACTGTGGCTCAGATCATGAACTCCTTATTGCCAAATTCAGACTGAAATTGAAGAAAATAGGGAAAACCACTAGAACATTCAGGTAGGACCTACATCAAATCCCTTATGATTATACAGTGGAAGTGAGAAATAGATTTAAGGGCCTAGATCTGATAGATCGAGTGCCTGACGAACTATGGAATGAGGTTCGTGACACTGTACAGGAGACAGGAATCAAGACCATCCCCATGGAAAAGAAATGCAAAAAAAGCAAAATGGCTGTCTGGGGAGGCCTTACAAATAGCTGTGAAAAGAAGAGAAGCAAAAAGCAAAGGAGAAAA
>NW_011495085.1:6398192-6398664 GCF_000754665.1 Bison bison bison
GCTGGACTGGAAGAAACGCTGGACTGGAAGAAACACAAGCTGGAATCAAGATTGCTGGGAGAAATATCAATAACCTCAGATACGCAGATGACACCACCCTTATGGCAGAAAGTGAAGAGGAACTCAAAAGCCTCTTGATGAAAGTGAAAGAGGAGAGTGAAGAGTGAAAAAGTTGGCTTAAAGCTCAACATTCAGAACGAAGATCATGGCATCCGGTCCCATCACTTCATGGCAAATAGATGGGGAAACTGGAAACAGTGTCAGACTTTATTTTTCTGGGCTCCAAAATAACTGCATATGGTGACTGTAGCCATGAAATTAAAAGATGCCTACTCCTTGAAAGGAAAGTTATGACCAACCTAGATAGCGTATTCAAAAGCAGAGACATCACTTTGCCAACAAAGGTTCGTCTAGTCAAGGCTATGGTTTTTCCTGTGTTCATGTATGGATGTGAGAGTTGGACTGTGAAGAA
>NW_011495085.1:6398764-6404436 GCF_000754665.1 Bison bison bison
CTGCAGATGGTGACTGCAGCCATGAAATTAAATGATGCTTACTCCTTGGAAGGAAAGTTAGGACCAACCTAGATAGCATACTCAAAAGCAGAGACATTACTTTGCTGACAAAGGTTTGTCTACTCAAGGCTATGGTTTTTCCAGTAGTCATGTATGGATGTGAGAGTTGGACTGTGAAGAAGGCTGAGTGCTGAAGAATTGATGCTTTTGAATTGTGGTGTTGGAGAAGACTCTTGAGAGTCCCTTGGACTCCAAGGAGATCCAACCAGTCCATTCTGAAGGAGATCAGCCCTGGGATTTCTTTGGAAGAAATGATGCTGAAGCTGAAACTCCAGTACTTTGGTCACCTCATGCAAAGTGTTGACTCATTGGAAAAGACTCTGATGCTGCGAGGGATTGGGGGAAGGAGGAGAAGGGGACAACAGAGGATGAGATGGCTGCATGGCATCACTGACTAGATGGACGTGAGTCTGGGTGAACTCCAGGAGTTGGTGATGGACAGGGAGGCCTGGCATGCTGTGATTCATGGGGTCGCAAAGAGTCGGACATGACTGAGCGACTGGACTGAACTGAACTGAACTGATATAGTGTTATTATGTCAAATATATTTGAGTCAAATTCATCTGTTCCGATGCCATTCTTTTGCAAGTGTAATTTTCACTTGTCTTCAGCATTTGATATTATTATGTTTATGTATTCACATTTTCTTAACCTTTTCATAAATTGCTTGGGTTATAATTTTTTTTAATTCTTCTACTTTGACACATTTAGGTCATTTCTAATCTGTCTCTGCTTTGACTCTTTGTGACCCCTTGGACAGTAGCCTGCCAGGCTCCTGTTTCCAAGGGATTCTCCAGGAAAGAATACTGGAGTGGTTTGCCATTTCATTTTCCAGGGGATCTTTCCTCCGCAGAGATCGAACCCAGGTCTCCCAGAGTGCAGGTAGACTCCTTACAATCTGAGCCACCAGGGAAGCCTCTGTATGCTACATAAAATTTACTTCCTACTTGAAGGACTAACTTGCTGTCTCAAATTGTATTTCCTTGAATGTTTTCAAATTTAGACATCCTTTTCTTTATTGAAGGGGCTTCCCTGGTGGCTCAGCAGGTAAAGCATCTGCTTGCAATGCAGGAGACCTGAGTTCGATCCCTGGGTCAGGAAGATCCCCTGGAGAAGGAAATGGCAAACCACTCCAGTACTCTTGCCTGGAAAATCCCATCGACAGAGAAGGCTGGTAAACTACAGTCCATGGGATTGCAAAGAGTCGGACACGATTGAGCGACTTCACTTTTCTGCCGGGGTCTAGCCCCAGCTGATCCAGGGTATTCGAAGCGGGGACGGCGTCGGCGAGGATCAGGATACAATAGCTTCAATTAGATATTAATTAGAGATGTAAAGAGTAATAGCATGAGGATAGCTCAGTAGGAAAATTCAGTGGAGAAAGAAGCTGAGTAGCTTGGTTTACACGGGAGACCAATAAAACTTCAAGACAAGAAGTTTGCACCACTTACATAGGCCGCAGGCGTCCTTCCGTTCTCCCGAAGGAGAGGAGACACTGAGGCCTCCCTGGTTGGATCTTAGAAGCCCAGGCATAATTAGTAAGCATGGCAGGTTCCGCGCTCCAGATGGAGACTCAGCCAGAATTTGAGAGAGAGACATGGGGAGACCAGTCTTTCGAGGAACTGATCCCAATTCTTTATTTTCTGTGGTCTACTTTTATACACTGAGATGTTATGCAAGTCACGTGGGGTCAGCAGTCCTGACTTTTATCAAAGTCAGGTGCTTCATACAAATGTATACAGAGTTCTTAGGGGTGTTACGTCATCTTTTGGTCAGGGGGCCTGCTGACAATTTATGACCCTCTCCTTGTGACAGTGGTCAGTCAACCAGGACACTTATTTCTCCAGGGGTGATTATTCTTAAAACAGACTCCACCTTCCGAAGGTACCAGATAAAGTTACATTCCTATAGGGTGAGGGTGTAGTGGGTTTTAATTAAGGATATAATTTACTTAGCCTAAGGTCTAACATGATTAATATCAAAGGTTAATACTTGTTTCTTCTATATATTCATTAATGTGTATAAGGGCAGGGGATGTGGAGACCTAGCAACAAACATTGGCTCAACAAGTGAAAAACCCTTCACCAATACAATTTTCTAATCAGCCCACTATACTTATACTAATAATTTTCTAACTTCTCTAAAGAACCTGTTTTTAGAAGGTTTAAAGCATCTCGTGCCTCTCACAGTTGGGAGGCTGTGAGCAATCACATGTAGCCGGAAAAGCCTGTCAGGTAGGCTAGAGAACCTTCAGAGGAGTTTGTAGGTTGAAACACTCCTATCACGCCCAGGAATTATTATTAACCGGAGCTCTAAGTTACTCCTTCTCCGAAAGAGGTGGTGGGGGACAGGCCCCCGTAAAGTCAGAGGTGTAGGTGAGAGCACAAAGTAGCATAGTAGGCAGGCTCTGGTTATGGGGGTAGATGCTCGAGGATTTCCAGGGCGACTCCTGAGGCTCGATCCTGCCTTTGCGTATGTCAAGCCTCCTTCCTCATGACCTTTGCCACGGGCCGAGTGCCTCACTCTGGCCCCCAATATCTCCCCCTTTTTTATTTCTTAAAACAGCCAGATGCAGCTCAGTTGCAAGCTTCCAAATACTCCGCCGAAAATTCCTGACAATACAAGGAAGTTTTCCCAAAACTCGAGTCTTTGACTTGGGAGTCAGCGTTTGTCCCAAGATATACATCACATCCTTCCAAGTGAGGTCATAAAGCATAGTAACACCCTTAAAAGCTCTAATATATTTTTCTGGGTCCTCTAAATAGTCTCCCAGATCCTCCTTGATTCTTTGTATTTCTTGATAAGAGAAAGGCTTATTAACTCTCACAGACTGATTATTTCTCCCGGTGGGTGTTTCAACTAAAAGGAGAGAAAGGGAGGGCTCCATATTCATGAAAACAGAGGCATGGACCTTGCTCAGTATATCCCTTCCCAAAAGGGGTGAGGGAGATTCTGGCACAATCAGAAACTCGTGTGAAAACAGCACAGAATCCCAGTTACAAGATAAAGAATAACTGAAATAATACCTTTTGGCTAGTCCAGACAGTCCCATTATGGAAGCGGATGGGGAAGAAAGTGGGCCAGGGGCTTCAGTAAGCACAGAAAAAGTTGCCCCAGTATCTAAAAGGAAATCGATGGATTGGCCCCCCACAACTATTAATACCCGGGGTTCCGCAGGTGTAATTAGGACTGGAGCTTGTGTGGGGACCCCCGGGCACCTTCAGTCCTGATTGTCTTGAGAGTCCGACCCCTGAGACCTACGCCTCTGGGGGCAGTCTCTCTTCCAGTGTGGTCCTTTGCAGACCGGACATAGAGCCAGGGGCGGCTTAGATGCCTGAGGGCAATCCCGCTTGAGGTGCCCCTCCTTTCCACAGTAATAGCAAGCCCTTCCCTTTTCACCTAGGCCCCTCTGGGAATTTTTCTCAGGCTGTTTGAGAACGTTTTTCATAGCCATGGCTAAGGTTTCTGCCTTTTCCTTTGTCTTTTTTTTTTGCCTTTCTTTCTTTTCCTCATATTCCCTACCATAATAGACTGTCTGAGCCAGTCGTATCAGAGTATCTAAAGACTGATTTGGTCCATACGCCCATTTTGATAGCTTATGGCGGATATCTGGAGCCGACTGAGTGAGAAATTATCCTTTAAGATCACTTTTCCCTCTTCACTTTCGGGATCAATCTCAGTGAATCTGCGAAGGCCTTCTCTCAATCTATCTAGGAACTTACCAGGAGCTTCCTTCTCCTCCTGTTCTATGTCTGCCAATTTGCCATAGTTTAAAGGCTTAGAACATGCCTAGGTCCTTCAAGAATACATCTAACAAAATGACTCTGATCCCATCTTCCTTTGGCTGTGTTGTAGTCCCAGTATGGCCCTATAGTAGTGATTATGAGAAGCAGGATTAGAACACCAATGACAGCATAACTATGGATATTAGACAGAATATTTTTTCCAGAAATAAAGTTAGAGAAGGTGTGAAAAAAGTCATTAGCTGCTCCAGCGGTGGTAAAATCCAGTCGAGAGTGTTCCAAGGTCTGTATTTGATTATGAAGTTTCCCTAAGTCCAGGCCAATATCAGAACTATTCCAAACACCTGAGATATGATTCTGAATCTTTTCCCATTTATAATCTGTCTCATTTACCTACAAAGATGTCATGCATATCCACCTATAATCAGCATGGCATGTCAAAGCCATTTTCACCTTTAAAGCCTGTAACTCAGTCCCAATATGCATAATTGCCTCTTCTAAGGTGTCTACTCTCATCTCCAACTTTCTATCTATAGCTTCCTGTGTTGCTAGAGTTAGAGAAACATTTTTAGACATGGTATCAACATATTGGGCACTATGCACTTGTTGAGTCAATGATATTGCTGCCACAGTAACAGAAGTAATTACTGCTATTAAAGCTGATATTCCTAAAATAAGTAAGCTCACAAACCATCGTGTACTACTACTCTAAAACTGTATATCCACATACTTTGATTAGTTTCCCCACCATCAGTTCAGTCACTCAGTCATGTCTGACTCTTTGCAACCCCTTGAGTTGCAGCACGCCAGGCCTCTCTGTCCAACACCAACCCTCAGAGCTCACCAAAACTCATGTTCATTGACTTGGTGATACCATTCAACCATCTCATTCTCTGTTGTCCCCTTCTCCTCCTGCCCTCAATCTTTCCCAGCATCAGGATCTTTTCAAATGAGTCAGCTCTTCGCATCAGGTGGTCAAAGTATTGGAGTTTCAACTTCAACATCAGACCTTCCAATGAACACCGAGGACTGATCTCCTTTAGGATGGACTGGTTGTATCTCCTTGTAGTCCAAGGGACTTTCGAGAATCTTTTCCAACACCACAGTTCAAAAGCATCAATTCTTCAGCACTCAGCTTTCTTTATAGTCCAACTCTCACATCCATACATGCCTACCGGAAAAACCATAGCCTTGACTAGATGGACCTTTGTCAGCAAAGTAATGTCTCTGCTTTTTAATATGCTTTCTAGGTTGGTCATAACTTTCTTTCCAAGGAGTAAGCATGTTTTAATTTCATGGCAGCAATCACCATCTGCAGTGATTTTGAAGCCCCCCAAAAAATGAATTATCTCACTGTTTCCACTGTTTCCCCATCTATTTGCCATGAAATGATGGGACCAGATGCCGTGATCTTAGTTTTCTCAAGTTGAGCTTTAAGCCAGCTTTTTCACTCTCCTCTTTGACTTTCATCAAGAGGCTCTTTAGTTCCTCTTCACTTTCTGCCATAAGGGTGGTGTCATCTGCATATCTGAGGTTATTGATATTTCTCCCAGCAATCTTGATTCCAGCTTGTGCTTCCTCCAGCCCATTGTTTCTCATGATGTACACTGCATATAAGTTAAATAAGCAGGGTGACAATATATATCCTTGACGTACTCCTTTTCCTATTTGGAACCAGTCTGTTGTTCCATGTCCCCCATCTTAGTGAATTGTGTAGCCCTTTTCTTTTTTTTAAGTAATATATATATATATATATATATATACACACACACATATATACACATACATACATACATACATATATGTAATCCAGATGCACAATAATATTTACAATATCAAGCAATGAGTCAAAAATACTAAAAATGCAAA
>NW_011495085.1:6404536-6408651 GCF_000754665.1 Bison bison bison
ATTATCTACAAATCAAGAGAAAAAAAGTCAAAAGAAAATGGACTCAGAAATTTCAAAGATAATGAAACTAACTGACAATGACTATAAAGAAATTACTATAAATAAGATTATGATTATAAAGAAACCATGAATACAAAATAAAAGCTATATAAAGGTAAATGAAACTGCTAGAGATGAATATAAAATCTGAAGTAAAATATTCACTAGTTTTGATTAACAGTTTAGATACTGCAGAGAAAAATGAAGTGAATTGAAGACTTGGCAATAAAATTAGAATTAAGCAGAGAGAAAAATGTTGAAAATTTAACTTAATTTCAGTGAACTGCAGAAAAATATTGACCAGTTTAGAATACATGTTATTAGGTTCCAAAGGAGAAGGAAGTAGTAGTAAAATATTAGAAAAATTAATGACTGAATATATTCAAATTTGATTCAAAGCATAAAAACTTCAATGAAGGAGATTATGGAAGGCAGTTCAGAGACACATACTCTGTCCACATCTAAGAGCATACTTTAGGGTGAAAATAAAATAAAATAGAAATAAAATGCATTTCTCCTAAGACTGAGAATAAGGCAAGAATATCCATTTCAATATCTCTATTCATCATTTTAGTGATCATCATTAAGCTAGTGGAAAAAAGCAATAAAAACAAATTACATAGAGACTAGAAAGAAAGAAGTGATATGTTCTTTATCTCACAACATGTTATGTATTCAGAAAATTTTCAGAGTTGTGCACATTTTGCATAAAGGACCAGCTATTAAATATCTTAGACTTTAGGTCATCAGTCTCTTTGGCAGTAACTCAACTCTGGAATTGTAGTTTGAAAACTGCTGTAAACAAATGTAGACAGATGGCTGTGGAAGTATTTCCATAAAATTTAGCTTGTAAAAACAGACCAGTGGTATCAGCAAAAATGAAGGTATAAAAGCTTCACCAGGTGCCTCAGTGATAAAGAATCCACTTGCCTGTTCAGGAAATGCAGAAAACTGGGGTTTGATATCTAGGTTGGGAAGATCCCCTGGAGCAGGAAATGGCAACCCACTCTAGTATTCTTGCCTAGAAAATCTCATTGACAGGGGAGCCTGGCAGTCTATGGTCCATGGAATCACAGAGTCAGACACAACTCTGTCAGATACGACTGATCACAACAACTGTCCTGTTGTTGTTGACAGGGAACTTTAGGTTCCATCGCTCCTCAGGAACAATAAAACACATGTCAAACTGCCAGAAACAACCTTCCTGTGCCTCTGGAAGATATTTACAGCAACAAAGCAAATGCTTAATCAGAATAAAGGCCACTGAACGAGAGTAAGAGATTTTTTGTGGCATACTAACTAACCCTCACCCTCAACCCTTCTCCACATGGTGGTTATCTTGAAGGTAGTAGCCTGTGTCCTCATGTGGACAGATAATTCTTGAGGGAGCAGAACAGACTTTGTGTATTGCTTCTCATCCTGCCAACTATGCCAATTATATCACTGATCCTGTTCCTGATACCTAGTGTCTTGCTGTTCACACCATTTGCACTGTGTGCTGAACCCAGGGAAGGCAAGGTGTGAGCTAAAAGACTGGAAGGAGACTCAAGGAGCCATAGCAACCTCAGACATTTTTATTCTTTCCTGGCTGATGAGCAGCCAGAGGATAACCCTAACACAACACAACCTCTCTCCTGGCTAACATAACAGCTGTAGCAGTAGACATACTATCTTCTCTCCTTCCGTTGTTGACCCAACGGACACAGCTGTGATGCAGCAGTAATGCCACCACTTTCTAGGTGGAGGTCGTACAGGTATACCACACAAAGATGCCCAAGATCAAGCAAGTACCACGTGACACGCATGCACTGAGCTGTAAGTTAGCACAGCTGTTATATAATCACTGTTTACAAAACATGGGGCAAGACAGTCTGATCACACCATCTTGGCTAATTGGCTGTCTCCCCACACTTTTTAGCTAGGACATTGTATTTACGTATTTGCAACTGACTGGTGTTCCCAACCCTCCCTTAGGATTGCCACTGGGGGCTACCCTTATCAGGTCAGAGACACTTTGCAGTCCTCAAAATACAGCGAAAGCCAAATGGGAAGGAAAAAAAAAAAAGATGCTACTGAAGGGGAAGGGGGCACAAGGGATGTGAACCAATAACAGAGCAAACAACGAACACACTAAATTATGAGAGGGGAAGCCAGGAAATGAGTCTTTCAAGGGAATAGTGATTACTCTCAGAACAAACAAGAAAAAGAACCTAGGCAGAGTGGTGAATGTCCTGGTCAGCACTAAAGTGTTGCCCAGGATCAATATGCAAAAATTTCAGGAGTATTATTTCTTTTCTTACTTTGCTTTTCTTTCCCTTAGCCTTTTTTTTCTTTTACTTTTTTCCCCTCTATCTTCTTTCTTCCTCCCTCCATCCCTTTCTTTCTTTATTGCTTGATCTTTTTTCTCAGTCTTTTTCTGCTCATCATCATATTAAAATTGTCCATTTTTGTAACAAAATTTTTTTAAAGATTGCAAAGAAGCAAAAATATTATACATTTATAGGAAAACAAAAATATCATAGGAAAACTGTCCATAAGAAGTGCAAGATGTTGGATTTTCTAAATGAATACTTTAAATCAACATTCTTAAATATTCTCAATAAATTAAAGTAAGTCAGTAACAGAGAGTAATCCATGTATGAAGAAATAAAAAATCAAAGAAATGAGTATAAAAAGAAACAAGATAGGGATTCTGCAGCTGAAAAATAAAATAGCTGAAATGAAAATTTCACTGGGGCTTTTCAAAAGATTTGAGAAAATAAGAGGGAACCAACAAAGTCCAAGATATTACAATCTTGGACTATCAATTCTATCAATCAGATGGAAAAGAAGAAATGAAAATGAATAAAGAAAACTGAATGGGGTTTTAGAATCCTATGGGACACTATGAATCATACCTATATATTCATTGTGGAAGTTCAAGAAAGAAAGAGAAAAAGAAATAGAGAGAATATCTGAAGAAATAATAGCTGAAAAAACCCCCAAATTTCTTGAAATACATGCATCTAGAAAGACCAGGAGTTCAAAGAACTCTACGTCATTTAAACAAAGAAATCCATACTAAAAATGCATTATTCTTAAACTCTAGATATCGAAAGATAAACAGAATCTTGAAAGCAGCAAGAGATAAGTGACATCACATTCAAGGCTACTCAATAAGATTAACAACTGATTTGTCCATAGGAACATTGAGGGGGAATGTCAAAGTGCAGAAAGTAAAACATTGTTGATCCTCAAGAATAAAGGAGAAATTAAGATTTTCTCAGATATACAGAGCTGAAAGAGTTTGTTTCTAGTATAACCTACTTATTAAAACTACTAAAGGAAGTCCTTCAGACAGAAAATAAAAGACACTAAGCAGTAACTTGAAGTCAAGTGAGGAAAGTTAAAGCACTGATACAAGTAACTACACAGGCCAACATAAAAGTCAGTATTATTTCATATTTTGCTTATCATTGCATATCACAATATGCATATTACATATTATTGCATATTTTGTTAATACCTTTTTACCATATGATTTAAAATAAAATTACATATAATAATGAAGTCTATCTTAATGAATATACAATGTATATAGATATAATCTTTAAAATTTTAAAAAGTAGAGAATATGAAATTAAACAACTATAATGTATAACAGAAGTTTTGTATAATATTGAAACAAAGTTAGTACTAATTGCTATACATTTAAGGTGTTAATTTTAATCCCCAAAGAAAACATTAAGAAAATAATTTTAATTATACATAAAATATCAAAATGATATACTGAAAGGAAATTAAACACAAAAATAATGAAATGGAGGAATTCAGGACCAAAAAAGATATACAGAAAACAAGTAGCAGAATAGCAGAAGTCTGTACAAATAACTATTTAAAAACTAAACAGATTAAATTCACCAGTGGAAACACTGATACATGCAGGATGGATAAGAATTACAATACATCTTTCTAAATTCCATATATATGCGTTAGTATACTGTATTGGTGTTTTTCCTTCTGGCTTACTTCACTCTGTATAATAGGCTCCAGTTTCATCCACCTCATTAGAACTGATTCAAATGTATTCTTTTTAA
>NW_011495085.1:6409103-6412932 GCF_000754665.1 Bison bison bison
ACCCAGAGGGATGGTATGGGGAGGGAGGAGGGAGGAGGGTTCAGGATGGGGAACACATGTATACCTGTGGTGGATTCATTTTGATATTTGGCGAAACTAATACAATTATGTAAGGTTTAAAAATAAAATAAAATTAATTTAAAAAAATAAATAAAAAATAAATAAAAAGATAAAAAAAAAAAGAATTACAATACAACTACAAACTGTCTACAAAAGACACATTTTGAACCAAAAGACACAAATAAGTTGAGTGTGAAAGGACTGAATGATATATCCTAAGTCAACAGTAACTGACAGTGAACTGCAGTGGCTGTACTAATATCAGAGAAAATAAAATAAAGCAAAGGGGCTTCCCAAGTGGCACTAGTGGTAAGGAACGCCCTGCCAAAGCAGGAGACATAAGAGGCACAGGTTCCACCCCTTAGCCAGGAAGGTCTCCTGGAAGAGGGCTTGGCAATCTACTCCAGTATTCTCGCTTGGAGAATTCCATGGACAGAGAAACCTGGCAGAATACAGTTCAGGGGGTCTCAAAGAGTCAGATACGACTGAAGTGACTTAGCACAAGCATGCATACATAAAGCAAAACAAGCAGAAGGAAATAAAGATTATAGTACTACTGCTAAGTCACTTCAGCCGTGTCCGACTCTGTGCGACCCCCATAGACGGCAGCCCACCAGGCTCCCCCACCCCTGAGTTTCTCCAGGCAAGAATACTGGAGTGGGTTGCCATTTCCTTCCCCAATATGTGAAAAGTGAAAGGGAAGTCGCTCAGTCGTGTCCGACTCTTAGCGACCCCATGGACTGCAGCCTACCAGGTTCCTTCATCCATGGGATTTTCCAGGCAAGAGTACTGGAGTGGGGTACCATTGTCTTCTCTGAAGATTACAGTAGAGATAAGTAAAAAGCACAGTAGAAAAACAATAGAGGAAATTATTAAAACTAAAAGTTTGGTCTTCACAAAGAACAAAATTGACAAAAGTCCTAGACTGACTGAGAAAATGAGAGAGTATGCAAGTAACTAAAAATTAGAAGTTAATATAGGGACAACACTAACATTTTAATTTAAAAAAGTATAAAAGGATCATAAGAGATTACTATACAGTTGCACAGGGTATCAGTTTTCTAAAGGGCTTCCATAGCAAAGTACCAAAGACTGGGTAGCTGACAAGATAAATTTATTATCTCCCATTTCTGGAGACCAGCAGCCTAAAATTGTGTGTTTTCAGGGCCATACTCACTTTGAAACATATGGGAGAATCTTTACTATCATTTTTCTGGATTCTGATAGCTTTATGCCAATCTTTGTCATTCATTGGTACATAGATGTGCATGCATGCTTCGTTGCTAAGTCATGGCCAAGTCTTTTAGACCCCATGGACTATAGCCCACCAAGATCCTCTGTCCATGGGATTTTCTTGGCAAGAATATTGCAGTGGGTTGCCACTTCCTCCTCCAGGGGTTCTTATACGTTACTCAAAGCCTCTATCTTCACATGGCATTTTCTATGTATCTCTTTACATAATCTCTCTGTGCATGTTTAAGTCTGACTTGCTATTTCTGTAAGAACACCAATCATAATGGATGAGGGTCCACTCTGCTGCTGCTGCTCAGTCGCTTCAATCATGTCCAACTCTTAACAACCCTATGGACTGTAGCACATCAGGCTCCTCTGTCCCTGAGGTATAATTCCAAATAAGTGCCTCATTCTAATCCAGGACAAGATGAAGATGCCTGATTTTTGCCACTATTTCCCATTGTACTGGAAGTTCTACCCAGAGCAATTATCTAATAAAAGAAATAAAACAAAACTAAGATGGAAAGTAAGAGTTGAGACTATATCTGTTTGCAGATAACATGATCCTATAGGTAGAAAAATACAAGGAGTACACCCACAGAAACATATGCTACCAAAGATAATAAGCAAATTCAGTAAAGTTACAGAGCTACAAGATCAAGTCAAACAAGTCAGTTGTATTTCAATACCCTATAAATAAACAATGGGAAATAAAATTAAGAAAACAATTCGATTTACAAGAGTATTCAAAATAATGAAGTATCTAAGAGTAAATTAAACAATGAGGATTAAAGACGTATACAATGAAAGCTATAAGATATTGTTAAAATAAAGAATACTCAAATAAATGAAAAACATCCATGTTCATGGATTGGAAGACTTGATATTGTTAAGATGAAAATACAACCCAAATTTATCTATAGTTTCAATGCAGTCTTTACTTAATTTATTGAACCATTATTTCAAAGACTTTTTTTTTTTTTTTGTCAAAAATGTAAAATCCAATTCTCAAACTCATCTGAATTTGCAAGGCATTCAAAATAGCCAAAACAATCTTGAAAATAAGATCTAAGCATTCATAATTTTACATTTCTAAACTTATGATAAATGTACAATTATCAAGACTTTGTAATACTGCCACAAGTGTAGACATAAATCAATGGAACATAATTAAACTCACTGTGGTTGTTTTTCAGTCCCCCAGTTGTGTTTGACTCTTTGTGACCCCATGAACTGCAGCAGGGAAGACCTCCCTGTCTCTCACCATCTCCTGAAGTTTGCCCAAGTTCCTGTCCATTGCATTAGTGATGCTATTCAAGCATCTTATCCTCTGGTGCCCTCTTCTCATTTTGCCCTCAGTCTTTCCCAGAATCAGGGACTTATCCAGTGAGTCAGCTGTTCACGTCAATTGACCAAACTACTGGAAGTTCAGCTTCAGCATCAGTCCTTCCAATGAGTATTCAGGGCTGATTTCCCTTAAGATTGACTGGTGTGATTTCTTTGTTGTCCAAAGGACTTTCAGGAGTTTCTCCAGCACCACAATTCAAAGGCATCAATTCTCGGGCACTTTGCCTTCTTTATGGTTCCTCTCTCACAACCACACTTGACCATGGGAAGATCACAGCCTTGACTATATGGATCTTTGTCAGCATATCTATGGTTAAATTATTTTTAACAAGGGTACCATAACCATTCAATGAGGCAAGAAAAGTTTCTTCAGCAGTGATTCCTGGGTCAGTTCAGTGCAGTTCAGTCACTCAGTCTTATCTGAATCTTTCCAACCCCATGAATTGCAGCACACCAGGCCTCCCTGTCCATCACCATCTCCCAGAGTTCACTCAGACTCACGCCTATTGAGTCGGTGATGCCATCCAGCCATCTCATCCTCTGTCATCCCCTTTTCCTCCTGCCCCCAATCACTCCCAGCATCAGAGTCTTTTCCAAAGAGTCAATTCTTCACATGAGGAGGCCAAAGTACTGGAGTTTCAGCTTTAGCATCAGTCATCCCAAAGAACATCTAGGACTGATCTACTTTAGAATGGACTGGTGGGATTTCCTTGCAGTCCAAGGAGACTCTCAAGAGTCTTCTCCAACACCACGGTTCAAAGCAACAATTCTTGGGTGCTCAACTTTCTTCACAGTCCAACTCTCACATCCATACATGACCATTGGAAAAACCATAGCCTTGACTAGACAGACCTTTGTTGGCAAAGTAATGTCTCTGCTTTTGAATATGCTATCTGGGTTGGTCATAACTTTCCTTCCAAGGATTAAGTGTCTTTTAATTTCATGGCTGCAATCACTATCTGCAGTGATTTTGGAGCCCAAAAAAATAAAGTCTGACACTGTTTCCAGTATTTCCCCATATATTTCACATGAAGGGATGGGACAAGATGCCATGATCTTCATTTTCTGAATGTTGAGCTTTAAGCCAACTTTTTCACTCTCCACTTTCACTTTCATCAAAAGGCTTTTTAGTTCGTCTTCACTTTCTGCCATAAGGGTGGTGTCATCTGCATATCTGAGGTTATTGATA
>NW_011495085.1:6413032-6425393 GCF_000754665.1 Bison bison bison
TCTGCATATCTGAGGTTATTGATATTTCTCACAGCAATCTTGATTCCAGCTTGTGCTTCTTCCAGCCCAGTGTTTCTCATGATGTACTCTGCATATAAGTTAAATAAGCAGGGTGACAATATATATCCTTGATGTACTCCTTTTCCTATTTGGAACCAGTTTCTTGTTCCATGTCCAGTTCTAACTGTTGCTTCCTGACCTGCATATAGGTTTCTCAAGAGGCAGGTCAGGTGGTCTGGTATTCTCATCTCTTTCAGAATTTTCCACAGTTTATTGTGATCCACACAGTCAAAGGCTTTGGCATAGTCAATAAAGCAGAGATATGTTTTTCTGGAACTCTCTTGCTCTTTCGATGATCCAGTGGATGTTGGCCATTTGATCTCTGGTTCCTCTGCCTTTTCTCAAACCAGCTTGAACATCTGGAAGTTCACAGTTCATGTATTGCTGAAGCCTGGCTTGGACAATTTTGAGCATTACTTTACTAGTGTGTGAGATGAGTGCAACTGTGTGGTAGCTTGAGCATTCTTTGGCATTGCCTTTCTTTGGGATTAGAATGAAAACTGACCTTTCCAGTCCTGTGGCCACTGCTGAGTTTTCCAAATTTGCTGGCAAATTGAGTGCAGCACTTTCACAGCATCATCTTTCAGGATTTGAAATAGCTCAACTGGAATTCCATCACCTCCACTAGCTTTGTTCGTAGTGATGCTTTCTAAGGCCCACTTGACTTCACATTCCAGGATGTCTGGCTCTAGATGAGTGATCACACCATCGTGATTATCTGGGTCGTGAAGATCTTTTTTGTACAGTTCTTCTGTGTATTCTTGCCACCTCTTCTTAATATCTTCTGCTTCTGTGAGGTCCATACCATTTCTGTCATTTATCAAGCCCATTTCTTTGCATGAAATGTTCCCTTGGTATCTCTAATTTTCTTGAAGAGATCTCTAGTCTTTCCCATTCTGTTGTTTTCCTCTGTTTCTTTGCATTGATCGCTGAGGAAGGCTTTCTTATCTCTTCTTGCTATTCTTTGGAACTCTGCATTCAGATGCTTATGTCTTTCCTTTTCTCCTTTGTTTTTCACTTCTCTTCTTTCCACAGCTATTTGTAAGGCCTCCCTAGACAGCCATTTTGCTTTTTTGCATTTCTTTTCCATTGAGATGGCCTTGATCCCTGTCTCCTGTACAATGTCACGAACCTCAGTCCATAGTTCTTCAGGCACTCTATCAGATCTTGTCCCTTAAATTCCTGGATAACTGGTAATCCATTTGTAAAAGAGTGATATTGGATCCCTAATTCATACTACATACAAAGTCAATTCGAAATGGAGTAATAATCTAAATATAAGATTTAAAACAATACAACTTTTAGGGGAACACATAGAAGTAAATATTTATGACCTTGAGGTTTGCAATGGAGTTTTAGATATTACATCAAAATCTTGAACTGCAAAAGAGGAAAAAAACAGTTAAACTCAACCTCATCAAAATTAGGAATTTTTTAACATCAAAGGTTATTTCTAAGAAAGTGAAGAAATAATGTACAGGACAGGAAGAAATGTTTGCAATTCGAACATCTGATATGGGTCTAGAAGCAGAAAAAGGCAAGGAAAATGAATTTTCCACTAGGTCCCCTAGAGAGTAATTCAGAGTTTTAATGCCTTGATTTTAGTTCAGTGAAATCTACTTCAGATTACTGACATCCAGTAATGTAATATAATAAGTATTTTTAAAATGTAAGGTGCTAAATTGGTGGCAATACTTTCAGTAGCAATAGGGAATTAATGTTTCCTAACCAAGTAATATCTGGCAGCTATTTTAACCCATGACTTAATCTATATGTCAAAAATAAAGATAATAAGCATAATAAACTCAACAATTTATTAGCAAGATGAATGAAGCAATGCCTACAAAATCCTTATCTTCATAACTAGCAATTGGAAGTGTTTAATGAATGTTCATTTACTCATTGAGATTGATCAAGCATCTGCCATCTGTTAGAAATGCAAAAACACAAAATAATTGTCTGAGGAGGTCTTACAAGTAGCTAAGAAATGAAGAGTAGTAAAAGGAAAAGGAGAAAAGGAAACATATACCCATATGAATACGAAGTTCCAAAGAACAGCCAGGAGAGATAAGAAAGCCTTCATAAGTGATCAATCCAAAGAAATAGAGGAAAACAATAAAATGGGAAAGACTAAAGACCTCTTCAAGAAAATTAGAGATACAAAGGGGACATTTTGTACAAAGATGGGCACAAGAAAGGACAGAAGTAGTATGGACCTAACAGAAGGAGAAGAAATTAAGAAGTGGCAAGAACACACAGAAGAACTATACAAAAAAGATCTCAATGATCCAGATAATCATTATGGTGTGATCACTTACCTAGAGACAGAAATCCTGTAGTGCAAAGTCAAGTGGTCCTTGAAGCATCACCAGGAGCAAAGCTAGTGGAGATGATGGAATTCCAGTTGAGCTACTTAACATCATAAAAAATGATGCTGTGAAAGTGTTGCACTCAATATGCCAGCAAATTTGGAAAACGCAGCAGTGGCCACAGGACTGGAAAAGGTCAGTTTTCATTCCAATCTCAAAGAAAGACAATGCCAAAGAATGTTCAAACTACTGCACAGTTGCATCGATCTCACATATTAGCAAAGTAATGGTCAAAATTCTCCAAGCTAAGATTCAACAGTACATGAACCAAGAACTCCCATATTTTCAGGGGGAACTTAGAAATGCCAGAGGAACCAGAGATCAAATTGCTAACACACATTGGATCACAGAAGAAGCAAGAGAGTTCCAGAAAAATATCTACTTCTGTTTCATTGGCTATGCTAAAGCCTTTAACTGTCTGTGTCACAACAAACTGTGGAAAATTCTACAAGAGATGAGAATACCTGACCACCTTACCTGTCTCCTAAGAAACCTGTATACAGGTCAAAAAGCAACAGTTAGAACTGGACATGGAAAATGGACTGCTTCAAAATTGGGAAAGGATTTCATCAAAGCTCTGTATTGCCACCCTGCTTATTTAACTTATATGAAGAGTACATCATGCGAAATGTCAGGCTGGATGAAGCACAAGCTGGAATTAAGACTGCTGGTTGAAATACAATTACCTCAGATATGCAGATGACACCACCCTTATGGTAGAAAGCGAAGAGGCACTAAAAAGCCTTTTAGTGAAAGTGAAAGAGAGGAGTGAAAAAACTGGCTTAAAATTCAACATGCAAAAAATGAAGATCATGGCATCTGGTTCCATCACTTTATTGCAAATAGATGGGAAAACAATGGAAAAAGTGACACGCTTTATTTTCCTGGGCTCCAAAATCACTGCAGATGGTCACTGCAGCCATGAAATTAACAGACCTTTGCTCCTTGGATTCTTGCACCAAAGCTTTGATGCCTTTGAACTGTGGTGTTGGAGAAGACTCATGAGAGTCCCTTGGACAGCAAGGAGATCCAACCAGTCCCTCCTAAAGGAAATCAGTCTTGAATATTCATTTGAAGGACTGATGCTGAAGCTGAAACCCCAATACTTTGGCCACTTGATGCAAAGAACTGACTTATTTGAAAAGACCCTGATGCTCAGGAAAATCGAAGGCAGGAGAAGAAGTGGACAACAGAGGATGAGATGGTTGGATGGCATCACTGATTCAATGGACATGAGTTTGAGTAAACTCCAGAAGTTGGTGATGGACAGGGAGGCCTGGTGTGCTGTAGTCCATGGGGTCTCAAAAGAGTTCAGACAAGTGCAACTGAACTGAACTGAACTGCTCCTTGAAAAAAAAAGCCATGACCAACCTAGACAGCACATTTAAAAAGCAGAGACATTACTATGCCAACAAAGGTCCATATAATCAAAACTATGATTTTTCCAGTAGTCATGTATGGATATGAGTGTTGGATCATAAAAAGGCTGAGAGCCAAGAATTGAAGCTTTTGAACAATGGTAATGGAGAAGAGTCTTGAGAGTCATTTGGACTGCAAAGAGCTCAGACCAGTCAATCCTCAAGAAATAAATTCTGAATATTCATTGGAAATACTGATGTTGAAGCTGAAGCTCCAATATTTTATGCACCTGATGCGATGAGTCAACTCGTTAGAAAAAATCCTGATGCTGGGAAAGATTAAAGGTAGGAAGTTAAGGGGATGACAGAGGATGAGCTAGTTGGATGGCATCACTGACTCAATGGATATGAGTTTGAGCAAGCTCTGGGAGATGGTGAAGGACAGGGAAAACTTGCATGCTGTGCAGTCCATGGGTTTGCAAAGAATATGACATGAGCGAGTCACTGAACAATAACCATGTATTAGCTTCTATTCTAAGGGCTGAAAATACAGAAGGGAATAAAAGGGAAAAAATAATGTTCTCATGTTACTTAAATTCTGCTGGTGCTGCTGCTAAGTCGCTTCAGTTGTGTCCGACTCTGTGCGACCCTATAGACAGCAGCCCACCAGGCTCTGCAGTCCCTGGGATTCTCCAGACAAGAACACTGGAGTGGGTTGCCATTTCCTTCTCCATTACGTGAAAGTGAAAAGTGAAAAGTGAAAGGGAAGTCGCTCAGTCGCGACCGACTCGTGGCGACCCCATGGACTGTAGCCCACCAGGCTCCTCCATCTATGGGATTTTCTAGGCAAGCGTACTGGAGTGGCTTGCCATTGCCTTCTCCATAAATTCTAGAAATAGCTTAAGTTTCTCTGTATTGATAAGTTTTCTAAATATTTTACATATATTAATTCATGCAGTTTTCACAATAACCATACAATTTCTATTATCACTCTGCTTTACAAATTAGAAAATTAACTTGCCTAGTGTAAGTTGGAGAGCTAGAGTATGAATCCAGACCGCTTGTCCTGGAATGCATGCCCATAAATTTTATGTTTTCCTACCTCATATTGTACTCTGATTATATTATTATAATTATAAACTTTAATGTTTAATGTGAAGGGCTTGATCCTGACTTGATAAAATGTAAAGAATGTAAATGTTGCTTTTTGGAGGATAATCTGATGACAATGATAATGAATTAAATTAGCAACTGATAAGAGCACAGTCATACAAGGTTCACCACTTAATTCATTATTCCAAACAACATATAGTTTATTTAGGATATAAAGATAAAATATTGAGTAACAACTTGATATTGGTGTACACATGATTCTGATATTTGAAAAATAATTTTTGAGACCAAAAGTGCATGTGGAAAGTAGATAGATGGTATTTGAAGATTTCTGGGATAAATGTTGAGTAATTTTTTATTAAAGTATTCTTTGTCTTATTTTCATACTTTAATGACAACTGTAGGAAGATAAATATATTTCTAAATATTGAATATGGTTTTCCTTGCAGTTATGTTTTTGAGGAACTCTACCCTTTTCTATCTCTAAAACGAAAGTGAAGTCATTCAGTTGTGTCTGACTCTTTGTGACCCCATGGACTGTAGCCTACCAGGCTCCTCTGTCCATGGAATTTTCCAGGCAAGAGTACTGGAGTGAACGGCCACTTCCTTCTCCAGGAGATCTTCCCGACCTGGGGATCGAACCTGGGTCTCCTGCATTGCAGGCAGACGTTTTACCATCTGAGCCACCAGGGATTTTGAATTTGTTTTATTTAGTTTTGTCATTCTTCTAGATTTTTTTCTACTTCTACTTTACCATCATGTGACTTTTTTCTGGCTTTTTTAAAGCCATCATGTAGCTATTTAAGAATATACATTTACATGCAAAGATGTTTAAACCACATTGAGAGAGTATTTAAAATTTTATGAAAGAAGAAGCACAGTAAGATATTTCTATATTTATAAATAACCACAATATGTATAAATATTAGCTTGCCATATATGCTTGGGCATATATATATATATATATATATATATATATATGCAAATACAATATATCATGTTTTATGTATAACCTTACAGAAAAAGCATAAGTAAATATATATAATGCTTAAAAATAGCTGTTTTTTCAATAATTAAATTAAATTTTTCCTTATTTCTTATATTTTTAAATTTTTCTACAATGAAGAATCCATTGTACATAATTAAAAAATAATTGAAATATTAACGTGTTGATCAACAATATACAGTGCTACAGGAGATCAAATTTTGCTACAGAGTAACAGCTGTTCATTGTCCTTAGCAGTGAGAGGGTTTGTTGACAAGTTTATGAGAGTAGTTTCAAAAGACTATGATGACTGAGACCACAGTAAGAATTAAAAGGCATTTATGCATCAGTCATTGAAAAAATGAAATAAGTAGTAAAGAACATCTTCAAATGTGTGAATCTAGGTCCTGCCTTTCCAAAGAGGAAAGATTTGATGTATACTTATGCTGATTTGTGAGAATGGTTGAAGATATAGATGAGAGGGAGTATACTTGTTAAGTAAGATTTTTGAGGAGAAAAAGAGTAGATGGTGTTTAGTTCACACATAGAGTGTTAGTCATTCAGTTATGTCCAACTCTGCAACCCCATGGACTGCAGCCCACCAGGCTCCTCTGTCCATGGAATTTTCCAGGCAAGAATACTGGAGTGGGTTGTCATTTCCTACTCCATCATACATAGACAGACAGATCTTTTTTGAAAAGAGAACACTTTCATGTTATCCAATTAACATGAATGAAGACAACTGACATTACAAAAATGAAGAGTGGGATGTAGATTTTGATCTATGAAGGAAATACAGAGTATGGTAATTTAAAATGTTTGTAGACTCAAAAATATCTTTCTGTTTGTTCTATAATTTATACATAAGGAGCAGCATGTTTTTCTTGATGTAACAATGGAGATTCTCATGAAGAATCTTGGCTCACAGAAACGTTTTGTTTATGCTTCAGAGAAATTAGAGAATTCCAAATTAAAATCTGGACTTCTTTCTTGTTTTCAAAAACTGAAATTGTTATTTTGTGATTGTATTTCTTAATTTGTTACTTTGTGATTCTAAAAGTTCCCATAATAGCAATACTTTTTAAAATTATTTTATTTTTTAACTTTACAATATTGTATTGGTTTTGCCATATATCTTGAAAATCACAAGCCTGGACAAGTTAAGCTGTTTTGATTTGGGGTGGGGGTGGGATGCATTTTAAGAAATCTACAGCCCTCCAATCTCTGCTGCACACCACTGCATTCTACTTCTTAAAACCTATGTAATTTTTTCTCATAGTATGTAATTAATTAGAACCCTGGGAAGTATCAGTTATATTAACAAAAAAGATGCCTACTGCTTAGACAGCAAAGGAATACCATTGCTCTCATCCCCCCAAATCAATAACCTATGTGTAGGAATGTTATTGACTATGCCAAAGTCTTTGACTGTGTGGATTAAAATAAACTGGAAAATTCTAAAAGAGATGGGAATACTAGACCACCTGACCTGCCTCTTGAGAAATTTGTATGCAGGTCTGGAAGCAACATTTAGAACTGGACATGGAACCACAGACTGGTTCCAAATAGGAAAAGGAGTATGTCAAGGTTGTATATTGTCACCTTGCTTATTTAACTTATATGCAGAGTACATCATGAGAAACACTGGGCTGGAAGAAATACAAGCTGGAATCAAGATTGCCGGGAGAAATATCAATAACCTCAGATATGCAGATGACACCACCCTTATGGCAGAAAGTGAAGAGGAACTAAAAAGCCTCTTGGTGAAAGTGAAAGTGGAGAGTGAAAAAGTTGGCTTGAAGCTCAACATTCAGAAAAAGAAGATCATGGCATCTGGTCCCATCACTTCATGGGAAATAGATGGGGAAACAGTAGAAACTGTGTCAGACTTTATTTTTGGGGGCTCCAAAGTTACTGAAGATGGTGACTGCAGCCATGAAATTAAAAGATGCTTACTCCTTGGAAGGAAAGTTATGACCAACCTAGATAGCATATTTAAAAGCAGAGACATTACTTTGCCAACAAAGGTCTGTCTAGTCAAGGCTATGGTTTTTCCTGTGGTCATGTATGGATGTGAGAGTTGGACTGTGAAGAAGGCTGAGCGCCGAAGAATTGATGCTTTTGAATTGTGGTGTTAGAGAAGACTCTTGAGAGTCCTTTGGACTGCAAGGAGATCAGCCCTGCATGTTCTTTGGAAGGAATGATGCCTAACGCTGAAACTCCAGTACTTTGGCCACTTCATGTGAAGAGTTGACTCATTGGAAAAGACTCTAATTCTAGGAGGGATTGGGGGCAGGAGGAAAAGCGGACAACAGAGGGATGAGATGGCTGGATGGCATCACTGACTCGATGGACGTGAGTCTGAGTGAACTCCGGGAGATGGTGATGGACAGGGAGGCCTGGCGTGCTGCGATTCATGGGATTGTAAAGAGTCAGACACGACTGAGCGACTGAACTGAACTGAAGAGTGTGGAGGGAGGGCCAATTATCTGCTGTGTTCTTTGATGAGGCCCTTATATCTCAAAGCTGCATTCAGGAAAGCTAGAATCTCCCATGAATGTTGTGGGTAGTCAGACTGAGAAATTTGTAAGGCTGAGGTGTACATTAACAATAACAGTTATCTTTGGACTCAAGTTCTAAATCAATGTTAGATTTATTTTCCTATATAGTTGCCTATTTCCCTTTTGTTGTGTTTTCAGTAATATTTCAATGAATATATCAGGTTTCAGTATACCAAAGTAATGTAATTTCACCTAAGTAAGGCTCAGTAGTAAAGAATCTGCCTGCAATCCAGGAAAGGTAGATTTGATCCTTGTGTCAAGAAGATACCCTGGAGGAAGAAATGACAACCCACTCCAGTATTCTTGCCTGAGAAATCCCATGAACAGAGAAGCCTCGTGGCTTACAGTCCATAGGGTCACAAGAGTCAGACGTGACTTAGCGACTAAACCACCACCACTGAGAGTATATTTCTTACCAGTTTTGCCCCACTTTTTCCATCTAGGCATTCTGTGCTCTCTGTTTCTCTTAGTGAAATAATGTCTAATGAAAAGGTACAGAGTGAGGGATATGGAGAGAGATGTGTGATGTGGAAAAAGAGAGGAAAGTAGTAAAGAGGAAGGGGGAGAAGAGAGGGAAAGAAAAATAGGAATGAGTTCTTGCAACCTAATAATATAACACATTTATTTGCTCAGATGATGGATCTGAAAAATAAACATAAACAACTTTTGCAACAGAAAATCTTTTTTCATACATTATCTGTATTTGGGCTGGAAAGAGAATAATGCTGAGTGGAAGCAATGAAAGAAAAGGGCTCTAGGCCCAGGCAAGTGAGATAAATTCTGGAAGACTTTGTGGAGAAAAATGGAGAGACTATCATGAGATGACCAGTCCTTAGACCTGTAAGTCCATCCCCAGCACCTGAGAGCCAGGTCAGCTCCCCCAAGGACTCCCTCTTCATGAGAACATGTAAACTACATGAATCCAAGAAGTTCCTCGGATTATTTTACCAGTTGGCTTCTAGTTCAAAGCAGATCCCCTACCACCTGCTGAATGTTTAATCTACACAGCCATTCCCTAAAACCTGAACTTCCTTCCACCTACTCAGTGTATCAAACAATCCTTCCATCACCAGGAACATGTAAAAGTCCCTCAAGAAAGTGAACAGGTACCTAGACATCTACGATTACACTCAGAATAGTGCTCCAAATTCTCAACCAATAATTAAGTCCTCCAAAATCTGGAATGATAATCCCCAGGTACGAGTCTACTTTCCAAGCCAGTATCAGGGTCATATTGATTGGCACTAGCTGAAATCTTTTTCAGAACTGACACAGGGCAAAACCATACCCTTATCATACAAGTTGAGGAAACTGGATATAATCCTGAAAGCAATTGGCAACACTTGCTCTGTTTTAAATAAGAGGCTAGAATAATTTTATTATTATTATTATTTTTAATTTTAAGAATGTTGCTCTGATTCTAGTGTGGAAAATGGAGATAGCAAGTTGAGGTTAAGAGACATTCTAAGTAGAAGAAAGACCTGGAGGAAAAGAGGTTAAAATTTTAATTGACATATGTCACCTAGAATAAGGTACTTAATTTCTTGGAATTTAATCATAAAATGAAAATAATCATTGACACACAATTATGTTTTAAGATTTCATTTGTATGGTTCCTATGACCATCTGACATTGTGCAAACACATAATACAAAACTTCTACCACCAAAGTGTTAATTCTGTAAGGGGAGAGAGTACATGTATGCCCATATTAAGCACATAAATGCTTTTTCAATTAATGATGAATATCTGTATGTACAATATTAATTAATGTATCATACTATTTAAAATAGGATCAATTACCATGAACTTCTAAAATTTATTTAAAAATTTTATTTCCTTGTACAGTTGATCCTTGAACCACACAGGTTTGAACTTCATGGTTCTAGTTTGTATGTTGTTTTTTTCAATAGTAATACTACAATACTACATAATTCACAGCTGGTTGAACCCACAAATGCAAAACCACAGATATGAAAGAGTGAATACTAAGGAACCAGAGACACCAAGGACAGATTACAAATTATGTACAAATTTTGGACTGTGCAGAGGGTTGGCATGCCTCACTGCATGTTGTTCAAGGAACAACAGAGTTTAATGACTTTTCATAAGAATGTATAATCTAGAACACATAGTTGAGTGTATAATTAAAGAATACATGAGGAAGATAGTAGGCTTTTAGTGACTCTTCTTTGATGCTTAAATACATGATGTGCACAGACTTAAGATAAATGGTAAGATGTATAAATGGAAAGAATCTATTCAATGATAAACATAACTTTCAAAATGTCAGTGTCTTGAATGTCATAATTATTTGATTCTAATACATAGCAATTAGTAAATTTTCCCATAAGACTTAATTTTTCATACAGGTAGATAATTAATGACTTTACTATCATCCCCTAAATTAATATTGTTTAATGCTCAATCTTTCAAGCTTGGATGAAAACTTCCTTTTGGAAAAAAAAAACGTTTCAATTAAAAAATGTGGGATTATTATATGTTATGTCTCATTTGAAAACGCAATTTTTCAAGAGTATATTCTTTAATTATATTTTAAAGTATGACTGCATCTATACAGGAAACACAGTGAAACTCATTGCCAATTTATTCCAAAACTCATTTTTTTTTGCAAATGGATGATAACTTAGAAGTTCATTACCAGTATCCATGACTGTCTGAAAAGAAATTTCCTATATGTAGAATGATATTAATTTCCAAGGATAGAAATTTCTTAAGTCTAAATGATAGCGTACCTCTCTGAAACAATGAACATGTATTCAATTTTATAAAAATAGATACGTACACTAGTGGTGTTATTTTATTCTATGCAAGTCAAATATTCTTTCAAGTAATAAACAAGCCACAGGTATATTTAATAGAAGAAAAATTTCTTAAAATAAAATTAAATATTCATTTTAAATATTTATTAAATAGTTATTAATAAAATAAATTGTTTTTATTATTAAGTATTTATTCTCTAGTTACTGTTTGCATACTTTCTAATAAGGAACCAACATAGTGGTTAAAATTACAGACATATTCAAGGACCCAAGACCTCTAGTAATCTCTGTGCTCATTGCTAAGATGATAATAACAGTACATTTCTCATAAAATTATTAGTAAGATAAAATGTTTGTATATAAATCCTTAAGGGTGCCATATATATGTATAACTCCAGAAATAAACTTATGATTATTATTAATGGTTTATATAATACAATTATATCACTGACATTTTCACAAACCCAGTTATAAAACTAGGGAAAGAGTATGTGAAAACAATGTATTTTAATGTCATGTGCCATGAAAATTAAGCAGACATCTTATGGCAGACAAATGTGCATGCTAATTATTATTAGCATACTCATTAAAGTTTCAATATTCTAGCTAACTCGCTGTAAAGGAATTTAATTAGTTTGATCCTGTAAGACATCTTTACTCCCAGAGTGTCACACAAAGACTTTTCCATCACTGCTGTGGAGTAGCTATTAATTTGTTTGGCATAAAGTATGTGGACACCTTATCTTTGACAAAGGAGGCAAGAATATACAATGGATTAAAGACAATCTCTTTAACAAGTGGTGCTGGGAAATCTGGTCAACCACTTGTAAAAGAATGAAACTAGAACACTTTCTAACACCATACACAAAAATAAACTCAAAATGGATTAAAGATCTAAACGTAAGACCAGAAACTATAAAACTCCTAGAGGAGAACATAGGCAAAACACTCTCTGACATACATCACAGCAGGATCCTCTATGACCCACCTCCCAGAATATTGGAAATAAAAGCAAAAATAAACAAATGGGACCTAATTAACCTTAAAAGCTTCTGCACATCAAAGGAAACTATTAGCAAGGTGAAAAGACAGCCTTCAGAATGGGAGAAAATAATAGCAAATGAAGCAACTGA
>NW_011495085.1:6425623-6431367 GCF_000754665.1 Bison bison bison
CTTAGGATCCAGCAATCCCACTGCTGGGCATACTCACTGAGGAAACCAGAAGGGAAAGAGACACGTGTACCCCAATGTTCATCACAGCACTGTTTATAATAGCCAGGACATGGAAGCAACCTAGATGTCCATCAGCAGATGAATGGATAAGAAAGCAGTGGTACATATACACAATGGAGTATTACTCAGCCATTAAAAAGAATACATTTGAATCAGTTCTAATGAGGTGGATGAAACTGGAGCCTATTATACAGAGTGAAGTAAGCCAGAAGGAAAAACATCAATACAGTATACTAACACATATATATGGAATTTAGAAAGATGGTAACAATAACCCGGTGTATGAGACAGCAAAAGAGACACTGATGTATAGAACAGTCTTATGGACTCTGTGGGAGAGGGAGAGGGTGGGAAGATTTGGGAGAATGACATTGAAACATGTAAAATATCATGTAAGAAATGAGTTGCCAGTCCAGGTTTGATGCACGATACTGGATGCTTGGGGCTAGTGCACTGGGACGACCCAGAGGGATGGTATGGGGAGGGAGGAGGGAGGAGGGTTCAGGATGGGGAACACATGTATACCTGTGGCGGATTCATTTTGATATTTGGCAAAACTAATACAATTATGTAAAGTTTAAAAATAAAATCAATCAATGCAAAAAAAAGAAAAGAAAAGCTCTTTAAAATTGGCTTTCACTAAACAGAAATTCAGAGCTGAGCTGTGTTCAGAGTTGGGAATTCAGTAACACACTGATGACACCAAGGACCCTGATTATTTTTCACCCAACTTTGTTGCCTTTAAGGTGGCAGCCTTGCCCTCAGCCTGGCTCCTTTCACAGACATAAAGTTTGCTAAGGTCATGCCAGTTCAGTTCAATTCAGTTGCTCAGTTGTGTCCAACTCTTTGCAGCCCCATGAATCACAGGATGCCAGGCCTCCCTGCCATCACCAACTCCAGGAATTCACTCAAACTCATGTCCATCGAGTTGGTGATGCCATCCAGCCATCTCATCCTCTGTTGTCCCCTTCTCCTCCTGCCCTCAATCCCTCCCAGCATCAGGGTCTTTTCCAATGAGTCAACTCTTCACATCAGGTGGCCAAAGTATTGGAGTTTCAGCTTTAGCACCAGTCTTTCCAATGAACACCCAGGACTGATCTCCTTTAGAATGGACTGGTTGGATCTCCTTGCCGTCCAAGGGACTCTCAAGAGTCTTCTCCAACACCACAGTTCAAAAGCATCAATTCTTCAGTGCTTAGCTTTCTTCACTGTCCAACTCTCACATCCATATATGACCACTGGACAGACCATATCCTTGACTAGATGGACTTTTGTTGGCAAAGTAATGTCTTTGGTTTTTAATATGCTATCTAGGTTGGTCATAACTTTCCTTCCAAGGAGTAAGTGTCTTTTAATGTCATGGCTGTAGTCACCATCTGCAGTGATTTTGGAGCCCCCCAAAATAAAGTCTGACACTGTTTCCACTGTTTACCCATCTATTTCCCATGAAGTGATGGGACCAGATGCCATGATCTTTGTTTTCTGAATTTTGAGCTTTAAGCTGACTTTTCACTCTCCTAAAGTCATGCCAAAACACAGTAATTATCTGAGGTATAAAGGGAACTAGTTTTTCTGTGGGTATCCTTAGAAAGAAAGAAGAGAGAAAGAAAAGCATGACCAGAAATACAAGCTGACTTCTCTTTAAATGTCACTGGCCAAAACTGGATCCTAACCCCTCAACCAATTACTGGTGAAGGGAATGGAAACCAATCCAGTCTTACATCCCAAAAAAAGAATGGTGAAAGTATAAACACATTAATAAAAAGATGATTATGTTACTAAAAAGAAACAGGGAACTACATTTGTTAGACAACAGTACCTGCTTACATAATCAGGAACAGCTCTTTCTCCCAAAATCAGATATGACATTGTACATTATCAGTTTTATATTTGATTAGTTAGATAAAAAAATGGTAGACTTTGTCAAAGCCATTTGTAATACAATCTATCAAATCGATAAAATAAAATGAGATAAATGCATTAATAATTTATGAAATTAATTATTCATCTTTTTCTTGCCATAAAATTGACAATTACATCCCAGATCTGAGTTAGGTGTTTAATATAATTTGGTAAACAAAACACATATGGTGGACATATGATACTAAGAATCTTATAGTGATAAACCAAACATTAATATACAATAGAGATATAAATAGAGAATATAAATGATATGAAGGATAATTACAGGATACTATGAGAGAGTGAAATATGAGGGAGGGGGAAAGGAGATATGCTAGACTGTGAGATCTGAGGGATTTCAATTGATCTCAAATGAGAAAATGACATTTGAGTCCTGAAAGATGAGTTGTTGTTCAGTTGCTAAGTTATGTTCAACTCTTTGCAGCTCCATAGCGCATTCTCCTCTGTCCTCCACTATCTTCCAGAGTTTGCTTAGATTCATGTCTATTGAGTCAGTGATGCTATGTAACCATGTCATCTTCTGTCACCCACCTTGTCCTCCTGCCCTCAATATTTCCCAGCATCAGGGTCCTTTCCAGTGTGTTGGTTTTTCACATCAAGTGGCCAAAGTATTGGAGCTTCAGCATTGATCCTTCCAATAAATATTCAGGGTTGATTTATTTAAGGATTGACTGGTTTGATCTCCTTGCAGTCCCACGGACTCTCAAGAGTCTTCTACAGCACCACAGTCCAAAAGCATCAATTCCTTGGTGCTCAGCCTTCTTTATAGTCCAACTCTGACAATGGTACATGACTACTGAGAAAACCATAGCTTTGACTATATGGACCTTTGTTGTATAAGTAGGTATTGACATTCCTTTCTTGACCAAACTTTATTCAGGTTCTACAAACTTTTCAAAGGCCCACTTTGTGTCTTTCTCCGTGTCATCCAATCTTCACCAGACTCCTGATAGGTCAGTTTAACCAGAGTTCCCCTCACCCCAAGGCTTCCTCTTAGTTCTATTTTCCATCCACTTACCCCCTTACCCTGCTTCTGGGTTGTAAATCCCCTCTGACCCACAGTGTATTCAGAGTTCAGCCCAAAGTCTACTTAAAATTCCAGCAGTGTCCTACACCTGTCCTGAGAGCCCTTCCCCTTGAGTAAAGTCTGATTTATTGTGCTTTAACTGTGACTCTACTTTTCCTCCACAACTCCAGGTCTAGGCTATAGCTAGTGGGTATCTTAGACCACATCGTTGTTTAGCTTTCCTCACTTACTCTACACTACTTTTCCCTATACCCTTATGCTGAGACCAATCCTTCATTTAAAATTTAAAGGATCAGCTAGAATAGGATCTATACTACTACTGTTCCACTTTCTTCCCTTTTGTTCTCTTAAATCATTTCCAACTAGACTTTTCTCTAAAACTATTTGGGTAAATGTCATAAATGATATGCAGATTTCCCCCCAAAATGATCCATCTTGAATTCTCATTTTACTAGAATTTTCAGCACTGCTTAATTCATCACCAATTCTTTCTTTAAATATTTCTTTTTTTCAATTAGCAAAATATTATTCTCCCCCATTTTCTTGCTGCTTCCTCATGCCCACTGCTTCACAAATACCTTGCTTTTCTCTTCCATCTTCTAGACTTCTGTTGGAGTAACTCAGGACTCAAAAAATGGCCTCTTTTCTGCCTCTATTGTTACTGCGCAGGAGATTGGAAACAAGCTTTAAATACCTTCTTTAAGCAATTCACTTCCACTTTATATTTCTACTCTTCCCATAAATTATAGAATCCCTGTTTATCATCTTTACTTGGATTTGCAATAATCGTCTAAAAACAAGAAACTCAAATATTCTAAGAAACTTAATTATCTGTCTTCAAATCCACCCTTCTATAAAATGTCCACAACACTGCAATACCACAATTCTCCCACTAGCCAAGGTACAAAATTTGATATTATCCCTGACTGATTCTTTCTCACAGATTTGATAAAAAGTCAGCCAAGAAATGCTGCCTAAATAACTTCATCATCACAAACCCAGGTCAAGCTTTTCTTCTCTCTCATCGTTGAATTTGATTCCTTGTTTCCTCCCCTGGCAGAGACAAGTTACTGTCTACATAGTAACAGGAATGATACTTTATAAGTAAGCTTCATTCACAATTATGGTCAGGACCCTTCCATATAGTTAATTTCACATAGAATAAAACTCAAATGTCTTGAGGTGTTCCATGATTCCTGAGCTCATTTTTGCTCCTCCCTCCCCTCTCTCTCCCCGTTTCCCCTCTCATTTTGTTCTAGAACTCCTCTAAACTTCTTGGCTTTACCCAAACAGTTAAGCCTGATTCCTACCCAACATTTTGCAAATGATATTCTCTCTTTCTTGAAGTGATGTCAAAAGGAAAAGTGAAATTGTGTAAGAAATACAAAGAGAAGGTATTGTTCTTTTACACAAGTGGTCAGGAAAAGATGAACTGATTGGTTGACTTTTAAAATGAAAGAGACGCATTTAAGTGAACACAATACACACATATATATTTACATCGAAACCATCATTGCGGTGTGCCTACTTTTTGCTGTTATTCAGTCACTAAGTTGTGTCTGACTCTTTGTGACTCCATGGACCGCACCATGTCAGGCTTTCCTGTCCTTCACCATTTCCCAGAGTCTGCTCAAACTCATGCCCATCGAGTCGATGATGCCATCCAACAATCTAACACTCTGTTGTCCCCTAATTTTCCTGCCTTCAATCTTTCTCAGCATCAGTCTTTTCCAATGAGACGACTCTTTGCATCACGTAGCCAAAATATTGGAGCTTCAGCACCAGTCCTTCCAGTGAATATTCAGGATTGATTTTTTTTAGCATTGACTGGTTTGACCTCTTTGCTGTCCAAGGGACTCTCAAGAGTCTTCTCCAACACCACAGTTCAGAGACATCAATTCTTCAGCTCTCAGCCTTTTTATTGTCCAGGTCTCATATCCATACATGACTAGAGAAAAACCATAGCTTTGACTAGATGAACCTTTGTCAGCAAAGTAATGTCTCTGCTTTTTAATATGCTGTCTAGGTTGGTCATTGTTTTTTTTTCAAAGGAGCAGATCAGATCAGATCAGTCACTCAGTTGTGTCAGATTCTTTGCCACCCCGTGAATCGCAGCACGCCAGGCCTCCCTGTCCATCACCAACTCACGGAGTTCACTGAGACTCACGTCCATCTAGTCAGTGATGCCATCCAGCAATCTCATCCTCTTGCCCCAATCTCTCCCAGCACCAGAGTCTTTTCCAATGAGTCAACTCTTCGCAGGAGGTGGCCAAAGTACTGGAGTTTCAGCTTTAGCATCATTCCTTCCAAAGAAATCCCAGGGCTGATCTCCTTCAGAATGGACTGGTTGGATCTCCTTGCAGTCCAAGAGACTCTCAAGAGTCTTCTCGAACACCACAGTTCAAAAGCATCAATTCTTCAGCGCTCAGCCTTCTTCACAGTCCAACTCTCACATCCATACATGACCACATGAAAAACCATAGCCTTGACTGAACGAATCTTTGTTGGCAAAGTAATGTCTCTGCTTTTCAATATACTATCTAGGTTGGTCATAACTTTCCTTCCAAGGAGTAAGTGTCTTTTAATTTCATGGCTGCAGTCACCATCTGTACTGATTTTGGAGCCGAGAAAAATAAAGTCTGACACTGTTTCCACTGTTTTCCCATCTATTTCCCATGTAGTGATGGGACCGGATGCCATGATCTTCGTTTTTTGAATGTTGAGCTTTAAGTCA
>NW_011495085.1:6431467-6433802 GCF_000754665.1 Bison bison bison
GGGTATCTCCTCACCGCCGCTCTTCCTGACCTTCAATGTGGGATAGCTCCTCTAGGCCCTCCTGCGCCCACGCAGCCACAGCTCCTTGTATGTGGAGTTGGTCCTCCCGGCCACTGCCCCTGGCCTCAGTCATGCAGTTGCTCCTCCCTGCTGCTGCCCTTGGCCTCGGGCTTAGGGGCGTGGGGGCATCTTCTAATTTCATGGGTACAGTCACCATTTTCAGTGATGTTGGAGACTGAGGAAATAAATTCTCTCATTGTTTCCACTGTTTCCCCATCTATTTGGCATGAAGTGATGGGAACAGATGCTATGATCTTGGTGTTTTGAATGTGGAGTTTTAAGGCAGCTTTTTCACTCTCCTCTTTCACTTTCATCACAAGGCTCTTTAATTCCACTCTGCCTTCTGCCATAAGGATAGTGTCATCTGCATATCTGAGGTTATTGATATTTCTCCTGGCAATCTTGATGCCAGCTTGTGCTTATCCAGCCCAACATTTAACATGATGTACTCTGCATATAAGATAAATAAGTCGTTTGATAATATACAGCCTAGATGCACTCCTTTCCCAATTTGGAAGCAGTCCATATCTTGTTCTAACTGTTTCTTGTTGATCTGCATATAGGTTTCTCAGGAGGTAGGTCAGGTGGCCTTGTATTCCCATCTGTTCAAGAATTTTCCACAGTTTATTGTGATCTACACAGTCAAAGGCTTTAGCAAAATCAATGAAACCGAAGTAGGTATTTTTCTGGAACTCTCTAGCTTTTTTTATGATCCAATGGATGTTGGAAATATGATCTCTGGTTTCTCTCCCTTTTCTAAATTCAATTGTACATCTGGAAGGTTTTGGTTCACATACTGTTGGAGCTAGTTTGAAGAATTCTGAGCATTAATTTACTAGTGTATGAAATGAGGACAATTATGCAGTAGTTTGAACATTTTTTGGCATTGCCCTTCTTTGTGTTTGGATTGAAAACTGGCCTTTTCCAGTCCTGTGGCCACTGCTGAGTTTTCCAAATTTGTTGGCATATTGAGTACAGCTCTTTCACATTATCTTTTAGGATTTGAAATAGCTCTGCTTGAATTCCATCACCTCCACTAGCTTTATTTGTAGTGATGCTTCCTAAGGCCCACTTTACTTCTCACTCCAGGATGTCTGGCTTTAGGTGACTAGCAAGCTCTGTTTCCATATTTTAAACTCTCTTTTGTGAAAATGAGAAACCTGACTCCCATTTAATATAAATTAAAAATCAGTCCTACTGTATGCAGCAAACCTCCTGTGTCCATAGTCACCTTGCCCACCACACACAGTTCAAACTCCCTGCCCCCACCCCAATCTCCTGTTTACCTGCTTGGCTTCTTCCACCTCTGCCAGGCTGCCTCCATCCTGTCCATGTTCTTTCTACCAGGTTTCCCCCTTCCATGGCATCCTTGCCAGCATGCTTGCATCCTTGGTCTGTGGTCCGTGGTCTCCCACCTCCAGGTAAGGCATGCACCGGCCCTCCTATGAAGGTGTGCTCTTTACCACCCATCTCTAACACCTGCTCTGGGCTGCCTACCATGGCTCCCTGCCCACTCTCCCCATATGTGTGCTATTTTGTGAGTCTTCTCCTAATGGCTTTAACCTGAACTAGATTTTAAATGCTATCATGCAGAGATAATGTTAACCAAAGATGAGCGTGAGCAGTTGTCTTATGCAGAGATAACCCTAACGAAATCTGTTAGGCTCAGAGCTCTCCTCATTTAAAAAGGGAAGGGATACAATAAAAAACACATTATAGGACTGGTGAAAGCAGCTTGAAATATGAAGTAATGGAGAACGTTTTGCTCAAGATGTGATAACAAGGATATGGGTTACACAGTATTTAAAGAAATTACTGAGTATAACTATATTACATATTTGCATTAGGTTCTCTCCAAAATTTGTTTTTTGCATTAGTACATCATGAGAAACGCTGGGCTGGAAGAAACACAAGCTGGAATCAAGATTGCTGGAAGAAATATCAATAACCTCAGATATGCAGATGACACCACCTTGATGGCAGAAAGTGAAGAGAAACTAAAAAGCCTCTTGATGAAGGTGAAATAGGAGAGTGAAAAAGTTGGCTTAAAGCTCAACATTCAGAAAACGAAGATCATGGCATCTGGTCCCATCACTTCATGGCAAATAGATGGGGAAACAGTGGAAACAGTGTCAGACTTTATTTTTCTGGGCTCCAAAATCACTGCAGATGGTGACTGCAGCCATGAAATTAAAAGATGCTTACTCCTTGGAAGGAAAGCTATGACTAACCTAGATAGCATATTCAAAAGCAGAGACATTACTTTGCCAACAAA
>NW_011495085.1:6433902-6435634 GCF_000754665.1 Bison bison bison
TAAGTGTCTTTTAATTTCATGGCTGCAATCACTATCTGCAGTGATTTTGGAGCCCAAAAAAATAAAGTCTGACACTGTTTCCACTGTTTTCCCATCTATTTCCCATGAAGTGATGGGACCGGATGCCATGATCTTCGTTTTTTGAATGTTGAGCTTTAAGTCAACTTTTTCACTCTCCACTTTCACTTTCATTAAGAGGCTTTCGAGTTCCTCTTCACTTTCTGCCATAGGGTGGTGTCATCTGCATATCTGAGGTTATTGATATTTCTCCCGGCAAACTTGATTCCACCTTGTGTTTCTTCTAGCCCAGTGTTTCTCATGATGTACCCTGCATATAAGTTAAATAAGCAGGGTGACAATATACAGCCTTGACAAACTCCTTTTCGTATTTGGAACCAGTCTGTTGTTCCATGTCCAGTTCTAACTGTTGCTTCCTGACCTGCATACAAATTTCTCAAGAGGCAGATCAGGTGGTCTGGTATTCCCATCTCTTTCAGAATTTTCCACAGTTTATTGTGACACACCGTCAAAGGCTTTGGCATAGTCAATAAAGCACTAATAGATGTTTTTCTGGAACTCCCTTGATTTTTCTATGATCCAGCGGATGTTGGCAATTTGATCTCTGGTTCCTCTGCCTTTTCTAAAACCAGCTTGAACATCAGGAAGTTCACAGTTCACATATTGCTGAAGCCTGGCTTGGAGAATTTTGAGCATTACTTAACTAGTGTGTGAGGCGAGTGCAATTGTATAGTAGTTTAAGCATTGTTTGTCATTGCCTTTCTTAGAGATTGGAATGAAAACTGATCTTTTCCAGTCCTGTGTCCACTGCTGAGTTTTCCAAATTTGCTGGCATATTGAGTGCAGCACTTTCACAGCATCATCTTTCAGGATTTGAAATAGCTCAACTGGAATTCCATCACCTCCACTAGCTTTGTTCGTAGTGATGCTTTCTAAGGCCCACTTGAATTCACATTCCAGGATGTCTGGCTCTAGGTCAGTGATCACACCATCGTGATTATCTGGGTCGTGAAGACCTTTTTTGTACAATTATTCTGTGTATTCTTGCCATCTCTTCTTAATATCTTCTGCTTCTGTTAGGTCCATACCATTTCTGTCCTTTATCAAGCTCATCTTTGCATGAAATGTTCCTTTGGTATCTCTGATTTTCTTGAAGAGATCCCTAGTCTTTCCCATTTTGTTGTTTTCCTCTATTTCTTTGCATTGATCACTGAAGAAGGCTTTCTTATCTCTTCTTGCTATTCTTTGGAACTCTGCATTCAGATGTTTATATCTTTCCTTTTTCCTTTGCTTTTCACTTCTCTTCTTTTCACAGCTATTGTAAGGCCTCCCAAGACAGCCATTTTGCTTTTTTGCATTTCTTTTTCTATGGAAATGGTCTTGATCCCTGTCTCCTGTACAATGTCACGAACCTCATTCCATAGTTCATCAGGCACTCTATCTATCAGATCTAGACCCTTAAATCTATTTCTCGCTTCCATTGTATAATAATAAGGAATTTTATTTAGGTCATACCTGAATGGTCTAGTGGTTTTCCCTACTTTCTTCAATTTCAGTCTGAATTTGGCAATAAGGAGTTCATGATCTGAGCCACAGTCAGCTCCTGGTCTTGTTTTTGCTGACTGTATAGAGCTTCTCAATCTTTGGCTGCAAAGAATATAATCAATCTGATTTCAGTGTTGACCATCTGGTGATGTCCATGTATAGAGTCTGT
>NW_011495085.1:6435734-6436750 GCF_000754665.1 Bison bison bison
CCCTGCTTCATTCTGTATTCTAAGGACAAATTTGCCTGTTGCTCCAGGTGTTTCTTGACTTCCTACCTTTGCATTCCAGTCCCCTATAATGAAAAGGACATCTTTTTTGGGTGTTAGTTTTAAAAGGTCTTGTAGGTCTTCATAGAACCATTCAATTTCAGCTTCTTCAGCATTACTGTTTGGGGCATAGACTTGGATTACTGGGATATTGAATGGTTTGCCTTGGAAATGAACAGAGATCATTCTGTCGTTTTTGAGATTGCATCCAAGTACTGCATTTTGGACTCTTTTGTTGACCATAATGGCCACTCCTTTTCTTCTGAGGGATTCCTGCCCGCAGTAGTAGATATAATGGTCATCTGAGTTAAATTCCAGTCCATTTCATTTCGCTGATTCCTAGAATGTCGACATTCACTCTTGCCATCTCTTGTTTGACCACTTCCAATTTGCCTTGATTCATGGACCTGACATTCCAGGTTCCTATGCAATATTGCTCTTTACAGCATCGGATCTTGCTTCTATCACCAGTCACATCCACAGCTGGGTATTCTTTTTGCTTTGGCTCCATCCCTTCATTCTTTCTGGAGTTATTTCTCCACTGATCTCCAGTAGCATATTTGGCACCTACTGACCTGGCGAGTTCCTCTTTCAGTATCCTATCATTTTGCCTTTTCATACTGTTCATGGGGTTCTCTAGGCAAGAATACTGAAGTGGTTTGCCATTCCCTTCTTCAGTGGACCACATTCTGTCAAATCTCTCCACCATGACCCGCCCGTCTTGGGTTGCCCCACGGGCATGGCTTAGTTTCATTGAGTTAGACAAGGCTGTGGTCCTAGTGTAATTAGATTGACTAGTTTTCTGTGAGTATGGTTTCAGTGTGTTTGCCCTCTGATGCCCTCTTGCAGCACCTACTGTCTTACTTGGGTTTCTCTTACCTTGGGCATGGGGTATCTCTTCACAGCTGCTCCAGCAAAGCGCAGCCATTGCTCCTTACCTTGGACGAGGGGTATCTCCT
>NW_011495085.1:6437809-6439818 GCF_000754665.1 Bison bison bison
CCTGGGATTTATTTGAAAGGAATTATGCTAAGGCTGAAACTCCAGTACTTTGGCCACCTGATGCGAAGAGTTGACTCATTGGAAAAGACTCTCATGCTGGGAAGGATTGGGGGCAGGAGGAGAAGGGGACAACAGAGGATGAAATGGCTGGATGGCATCACTGACTCGATGGACATGAGTCTGAGTGAACTCAGGGAGATGGTGATAGACAGGGAGGCCTGGCGTGCTGCGATTCATGGGGTCGCAGAGTCGGACACGACTGAGTGACTGAACTGAACTGAAGTCAGAAAGAGAAAAGCAACTATATTTAGATAGTGAAGAAGGTTGCTTCTGGCTCCATTAATTATCACACAATAGTTCTCTACTCTGAGAATAATAATCAAGAATGCATGCCAAGAGGTAAAAGACGGATGGAAAGAGAAAAGAGCAAAAGTCATTTCACATGGTAGGTCTAGCCTCCAACTCCTGAACCCCTGACTCCTTAGATGTTCTGAGCCCCCACTGAGTCTATTATATATTCCAATGTGTGCTGTTCCCACCTGCCCTCTGCCTCTTCTCTGTGTCTCCCCAAAATTTTTTCTTGCTCTCAGAACTTGTCTTTCACAAGGCAGGCTGAAGAGAGTAGGCATTTCTGCAGTCTCATTTTAGCTAAGCTATAGACAGAACCCTAGCTTATGGCTTCTGAAGAGAAACCTACTGATAAAATGAGAAAAATGTCAAAATAAAATTCTGCCATTGCTTAAGATTTGCATGTTGAGGGCGGTCCTAAGATGGCTGAGGAATAGGATGGGGAGACCAATTTCTCCCCCACAAATTCATCAAAAAAACATTTAAACACAGTAAACTCCACAAAAGAACTTCTAAATACTGGCAGAGGACATCAGGCACCCAGAAAAGCAGCCCATTGTCTTTGAAAGGAGGTAGAAAAATATATAAAAGACAAAAAGAGAGACAAAAAGGTAGGGACAGAGCTCCATCCCAAGAAGGGAGTCTTAAAAAGAGAGAAGTCTCCAAACACCAGGAAACACTCTCACTGCCGAGTCTGTGGTGAGCCTTGGAACCACAGAGGGCAACATAACTGGTAGGAAAAATAAATAAATACTTAAAACCCACAAATACGTGCCCAATGGTAACTCCCCCAGTGGAAAAGCAGCACAGACACCTGCACAGGCCACTAGTAATTGGGGGCTGGGCAGGGAGGCACGGGCTGCATTGCTTAGAGTAAGAATTGGGCCTGAATGCCCTGAGGGCAATCTGAGGGAACTAACTTGGGGTAGCAAACCAGACCTGGGATAACTACCACGTGAAAAGCCCTAACCTAAGGCACCATCAGGCCTACTCACAGAACAAAAGACTGAGTAAAGCTAGCCCCCTGCAGACCATCCCCCTCTGGTGACCGGCAGCCAGAGCCAGAAGAGGCCAATCACAGCCCCAAAGAGGCATTATCTACCAAATTGCAAGCAGGCTTCTTTGCTAACTAAGACTTCTTGGGATTCTGGGCGGTCAACACCTGCCTGAGAAGGTGCGCTCATTGTACACCCAGAAAACCGAGTGGCAGGGACGGAGGAAGCAATAAGTCACAGCGAGCATGCTCGCCAAACACATCACCTGAGCTTCTCAGACCTGGGAAGGGCACAAAATGCAGGCTCAACCGAGTCTGCACCTTTGAGGACTACCCTAGTGCCTGAACCTGAGCAGCTTAGACCTGGGAGGTGCATGCAGCTCAGGGCTGGCCTCGGAAGGTTCCCAGTGGAACACCTTAGAGCCTGAGCAGTGTGGGCAGGGAGGGCACACGTGCCTTGAGCGGGGGCAGGCCCAGTGTGGCTGGGACACTGAGCACACACCAGTGTTATTTGTTTGCAGCATCCCTCCCTCCCCACAGCGAGACTGAACAAGTGAGCCCAAAAAATGTGTCCACCACTGCCCCCTTGTGTCAGGGTGGAAATCAGACACTGAAGAGACCAGCAAACAGAAGAAGCTAAAACAGAGGGAACCGCCTTGGAAGTGAC
>NW_011495085.1:6439918-6442273 GCF_000754665.1 Bison bison bison
GATTGGGGGCAGGAGGAGAAGGGGACGACAGAGGATGAGATGGTTGGATGGCATCACTGACTCAATGGACGTGAGTCTGAGTGAACTCCAGGTGATGGTGATGGACAGGGAGTCCTTGCGTGCTGCGATTCATGGGGTCCCAAAGAGTCGGACACGACTGAATGACTGAACTGAACTGAACTGTGAAAAAGCTCTCATGTAAGACAACTGACAGATTAATTGAAAAAGAGAAATAATAATAAATGATCATTTAAAAAGTAATTTAAAACAGAAAAAAGAGAAGGCTGAATGAGATCAAAAGAATGTAATGTACCTAAAACTCTAATGCTTAAAAAAGTAATTAACAGCTGAAACTCAGAAAATTCAATCAATAGTGTATTAAAATTTTTTTTGAAAAAAAAAAAAAAAAACACTCTCACTCTTCTCAACCCTTCTGATAAAACAGCAGATTTCATTCTTTGGTTTCTCTGCTACAGCTCACCACCCTGTCCCATGAACCCACAGTGATAAGCATCCAGCCTGATCAATCATAATACTGAAGTCTAGCAATAATGAATGTTACAGGTCCTGCACATATCATCCCATGAGTGAAAGGTCTTCCATGGAATTCTCATTTAGAAGTTTAGAGACAAAAAAAAAAAAAGACTGCAACTACATTTATTTGTTTAACTTTTTAAAAAAATTATATATTTTTAGTTATAGGATAATTGCTATACAATATTGTGGTGGTTTATACCATATATTCACATTAATCAGCCATAGATATGCATATGTCCCCTCCCTCTTGAGCCTCTTTCCCACTTCCCTCTCCATCCCACCTCTCTAGGTTGCCAAACAGCATTGAGTTTGAGCTTCCTGCATCATACATCAAATTCCCAGTGGCTATCTATTTTATATATGTTATTATATATATATTTAAATGCTGCTGCTGCTGCTAAGTTGCTTCAGTAGTGTCCAATTCTGTGCGACCCCAGAGACAGCAGCCCACCAGACTCCCCTGTCCCTGGGATTCTCCAGGCAAGAACACTGGAGTGGGTTGCCATTTCCTTCTCCAATGAAGAAAAGTGAAAAGTGAAAGTGAAGTCGCTCAGTCGTGTCTGACTCCTAGCAACCCCATGGACTGCAGCCTAGCAGGTTTCTCCACCCATTGGATTTTCCAGGCAAGAGTACTGGAGTGGGGTGCCATTGCCTTCTCTGATTTAAATGCTACTCTCTCAATTTGCCCCACTCTCTTCTTCCCCAGCTGTGTCCACAAATCTGTTCTCTATCCTGCATCTCCATTGTGGAGAACGATATGGATGTTTCTTTAAAAAAAATCTAGGAATAAAACTACTATATAACCCAACAATCCCACTACTGGGCACATATCTTGAGAAAACCATAATTGAAAAAGACACACCTACCCCAGTGTTCATGTGGTATATATACATATATATAATGTATATATGCATATACTCAGCCATAAAAGGGAACACATTTCAATCAATTCTAATGAAGTGGATGAACCTAGAGCATATAGAGTGAAGTAAGTCAGAGACCAAATTGCCAACATATGCTGGATCATCGAAAAAGCAAGAGAGTTCCAGAAAAAACATCTATTTCTGCTTTATTAACTATGACAAAGCCTTTGACTGTATGGATCACAATAAACTGTGGAAAATTCTTCAAGAGATGGGAATACCAGACCACCTGATCTGCCTCTTGAGAAATTTGTTTGCAGGTCAGGAAGCAACAGTTAGAACTGGACATGGAACAGACTGGTTACAAATAGGAAAAGGAGTATGTAAGGCTGTATATTGTCAGCCTGCTTATTTAACTTGTATGCAGAGTACATCATGAGAAACATTGGGCTGGAAGAAGCACAAGCTGGAATCAAGATTGCTGCAAGAAATATCAGTAACCTCAGATATGCAGATGACACCACCCTTATGGCAGAAAGTGAAGAGAAACTAAAAAGCCTGTTGATGAAGGTGAAAGTGGAGAGTGAAAAAGTTGGCTTAAAGCTCAACATTCAGAAAACGAAGATCATGGCATCTTGTCCCATCACTCCAAGGGAAATAGATGGGGAAACAGTGTCAGACTTTATTTTTCTGGGCTCCAAAATCACTGCAGACGGTGACTGCAGCCATGAAATTAACAGACATTTACTCCTTGGAAGAAAAGTTATGAGCAACCTAGATAGCATATTCAAAAGCAGAGACATTACTTTGCCAACAAAGGTTCGTCTAGTCAAGGCTATGGTTTTTCCAGTGGTCATGTATGGACGTGAGAGTTGGACTGTGAAGAAGGCTGAGCGCCGAAGAATTGATGCTTTTGAACTGTGGTGTTGGAGAAGACTTGAGAGTCCCTTGGACT
>NW_011495085.1:6444325-6444506 GCF_000754665.1 Bison bison bison
AATGTGTCCACCACTGCCCCCTTGTGTCAGGGTGGAAATCAGACACTGAAGAGACCAGCAAACAGAAGAAGCTAAAACAGAGGGAACCGCCTTGGAAGTGACAGGTGCAATAGATGAATACCCTGTAGTTAATACCGACTACATTGGAAGGGGCCTATAGATCTTGAGAAATATAAACCGG
>NW_011495085.1:6444611-6447825 GCF_000754665.1 Bison bison bison
ACCCAATATTCAGTACCCATTTTGACTTGGGAGCGAGATTACTGGCTTGACTGCTCTCTCCCTCTTTGGACTCTCCTTTTTCTGTACCAGGTCGCCTCTATCGCCTCCCTCTGCCTTCTCTTCTCTACCCAACTCTGTGAATCTCTTTGTGTGTTCCAGACGGTGGAGAAAACTTAGAGAACTGATTACTGGCTGGATCTGTCTCCCTCCTTTTGATTCCCCCCTTTATCCTCCTGGACACCTCTGTTTCCTTCCTCCGTCTTCTCTTCTTTGTATAACTCTGTGAACATCTCTAAGCAACCCAGACTGTGGAGTGCACATAAAGAAGTGATTACTGGATAGCTTGCTCTCTCCTCTTTTGATCCGACCTCATCTCATCCTGGTCACCTCTATCTCCCTCCTCCCTCTTCTCTTCTCCATGTAAGTTTGTGAACCTCTCTGGGTGTCCCCACTGTGGAGAAACTTTTCATCTTTAACCTAGATGTTTTATCAGCAGTGCTCTATAGATGAAGAAGTCTTGAGGCTACTGTAAAAATAAGACTGAAAACCAGAAGCAAGAGGCTTAAGTCCAAATCCTGAGAATACCAGAGAACTCCTGACTCCAGAGAACATTCATGGATAGAAGCTCATCAAATGCCTCCATACCTACACTGAAACCAAGCACCACCCAAGGGCCAACAAGTTCCAGAGCAAGACATACCACACAAATTCTCCAGCAACACAGGAACATAGCCCTGAGCTTCAATATACAGGCTGCCCAAAGTCACTTCAAACCCACTGACATCTCGTAACACATTACTGGACACTTCATTGCACTCCAGAGAGAATAAATCCAGCTTCACCCACCAGAACACCAACACAAGCTTCCCTAACCAGGAAACCTTGACAAGCCACCCGTACAATGAGGAAACTCCACAATAAAGAGAGCTCCACAAACTGCGAAAATACAGAAAGGTCACCCCAAACACAGCAATATAAACAAGATGAAGAGACAGAGGAATATCTAGCAGGTAAAGAAACAGGATAAATGCCCACCAAACCAAACAAAAGAGGAAGAGATAGGGAATCTACCTGATAAAGAATTCCAAAAAATGAAAGTGAAAATGATCCAAAATCTTGAAATCAAAATGGAATCACAGATAAATAGCCTGGAACAAGGATTGAGAATATGCAAGAAAGTTTTAACAAGGACCTAGAAGAAATAAAAGAGTCAATATATAATGAATAATGCAATAAATGAGATAAAAAACACTCTGGAGGGAACAAATAGTAGAATAACTGAGGCAGATGATAGGATTAGTGAAGTAGAAGATAGAATGGTAGAAATAAATGAATCAGAGAGGAAAAAAGAAAAACCAATTAAAAGAAATAAGGACAATCTGAGAGACCTCCAGGACAATGCTAAACGCTCCAACATTAGAATCATAAGAGTCCCAGAACAAGACAAAAAGAAAGACCATGAGAAAATACTTGAGGAGATAATAGTTGAAAACTTCCCTAAAATGGGGAAGGAAATAATCACCCAAGTCCAAGAAATCCAGAGAGTCCCAAACAGGATAAACCCAAGGTGAAACACCCCAAGACACACATTAATCAAATTAACAAAGAATAAACACAAAGAACAAATATTAAAAGCAGCAAGAAAAAAGCAACAAGTAACATACAAGGGGATTCCCATAAGGATAACAGATGATCTTTCAACAGAAACTCTTCAGGCCAGAAGAGAATGGCAGGACATAGTTAAAGTGATGAAAAAAAATAACCTACATCCCAGATTACTGTACCCAGCAAGGATCTCATTCAAATATGAAGGATAAATCAAAACCTTTACAGACAAGCAAAAGCTGAGAGAATTCAGCACCACAAAAACACCTCTCCAACAAATGCTAAAGGATCTTCTCTAGACAGAAAACATGAAAATGGTGTATAAACTTGAACCCAAAACAATAAAGTAAATGGCAACGGGATCATACTTATCAATAATTACCTTAAACGTAAATGGGTTGAATGCCCCAACCAAAAGACAAAGACTGGCTGAATGGATACAAAAACAAGACCCCTACATATATTGTCTATGACAGACCCACCTCAAAACAGGGGACACATACAGACTGAAAGTGAAGGGCTGGAAAAAGTATACCATGCAAACATAGACAAAAAGAAAGCAGGAGTAGCAATACTCATATCAGATTAAATAGACTTTAAAACAAAGCCTGTGAAAAGAGACAAAGAAGGACACTACATAATGATCAGAGGATCAATCCAAGAAGAAGATATAACAATTATAAATATATATGCACCCAACATAGGAGCACAACAATATGTAAGACAAATGCTAACAAGTATGAAAGGGGAAATTAACAATAACACAATAATAGTGGGAGACTTTAATACCCCACTCACACCTATGGATAGATCAACTAAACAGAAAATTAACAAGAAAATACAAACTTTAAATGATAAAATAGACCAGTTAGACCTAATTGATATCTATAGGACATTTCACCCCCCCAAAAATGAATTTCACCATCTTCTCAAATGCACGTGGAACTTTCTCCAGGATAAATCACATCCTGGGCCATAAATCTAGCCTTGGTAAATTTTAAAAAAAATTAAATCATTCCAAGCATCTTTTCTGACCACAATACAGTTATATTAGATCTCAATTACAGGAGAAAAACTATTAAAAATTCCAACATATGGAGGCTGAACAACATGCTGCTTAATAACCAACAAATCACAAAAGAAATCAAAAAAGAAATAAAAATTTGAATAGAAACTAATGAAAATGAAACCACAACAACCACAGACCTGTGGGACACTGTAAAAGCAGTCCTAAGGGGAAAGTTCATAGCAATACAGGCATACTTCAAGAAACAAGTCAAATAAGTAAACTAACTTTACACATAAAACAACTAGAAAAGGAAGAAATGAAGGACCCCAGGGTTAGTAGAAGGAAAGAAATCTTAAAAATTAGGGCAAAAATAAATGCAAAAGAAACAAAAGAGACCATAGCAAAAATCAACAAAGCCAAAAGCTGGTTCTTTGAAAGGATAAATAAAATTGACAAACCATTAGCCAGACCCATCAAGAAACAAAGGGAGAAAAATCAAATCAACAAAATTAGAAATGAAAATGGAGAGATCACAACAGACAACACAGAAATACAAAGGATCATAAGAGATTACTATCAGCAATTATATGCCAATAAAAT
>NW_011495085.1:6447925-6448274 GCF_000754665.1 Bison bison bison
AGAAAGGATCTCATTCAAATATGAAGGAGAAATCAAAAGCTTTACAGACAAGCAAAAGCTAAGAGAATTCAGCACCACCAAACCAGCTCTCCAACAAATACTAAAGGATAGTCTCTAGACAGGAAACACAAAAAGGGTGTATAAACTCAAACCCAAAACAATAAAGTAAATGGCAATGGGATCATACTTATCAATAATTACCTTACACGTAAATGGGTTGAATGCCCCAACCAAAAGACAAAGACTGGCTGAATGGATACAAAAACAAGACCCCTACATATATTGTCTATGACAGACCCACCTCAAAACAGGGGACACATACAGACTGAAAGTGAAGGGCTGGAAAAAG
>NW_011495085.1:6448374-6453918 GCF_000754665.1 Bison bison bison
GTGACTGCAGCCATGAAATTAACAGACATTTATTCCTTGGAAGAAAAGTTATGAGCAACCTAGATAGCATATTCAAAAGCAGAGACATTACTTTGCCAGCAAAGGTTCGTCTAGTCAAGGCTATGGTTTTTCCTGTGGTCATGTATGGATGTGAGAGTTGGACTGTGAAGAAAGCTGAGCACTGAAGAATTGATGCTTTTGAACTGTGGTGTTGGAGAAGACTTGAGAGTCCCTTGGACTGCAAGGAGATCCCACAAGTCCATTCTGAAGGAGATCAGGCCTGGGATTTCTTCGGAAGGACTGATGCTAAAGCTGAAACTCCAGTACTTTTGCCACCTCATGCAAAGAGTTGACTCATTGGAAAAGACTCTGATGCTGGGAGGGATTGGGGGCAGGAGGAGAAGGGGACGGCAGAGGATGAGATGGCTGGATGGCATCACTGACTCAATGGACGTGAGTCTGAGTGAACTCCGGGAGTTGGTGATGGACAGGGAGTCCTTGCATGCTGCAATTCATGGGGTTGCAAAGAGTCAGACACGACTTAGTGACTGAACTGAACTGACTGAACTAACAAATATAAAAATAAAAGTCATATGATCATCTCAATAGATCCAGAGAAAGCCTTTGACAAAATTCAACATCCATTTATGATAAAAACTCTCCAGAAAGCATGAATAGAAGGAATATCCCTCAATATAACAAAAGCTATATATGACAAACCCACAGCAAACATTATCCTCAATGGTAAGAAATTGAAAGCATTTCTCCTAAAGTCAGAAACAAGACAAGGGTACCCACTTTCACCACTACTATTCAACATAGTTTTGGAAGTTTTGGATACAGCAATCAGAGCAGAAAAAGAAATAAAAGGAATCCAAATTGGAAAATAAGAATTAAAACTCTCACTGTTTGTAGATGACATGATCCTCCACATAAAAAACCCTAAAGACTCCACCAGAAAATTACTAGAGCTAATCAATGAATATAGTAAAGCGGCAGGATATAAAATCAACACACAGAAATCTCTTGCATTCCTATACACTAATAATTAGAAAATAGAAAGAGAAAAAAAAAGGAAAAAAATCCATTCACCATTGCAATGAAAAGACTAAAATACTTAGGAATGCCTCTTGAGAAACCTATATGCAGGTCAAGAAGCAACAGTTAGAACTGGACATGGAACAACAGACTGGTTCTAAATAGGAAAAGGAGTAAATAAAGGCTATATATTGTCACCCTGCTTATTTAAACTATATGAAGAGTACATCATGAAAAACGCTAAACGCTTGGCTGGAAGAACACAAGCTGGAATCAACATTGCCAGGAGAAATATCAATAACCTCAGATATGTAGATGACACCACCCTTATGGCAGAAAGTGAAGAGGAACTAAAAAGCCTCTTGATGAAAGTGAACGAGGAGAGTGAAAAAGTTGGCTTAAAGCTCAATATTCAGAGAACGAAGATCATGGCATCTGGTCCCATCACTTCATGGCAAATAGATGGGGAAACAGTGGAAATAGTGTCAGACTTTATTTTTTGGGGCTCTGAAATCACTGAAGATGGTGATTGAAGCCACTAAATTAAAAGACGCTTACTCCTTGAAAGGAAAGTTATGACCAATCTAGATAGCACATTAAAAACCAAAGACATTACTTTGCGAACAAAGGTCCGTCTAGTCAAGGCTATGATTTTCCAGTGGTCATGAATGGATGTGAGAGTTGGACGGTGAAGAAAGCTGAGCTGCCGAAGAATTGATGCTTTTGAACTGTGGTGTTGGAGAAGACTCTTGAGAGTCCCTTGGACTGCAAGGAGATCCAACCAGTCCATTCTGAAGGAGATCAGCCCTGGGGTTTCTTTGGAAGGACTGATGCTAAAGCTGAAACTCCAGTACTTTGGCCACCTCAGGCAAAGAGTTGACTCATTGGAAAAGACTCTGATGCTGGGAGGGATTGGGGGCAGGAGGAGAAGGGGACTACAGAGGATGAGACGGCTGGATGGCATCACTGACTTGATGGACGTGAGTTTGAGTGAAATCTGGGAGTTGGTGATGACAGGGAGGCCTGGCGTGCTGCAGTTCATGGGTTGGCAAAGAGTCAGACACGACTCTGCAACTTAACTGAACTGAACTGAACTGAACTGAAAAAAACTAAAGACCTATATATAGAAAACTATAAAACACTGGTGAAAGAAATCAAAGAGGACACTAATAGATGCAGAAATATACCACGTTTATGGATTGGAAGAATCAATATAGTGAAAATGAGTATACTACCCAATGCAATCTATAGACTCAGTGCAATCCCTATCAAGCTACCAACGGTATTTTTCACAGAGCTAAAACAAATAATTTCACAATATGTATGGAAATACAAAAAACCTCGAATATCCAAAGCTATCTTGAGAAAGAAGAATGGAACTGGAGGAATCAACCTGCCTGACTTCAGGCTCTACTACAAAGCCACAGTCATCAAAACAGTATGGTACTGGCACAAAGATAGAAATACAGATCAATGGAACAAAATAGAAAGCCCAGAGATAAATCCACACACCTATGGACACCTTATCTTTGACAAAGGAGACAAGAATATACAGTAGAGAAAAGATAATCTCTTTGACAAGTGGTGCTGGGAAAACTGGTCAACCACTTGTAAAAGAATGAAACTAGAACACTTTTTAACACCATACACACAAATAAACTCAAAATGGATTAAAGATCTAAACATAAGACCAGAAACTGTAAAACTCCTAGAGGAAAACATAGGCAAAACACTCTCTGATATAAATCACAGCAGTATCCTCTGTGACCCACCTCCCAGAATATTGGAAATAAAAACAAAAATAAACAAATGGGACGTAATTAAAATTAAAAGATTATGCACGACAAAGGAATTTATAAGCAAGGTGAAAAGACAGCCTTCAGAATGGGAGAAAATAATAGCAAATGAAGCAACTGACAAAGAACTAATCTCAAAAATACACAAGCAACTTCTGAAGCTCAATTCAAGACAAATAAACGACCCAATCAAAAAATGGATCCAAGAACTAAACAGACATTTCTCCAAAGAAGACATACAGAGGGCTAACAAACACATGAAAAGATGCTCAACATCACTCATTATCAGAGAAATGCAAATCAAAACCACAATGAGGTATCATTTCACGCCAGTCAGAATGGCTGTGATCCAAAAGTCTACAACCAATAAATGCTGGAGAGGGTGTGGAGAAAACAGAACCCTCCTACACTGTTGGTGGGAATGAAGACTAGTACAGCCACTATGGAGAACAGTGTGGAGATTCCTTAAAAAACTGGAAATAGGACTGCCTTATGACCCAACAATCCCACTGCTGGGCATACACACTGAGGAAACCAGAATTGAAAGAGACACGTGTACCCCAATGTTCATCGCAGCACTGTTTATAATAGACAGGACATGGAAGCAACCTAGATGTCCATCAGCAGATGAATGGATAAGAAAGCTGTGGTACATATACACAATGGAGTATTACTCAGCCATTAAAAAGAATACATTTGAATCAGTTCTAATGAGGTGGATGAAACTGGAGCCGATTATACAGAGTGAAGTAAGCCAGAAAGAAAAACACCAATACAGTATACTAACACATATATATGGAATTTAGAAAGATGGTAACAATAACTCTGTATATGAGACAGCAAAAGAGACACTGATGTATAGAACAGTCTTTTGGACTCTGTGGGAGAGGGAGAAGAAGAGGGTGGAATGATTTGGGAGAATGGCGTTGAAACATGTATAATATCATATATTAAATGAGTCGCCAGTCCAGGTTCAATGCACAATCCTGTATGCTTGGGGCTGGTGCACTGGGACGACCCAGAGTGATGGTACGGGAAGGGAGGAGGGAGGAGGGTTCAGGATGCAGAATACGTGTACACCTGTGTCAGATTCATGTTGATATATGGCAAAACCAATACAATATTGTAAAGTTTAAAAAAATGTAATTTAATTTAAAAAATAAATAAATAAATAAAACAAAATATTTCATTCTATTTTTGAAGACAGAACAGTAACTGTAATCAGTAATAGAAAGCACTATCTGGTCAAAAAATTCTGGAATTGGGCAAATAGAAATTAAAACTGTGAATTTGCTAATAAAGTAAGATGACAAGGGTTAAAATATTTAATTCTTTGCTTAGCTGTGTCCTACTCGATTTATACATGAGAATAAAATCACAGTGAAATATGATATTATTGAAGGTTAAATTTAATGCCTATACAATGCCTGGCTCACAGTAGATTCATAGAACATGTTAGGCTAAGCCCATTGGGGCTGCTTTAACAAAGATATCATAAACGTGAAAAACAACAGAAACTGACAGTTCTGGATGCTGGAAGTGTCAGATCAGGGTGCCACAATGGTTGACTGATGGCTCTGTTTTGGAGGCAGAATTCTTATATCCTCACTTGGTGGAAGAGACTTGGGATCTCTCCAGAGCCTCTTTTATAATGCACTAATCCCATTCATCAAAACTCCACCCTCATGAGTTAAACAGTTTTCAAAGACCTCCCCTCCTAAAGCCATCACTTCAGGCATTAGGGTTCGATATATGAGTTTGGGGGTTACCTAGATATTTAGATTGTAGCACTTAGCTTCCTATATTGCCTTACTTCATCCATCTACCATACTTCTCATTTACTGAATTCCAACAAGAATTAACATTAACACATACCTGATACTACTGTTAATATTCCATTAACACATACCTGATGGCAAAACAAATTATGTTAAAAAGTTAAATGCATTTAATGAAATTGTTGTACAATATTTATGTCATGATGACCTACAATCTTGCTGAATGTGGTTTTAAGTCTGGCTCAAAGAATCTTTCTAGAAATTTTTATAACAGTGCTGATGCTATATAGACATATTTACACAAAATAATAATAGGGGATGTGATGAGAGTGAAAGAGGAGAGTGAAAAGTTTGGCTTAAAGCTCAACATTCAGAAAACAAAGATCATGGCATCTGGTCCCATCACTTCATGGCAAATAGATGGGGAAACAGTGGAAACAGTGTCAGACTTTATTTTGAGGGGCTCCAAAATCACTGCAGATGGTGACTGCAGCCATGAAATTAAAAGACGCTTACTCCTTGGAAGGAAAGTTATGACCAACCTAGGCAATGGCACCCCACTCCAGTACTTTTGCCTGGAAAATCCCATGGATGGAGGAGCCTGGTAGGCGGCAGTCCATGGGGTTGCACAGAGTCAGACACGACTGAGCGACTTCATTTTCACTTTTCACTTTCACGCACTGGAGAAGGAAATGGCAACACACTCCATTGTTCTTGTCTGGAGAATCCCAGGGACAGGGAAGCCTGGTGGGCTGCTGTCTATGGGGTCACACAGAATCGGACACGACTGAAGTGACTTAGCAGCAACAGATAGCATATTGAAAAGCAGAGACATTACTTTGCCAACAAAGGTCTGTCTAGTCAAGGCTATGGTTTTTCCAGTGGTCATGTACGGATGTGAGAGTTGGACTGTGAAGAAGGCTGAGCGCCGA
>NW_011495085.1:6454018-6458630 GCF_000754665.1 Bison bison bison
ACTGGAAATAGAACTGCCTTATGACCCAGCAATCCCACTGCTGGGCGTACACACTGAGGAAACCAGAATCGAAAGAGACACGTGTACCCCAATGTTCATCACAGAACTGTTTATAATAGCCAGGCCATGGAGCAAAACCTAGATGTTCATCAGCAGATGAATGGATAAGAAAGCAGTGGTACATATACACAATGGATTATTACTTAGTCATTAAAAAGAATACATTTGAATCAGTTCTAATGAGGTGGATGAACTGGAGCCTATTATAGAGTGAAGTAAGCCAGAAAGAAAAACACCAATACAGTATACTAAAGCATATATATGGAATTTAGGAAGATGGTAATGATAACCCTGTATGCGAGACAGCAAAAGAGACACAGATGTATAGAACAGTCTTTTGGACTCTGTGGGAAAAGGAGAGGGTGAGATGATTTGGGAAAATGACATTGATACATCTATAATATCATATATGAAACAAATCGCCAGTCCAGGTTTGATGCAGTATACAGGATGCTTGGGGCTGGTTCACTGGGATGACCCAGAGGGATGGTATGGGGAGGGAGGTGGGAGGGGGAGTTCAGGATGGGGAACACGTGTACACCTGTGGTGGATTCATGTTGATATATGGCAAAACCAATACAATACTGCAAAGTAATTAGCCTTCAATTAAAATAAATAAATTTATATTAAAAAAAAGAAAGAGAGAAAAAAAAGATTTGCATGTTGTTAATAATGATTGAATGCTAATAAAGACCTACTGTTTAGCACAGTGAACTCTACCCAATACGCTGTAATGACCTATATGGGAAAAAATCTAAAAAAGAAAGGATGTGCATATATATTAATGCTTCACTTTGCTGTTTGGCAGAAATAAATGCAACGTTATAACTCAACTATACTTCAATCAAAATTTAAACAAAAAGAAAAGAATTATTGGGTGCTAGAGACAGGAATGAAGAGATAGAATCACAAAAATGTTGACTTTTGAGCCTCAATACCATGGAACTTCTCAGATCATCTAATCTGAATATTATGTTCAATTTAAGAAAATGAAACCTCCATTATTTAAGCATTTTTAAATACATATCTTATTACATATAGCTATTTGAATGCTAAATGATATGTCTCTTCATTAATTTTAGCCTAAAAATAGAAGACTACCAAAAATATAAAATTATGGCAGGAAAAGCAGTTTGTCTACAAAGATGTTACTAGGTAGCAAGGTGTGAACAAGAAAACTTAAGAGATATAGCATTGCCACAATGTAAAGCACCCAAAGGAGAAATTAACAATAAAGGTGGAGGAATGGGGACATTTCAAAACAATACAGATCCTACCACATAATTTGTAGATTCCCCCAAAATTGTGGGTGCCCATGTTAAACATGGGGAAATCTTGTCTAAAAATGAAAACATTTTTTTTAATTACAAATATTATATATATATATATATATTTTTTTTTTTCCTTTCCTCTGAAGTTACTGTCTCAAATTGGGAGGATGCATTTTATTAACAATATGCTATTTAAAAAAAAATATGCTATAGACTATTTGCATCCCCCTAAATTCATTTGTTGAAGTTTAATCCTGGATGTGAGTAACTGGAGGTGACGCCTTTGGAAGGTGATTAGGTCATGAGCATGGACACCTCAAGACTGGGATAAGTGGCCTTATAAAAACAGGAGTAAGCTCTCCCTCATTCTGCAATGTGAAGACACAAGAAATGCCTACTATATCTGAACCAGGAAGGGGGTTTTCACTAGACTCCAAATCTGCCAATGCCTTGATCTTGGACTTCCCAAGTTTCAGAACTGTGAGGTAAGTCACTGTTGTATATAAGACTATGGTACATGGTTGTTATTGTTATTCAGTCATTCAACCATGTCTGGAACTCTTTGTGACCCCATGGACTGCAGCACACCAACCTTCACTATCCTTCACTATCTCCTGGAGTTTGCTCAAACTCATGTCCATTGAGTTGGTGATGCTATCTAACCATCTCATCCTCTGTCACCACCTTTTCTTCCAGCCCTCACTCTTTTCCAGCATCAGGGTCTTTTCCAATGAGTCAGCTATTTACATCAGGTGGCCAAAGTGTTGGAGCTTCAACTTCAGCATCAGTCCTTCTAGTGAATATTCAGGGTTAATTTCATTTAGGATTTACTGGTTTGATCTATTTGCTGCCCAAGAGATTCTCAAGAGTCTTCTCCAGAACTACAGTTCAAAAGCATCAGTTCTTTGACACTCAGCCTTCTTTATGGTTCAACTCTCTATGGGGCATATAAATATAAATTTAAGACATTATTTAATATTGTCCTAGGAAAAGAAAATTTAAATTTTAAACATTTGTATGTATTATATTCTTCATCTTTACATTGTGTAATGAGGAGTTTAAAGGCAAATTACAATGCTGAATGACTTTCACTTTTTTTATTAGAGCATCCAACTTGTATGCAGAATTACAAATTGCACAATTTATGTTTTCTAGCTACTCCCAAGGGTAATTCCAGAAGGCCTGAAGAGACAAATGGAAGCCAGATCAGGAAGGTTGGACAAGGGAAAAAATATCATTCCAGACATGGAACGTGCTGAGAGAATACAGTTTAAGGAAGCATAATTATTCTTTGGCCAATAAGACTATCACAGACTTCGAGAGCCCCTCAACTGGCTTGACTATGGCCTAAAAGCTGAAGTATTCCACCTCCTGCCAGCATCCAGCCTCTGGATGGACAGACTGTAGCCCAGCTAAGGGTGGACACATGAAAACTTGAGTTAGTTGTTTTCCTTTTCCAAGAGCCCATTGTCCTGACCTACAGCAGAGACAACCCAAGGGATCTTAACCTCTGCTCCAGGACAGACTAGCTGGTTTCCTGGATTGGGGTTGGGCTGTAAGTTAGAGCCTCAACACTTCCAGGACACAGTCTCTGAATGGCTGCCAACCAGAGATGCAGGTGCTACCAGCTCAGATGGTCATGTTCCACTGAGACATCCAGGGCACAGGTACACAACTTGAACTCTCCTCTTCTCAGTCCTGGGCAGAGAGTGAGGGCAGAATGCACATCCTTCTCATGCCAAAGGGACCTAGTTCACCTGCAAGCAGGCCATCTAGTTATCTCTGGGCTCCTAGGAGGAGGGGAAAGCCAAGTAATGCCCAGGGATCCAAAGGATGTGGGAATAGGCATGGATAGTGTCCCAAGGAAGAGGAGGCAGGGAGAGGGACCCTGTGTGAGTGAAGTCTCCAAGCCTCCAGTACATCATTGTCCCATCAGATTTCAAGTAGGGAACACAAATTTCAAGATAAAATCATCAAGATGTTAAGATTTTGACAGCAGAGTCTTAAACCAAGCATGGAGGCCTCCTGAATATGGCCTCAGGTGAGACTACAGAGGTTTTAAGCCCCAGAGTGCCATTCTGCCCAGAAGTCAGTCTTAAAGAACTCTCAGTGGACAGAGCTGGAAAAATGTGAACAAGATAAATATTTAAAAAATTAGAACCCTAAGTATAAAATAAATATTCATGAGTCCATGTTGGTAATAAGCAAACAAAGGATAGATCTTCTTTGCAGGAGAATTATAAATAATACATGTATAGCTGCATCCCTTCTTTCCCAACTCATCCTTAGGTAGAGTTTAATTTACTTTGCCTTCATCATGGGCTGGATGTAGTGACTCAATTAAAGAAAAGATTATGGTAAGAGGAACTTTACATAAATCTGGCAAAGGCCATTCTAAACAAGGGCCAAATGTTATCATCACCAACAATAAATAGAGGAAAGAACATCTTACAGAACAAATGAGGGAAAGAACTGGTGATGACAGTTTTGAAAAGTACCCAGTCAAGTGACATCTTGCAGTGTCTCTGTGTCAGGCTTCCCTGGTGGCTCAGCAGTAAAGAACCCACCAGCCAATGTAGGAAATGCAGGTTCAATCCCTGGGTCATCAAGGTCCCCTAAAGGAGGAAATGGCAACCCTGTGCATTATTCTTGCCTGAGAAACCCTATGGACAGAGGAGCCTAGTGGACTATAACCAAGAGGTCACAAAGAATCAGATGCAGAAACAAAGAATATACAAAAGTCTCTACAAGAGAAATAAAGGGCACATTTCACACATGACAGGATCCTCACTCAGTGGATATGGTGTCCTGTCATGACTTTGTGATAGAATTCTGATAGAACTCTATCTGTGATAGAATTGCCAGCCCTTTCTGTTCACACTCCTGCCAGATATTTAGTTAAAAGTTAAGCTAAGTTCTGGAGTGAAGGGATTTTGCAGATGTAATTAAAGTCCACAGTTAGTTGAAATTAAAGAGATGTTAGGAATTCCTTGGTGGTGCAGTTGTTAGGTCTCTGTGTTTTCACTGAAAGGATGTAGTTTGATACCTGGTTGGGCTCAAAAATCACTGAAGATGGTGACTGAAGCCATGAAATTAAAAGATGCTTACTCCTTGGAAGGAGAGTTATGACCAACCTAGATAGCATATTCAAAAGCAGATACATTACTTTGCCAACAAAGGTCCATCTAGTCAAGGCTATGGTTTTTCCAGTAGTCACGTATGGATGTGAGAGTTGGAGTGTGAAGAAAGCTGAGTGCTGAAGAATTGATGCTTTTGAACTG
>NW_011495085.1:6458730-6461514 GCF_000754665.1 Bison bison bison
GCAGATGACACCACCCTTATGGCAGAAATTGAAGAGGAACTAAAAAGCCTCTTGATGAAAGTGAAAGTGGAGAGTGAAAAAGTTGGCTTAAAGCTGAACATCCAGAAAACGAAGATCGTGGCATCTGGTCCCATCACTTCACGGGAAATAGATGGGGAAACAGTGGAAACAGTGTCAGACTTTATTTTGGGGGGCTCCAAAATCACTGCAGATGGTGACTGCAGCCATGAAATTAAAAGACGCTTACTCCTTGGAAGGAAAGTTATTACCAAACTATATAGCATATTCAAAGCAGAGACATTATTTTGCCAACAAAGGTCCGTCTAGTCAAGGCTATGGTTTTTCCTGTGGTCATATTATATATATACATATGTAAAACCTCCTCTGAGGGCCCAGGCTTTCTTATTCCTAACTGTGGGCCACATACCCAGCTCTACTAGGCTTTAATACTTTTCTGGTGAATATGTGAGACAAAGGACCCAGATATGTCTGGGACCACAAGGTATTTCTAGTGATCTACCGTGTCTACTCCTGACAGAGTCATCAAACTTAACAATTCCCTGTGGTAGATTATATTGTATCTAAAACCCAGATTAGACATTTTCAAACCGCATGCAAACACAAAGGAGGAGGATGGTAATGAGTAGCTTCAGTCTCCAGGGTAAGGGTTACCAGATCTCTCCTCCTATTGATCCAGAAAGGACAAATACAAACAAGGATTTATTTTCTGCCCCTGCATTAAGGTGGCTGTCATTTTTCTGGGAACTGGCAGTGAGAGTTTCAGGGAGACAGGACAGAGAAATTGGTAACACTGGGGAAGGAAAGGGAAGGGAAGGGAAGGACTAGGACTCCCACCTGGAGTCTATAAACACTGTCCTGGCCCATTAACTTCTGTGACTGACTGTTCTGCCTCTCCTGCCTCCTTCTCATTATTGCTTTCACTTCTTCATCTTGGTTCCTGTATCAGTCACCCTCTGTGTGTTGTGACCCTAAGTGTGCTTTACATGGCTCTCTCATATTACCTCACCATCCCTATGGATCCCATTGTAACTCACTAACCCACATCTTTAAACAGAAGATATTCCTCATGGTCCTAATTTATATTTTTAAATATCTATAGGGCACATCTTCTTCCTTGATGGCTCAGTGGTAAAGATTCCACCTGCCAATGCAGGAGATGGGAGTTTAATCCCCGGGTAGGGAAGATTACCTGGAGAAGGAAATGGCAACCCATTCCAGTGGATTCTTGCCTGGGAAACCCCATGGACAAAGGAGACTGGCAGGCTACAGTCCATAGGGTCACAAAGAATTGGACCCAGGTTAAAGCTGAAACTCCAGTACTTTGGCCACCTCATGCGAAGAGTTGACTCATTGGAAAAGACTCTGATGCTGGGAGGGATTGGGGGAAGAGGATGAGATGGCTGGATGGCATCACTGACTCGACGGATGTGAGTCTGAGTGAACTCTGGGAGTTGGTGATGGACAGGGAGGCCTGGCGTGCTGCAATTCATGGTGTCGCAAAGAGTCGGACATGACTGAGTGATTGAACTGAACGGAACTGAACTGGGAAACTAAGATCCTTCAAGAATCACAATGTGGCCACAAATAAATAAAATAGGGAGATTGTTTCGGTAGGCCAGATCTAGTCACGTGAATCTCTTAAAACCATAAAGTTTTCAACTGGTTACAGAAAAGGAAGTCAGGTAAACATGCTCTGTCTGGGCTGAAAGAAAGCAAACTTTCATGTTCCAAACTACCTTTCAGGGCCATGGAGCAAGGAACAGCCTCTAGTTGCTGAGAAGGTCACTGAACAACAGCTAACAAAATGGGAATCTTAATTCTGCAACAGGATGCAAATGAATTCTGCCAACCACCCATGAGCTTAGAGAAGAGCCCGACTCCAAATTAAGAACTGCATCCCTGATCAACATCTGGATTTCAGATCCAGTGCTGCCATCTTTGGATTTCTGACCCCTGGAAAATGTGTGATAATAAATGTGTGCTATTTAAACATTTTAAAAAATAATTTATAACCCAGTAATAGAAAACAAATGCACTATCTATTTCCTTAGTCAAGCTAAGGGAACCCACAATCTTATTCATGATTGGAAGCTGCTGTATAATAGTCCACTTCATGCAATAATAGTCATCATTTTGGAATTTTTTTAATTAAAAATGCATCAGTTCAGATCAGTTCAGTCACGCAGCCATGTCCGACTCTTTTCAACCCCATGAATCATAGCACGCCAGGCCTCTCTGTCCATCACCAACTCCCAGAATTCACTCAAACTCATGTCCATAGAGTCAGTGATGCCATCCAGCCATCTCATCCTCTGTAGTCCCCTTCTCCTCCTGCCCCCAATCCCTCCCAGCATCAGAGACTTTTCCAATGAGTCAACTCTTTGTATGAGGTGGTCAAATTATTGGGGTTTCAGCTTTAGCATCATTCCTTCCAATGAACACCCAGGACTGATCTCCTTTAGGATGAAATGGTTGGATCTTCTGGCAGTCCAAGGGACTCTCAAGAGTCTTCTCCAACACCACAGTTCAAAAGAATCAATTCTCCGGGGCTCAGCTTTCTTCACTATCCAACTCTCAAATCCATACATGACCACTGGAAAAACCAGAGCCTTGACTAGATGGAACTTTGTTGGCAAAGTAATATCTCTGCTCTTCAATATACTATCTAGGTTGGTCATAACTTTCCTTCCAAGGAGTAAGCGTCTTTTAATTTCATGACTGCAGTCACAATCTGCAGTAATTTTGGAGCCCAGAAAAATAAAG
>NW_011495085.1:6461614-6462138 GCF_000754665.1 Bison bison bison
AGTCGCTCAGTCGTGTCCGATTCTTTGTGACCCCATGAATTGCAGCATGCCAGGCCTCCCTGTCCATCAACAACTCCTGGAGTTCACTCAAACTCACGTCCATCGACTCGGTGATGCCATCCAGCCACCTCATCCTCTGTCGTCCCCTTCTCCTCCTTCCCCCAATCCCTTCCAGTATCACAGTCTGTTCCAATGAGTCAACTGTTCGCATGAGGTGGCCAAAGTATCGGAGTTTCAGCTTTAGCATCATTCCTTCCAAAGAACACCCAGGGCTGATCTCCTTTAGAATGGACTGGTTGGATCCTCTTGCATTCCAAGGGACTCTCAAGAGTCTTCTCCAACACCACAGTTCAAAAGCATCAGTTCTTTGGCACTCAGCCTTCTTCACAGTCCAACTCTCACATCAATACATGACCACAGGAAAAGCCATAGCCTTGACTAGAACCTTTGTTGACAAAGTAATGTCTCTGCTTTTGAATATGCTATCTAGGTTGGTCATAACTTTCCTTCCAAAGAGTAAGCAT
>NW_011495085.1:6462238-6463195 GCF_000754665.1 Bison bison bison
AGTTCCTCTTCACTTTCTGCCATAAGGGTGGTATCATCTGCATATCTGAGGTTATTGATATTTCTCACAGCAATCTTGATTCTGGCTTGTGCTTTTTCCAGCCCAGCGTTTCTCATGATGTACTATGCATTTAAGTTAAATAAGCAGGGTGACAATATACAGCCTTGATGTACTCCTTTTCCTATTTGGAACCAGTCTGTTGTTCCATGTCCAGTTCTAACTGTTGCTTCCTGACCTGCATATAGGCTTCTCAAGAGGCAGGTCAGGTGGTCTGGTATTCCCATCAATTTCAGAATTTTCCACAGTTTATTGTGATCCACACAGTCAAAGGCTTTGGCATAGTCAATAAAGCAGTAATATGTTTTTCTGTAACTCTCTTGTTTTTTTGATGATTCAGTGGATGTTGACAATTTGATCTCTGGTTTTCTAAAACCAGCTGGAACATCTGGAAGTTCACGGTTCACATATTGCTGAAGCCTGGCTTGGAGAATTTTGAGCATCACTTTACTAGCGTGTGAAATGAGTGCAATTGTGCAGTAGTTTGAGCATTCTTTGGCATTGCCTTTCTTTGGGATTGGAATGAAAACTGACCTTTTCCAGTTCTGTGGCCACTGCTGAGTTTTCCAGATTTGCTGGCGTATTGAGTGCAGCACTTTCACAGCATCATCTTTCAGGATTTGAAATAGCTCAACTGGAATTCCATCACCTCCACTAGCTTTGTTCGTAGTGATGCTTTCTAAGGCCCACTTGACTTCACACTCCAGGATGTCTGGCTGTAGGTGAGTGGTCACACCATCGTGATTATCTTGGTTGTGAAGCTCTTTTTTTGTACAGTTCTTCTGTGTATTCTTGCCACCTCTTCTTAATATCTTCTGCTTCTGTTAGATCCACACCATTTCTGTCCTTTATTGAGCCCATTTTTGCATGAATTGTTGCCTTGGTATTTCTAATTTTCTT
>NW_011495085.1:6463295-6464468 GCF_000754665.1 Bison bison bison
AATCACCATCTGCAGTGATTTTGGAGCCCAGAAAAATGAAGTCTGACACTGTTTCCACTGTTTCCCCATCTATTTCCCATGAAGTGATGGGACCAGATGCCATGATCTTCACTTTCTGAATGTTGAGCTTTAAGCCAACTTTTCTACTCTCCACTTTCACTTTCATTGAGAGGCTTTTTAGTTTCTCTCCACTTTCTGCCATAAGGGTGGTGTCATCTGCATATCTGAGGTTATTGATATTTCTCCCAACAATCGTGACTCCAGCTTGTGCTTCTTCCAGCCGAGCGTTTCTAATGATGTACTCTGCATATAAGTTAAATAAGTGGGGTGACAATATATAGCCTTGACATACTCCTTTTCCTATTTGGAACCAGACTGTTGTTCCATGTCCAGTTCTAACTATTGCTTCCTGACCTTCATAAAGGTTTCTCAAGAGGCAGGTCAGGTGGTCTGATATTCCCATCTCTTTCAGAATTTTCCACTGTTTATTGTGATCCACACAGTCAAAGGCTTTGGCATAGTCAATAAAGCAGAAATAGATGTTTTTCTGGAACTCTCTTGCTTTTTCCATCATGTTTAGAGACTACTATAAAAGGGAGGAATATTTTAGGATCAGCAGTGTGGAACAGCATACTTTTATTACATTTCCATATATATGATATTCAGATATGGTTTCCTGCTTTTTGGATTCCAGTGACTTTTTTTTCTAATTAAACAATTTTTTTTAATTGGAGGCTAATGACTTTACAATATTGTGGTGGTTTTTGCAACACATTGACATGAATCAGCTCTGAGTGTACATGTGTTCCCAATCCTGAACCCCCTCCCAGCTCCCTCCCCATCCCATCCCTCAAGGTCATCTCAGTGCACTGGCCCTGAGCACCCTGCCTCATGCATCGAACCTGGACTGGCGCTCTATTTCACATATGGTAATATACATGTTTCAATGCCATTCTTTCTAATCATCCCACCCTTGCCTTCTCCCACAGAGTCCAAAATCTGTTCTTTATCTCTGTGTCTCTTTCACTGTCTTGCATATAAGGTTATTGTTACCATCTTTCTAAATTCCATATATATGCCTTAATATACTATATTGGTGTTTTTCTTTCTGACTAACTTCACTCTGTATAAAAGGCTCCAGTTTCATCCACCTCATTAGAACTGATTCAAATA
>NW_011495085.1:6464568-6471473 GCF_000754665.1 Bison bison bison
TTCTTCAATTTAAGTCTGAATTTGGCAATAATGAGTTCATGATCTGAGCCACAGTCAGCTCCCAGTCTTGTTTTTTGCTGACTGTATAGAGCTTCTCCATCTTTGGCTGCAAAGAATATAATCAATCTGATTTCGATGTTGACTACCTGGTGACGTCCATGTATAGAGTCTTCTCTTGCGTTGTTGGAAGAGTGTGCTTGCTATGACCAGTGCTTTCTTGTGGCAAAACTCTATTAGCCTTTTCCCTGCTTCATTCTGTACTCCAAAGCCAAATTTGTCTGTTAGTCCAGGTGTTTCTTGACTTCCTACTTTTGCATTCCAGTACCCTATAATGAAAAGGACATCTTTTTGGGGTGTTAGTTCTAGCAGGTCTTGTAAGTCTTCATAGAACTGTTCAGCTTCAGCATTACTCATCAGGGCATAGACTTGAATACTGTGATATTGATGGTTTGCCTTGGAAACGAACAGAGATCATTCTGTCGTTTTTGAGATTGCATCCAAGTGCTTCATTTTGGACTCTTTTGTTGACCATGATGGCTACTCCATTTCTTCTAAGGGGCTCCTGCCCACAGTAGTAGATATAATGGTCATCTGAGTTAAATTCACCCATTCCAGTCCATTTTAGTTCACTGATTCCTAGAATGTTGACGTTCACTCTTGCCATCTCCTGTTTGACCACTTCCAATTTGCCTTGATTCATGGACCTGACATTCCAGGTTCCTATACAATATTGCTCTCTACAGCATCGTACCTTGCTTCTATCACCAGTCACATCCACAACAAGGTGTTGTTTTTGCTTTGGCTCCATCCCTTCATTCTTTTTGGAGTTATTTCTCCACTGATCTACAGTAGCGTATTGGGCACCTACCGACCTAGGGAGTTCCCCTTTCAGTATCCTATCATTTTGCCTTCTCATACTGTTCATGGGGTTCTCAAGGCAAGAATGCAAAAGTGGTTTGTCATTCCCTTCTCCAGTAGACCACATTCTATACATTAAAATTATAATTACATTCTATACATTAAAATAAAAAAAATTATGGATCCTATGTTTTCTTAAGTTCTAATCACATCACGTTAATATTAAGAAAATCATACAAATAGAAAATCTATGAATAGGCTATGAATATAAGGGAACTTTCATAATAAGATAAAGAATATCTGTCATGCATTAAAGCCAAAATCATATGTAAAACTGACAATAGAATAACAAGACTCTGTTGGCAGAAATGACCACTTTTGTTTAAAATGGCTTTTATGTCCCAACAATTCAGTTATAAAGAAAAACAAATAACTGTATAAATATAAAAAATGACAACGAATAAGATGGTGATGGCTTGTTCCAAACAGCTCTGACATTTCAAAAAAAATCAGTTGCAAAGAAAATAAGAACACAAATCATTGTTTCTTACAGAAAAAATGCTTATTTGCCTGCAAAATCCCTGAAAATTACATGAACATTCTAAAGATTAATAAAGGAATTCATTATAATTTTGATTAAAATATAATTGAGAGAATAAATTGTTAGCATAATGAACATAAATCCTATTCATAATAGCAATCGAGATATAAAATACATAGAAAAAAACTTAATACAGTAGGATTATATCTAAAAAGTCATATTGTTGTGTAAATTAAAAGAAGGCAATCATGGGAATGAAGATACATTCTTAAATTTCTGTATTAAAGATTTTGATACATATTCAATGATTTTTTTATTCTATTTTTTACTTCAGCTATGTCAGTTTATCACTATTGGGATTTGTAGGGTTCCTCTATTATTAATCTCAATTATTCCCTTCCATCCCCTCTATTATACTCAGTTATTTTCTTATTACAATAGGCTACCTTTACTTTGTGCTAATTGTATAAACAGGGTTTCCCTGGTGGCCCAGTGTTAAAAAACAATCCACCTGCCAATGGAGGAGACATGGGTTTGATCCCTGGGCTTGGAAGATCCCCTGTAGTAGGAAATGGCTACCCACAGCAGTATTCTTGCCTGGAAAATCCTATGGACAGAGGAGCCTGGTGGGCTACAGTCCATGGGGTTGCAAAAGATTCAGACACAACTTAGTGACTAAAAACAACAAATGATTATATACATCTTTTTTAGGTATATTCTGACACAGTGTGTATTTATATTTTATGGGCATTACATCACACCCAACTTTTTAAAGAGAAATCTGGTTTTAAAGCACAACTCTATTGTTATATTTACATCTAATATCTTGCTTCTAATTTCTGGACAGTAGTTCACAGTAGGCACCCACCATATTTTACCCATCTAGCCTTGCCTGGAGAATTCCATGGACAGGGGAGCCCGGTGGGTTATGGTCCATGGGATCACAAAGAGTTGGACATGATTGAGCACACAGCATGGCACCCTACAATGATGGAAACCACCTCACCTCCAAATCTCTACATCACATATAACGTTCAGTAAACATATTTGTAAATATCCCCTTTGGAAGACCATAGGGCTTTATTTGTGTTATTTATCCTGTCACAGTATTGCTAAACAATAAATATGTCTGTACTTAATTTCACTAAGTGATGCTAGACTGATCTCCAGAATGGCTGTTCTGTGCTCTCCTTCCAGCCACCAACACGTTACGGTCCCTATTCCCATTATTCACCAACATTAAGTGTGTTAATTTCTTATTTTTGCCAATCTAGTATAAGGTTCTTATTTTTATTTTAATTTGTATGTCTGAATCTTAATCCAAATATTGTTATCATGTAAAATTTTTCTTTTATAAAAATTGCCTATTTATTCTATTTATGTTTTTCTCTTAAATTGTCCTTTTCTTATTGATTTTCAAAAATTTGTGTATTACAGATATTAGTCATTTTTTCAGTTTTAAACATTGTGAATATCTTTTTAAATGCTATCACTCTGTTAATTTTAACTTTGGGATATTCTTTATTAAATAGAAATGTTTATTATAATTCCATTCATTAATATTTTGCATTATGTTCTGCTTTTGAAATTTTGTTTTTTCAGTTTTATTTTATTCTATTTCATTTTACTGTGGTGAAGCACCTAACATGAGATGCTCTATCTTAAATTGCTGTTAAGTGTAAGGTACAGTATGGCAACCCACTCCAGTATTCTTGTTTGGAAAATTGGAGGAGCCTCGTAGGCTACAACACTTTCACAGTATTGTTACAGCAGATATGTAATCATATTCATCTTGCTGAACTAAAACTGTAACTTTTGATTATCAACTCTTCTTTCCCTCTTTGTGTTAGCTCCTGGAACCAGCATTTCACACTTGAATTCTATTAATTCGACTATGTTGTTTTTGTTCAGTCATTCAGTCATGTCTGTCTCTTTGTGAACCCATGGACTACAGCACGCCAGGCTTCCTTGTTCTTCACCATCTCCCTGAACTTGCTCAAACTCATGTCCATTGAGTCAGTGATGCCATCTAAACATCTCATCCCATTGCCCCCTTCTCCTCCTTCCCTCAATCTTTCCCAGAATCAGGGCTTTTCCCAAGCAATCCCATAGAAGTGGACTCATTCACTTTGTCTTCGGGTAGTGGCTTATTTCAGTGAATTTTAACTTACGAAATCCTTCCCCAACCTCAGTTCAGTTCAGTTGTTCAGTCATGCCTGACTTTGTGGCCCCATTGACTGCAGCACGCCAGGCCTCCCTGTCCATCACCAACTCCTGGAGTTTACTCAAACTCATATCCATTGAGTCGGTGATGCCACCCAGCAATCTCATCTTCTGTCCTCCCCTTCTCCTCCTGCCTTCAATCTTTTCTAGCATCAGGGTCTTTTCAGATGAGTCAGTTCTTCACAACAGGTGGCCAAAGTATTGGAGTTTCAGCTTGAGATTCAGTCTTCCCAATGAATATTCAGGACTGATTTCCTTTAGGATGGACTGGCTGGATCTCCCTGCAGTCCAAGGGACTCTCAAGTGTTTTCTCCAACCACAGTTCAAAAGCATCAATTCTTCGGCCCTCAGCTTTCTTTATAGTCCAACTCTCACATCCACACATGACTAATGGAAAAACCATAGCTTTGATGAGAAGGACCTTTGTTGGCAAAGTAATATCTCTGCTCTTCAATATACTATCTAGGTTGGTCATAACTTTCCTTCCAAGGAGTAAGCGTCTTTTAATTTCATGACTGCAGTCACAATCTGCAGTGATTTTGGAGCCCAGAAAAATAAAGTCTGACACTGTTTCCACTGTTTCCCCATCTATTTGCCATGAAGTGATGGGACCAGATGCCATGATCTTCGTTTTCTGAATGTTGAGCTTTAAGCCAATTTTTTCACTCTTCACTCTCCTCTTTCACTTTGATCAAGAGGCTTTTTAGTTCCTCTTCACTTTCTGCCATAAGGATGGTGTCATCTGCATATCTGAGGTTATTGATATTTCTCCCGACAATCTTGATTTCAGCTTGTGCTTCTTCCAGCCCAGCGTGTCTCATGATGTACTCTGCATTTAATTTAAATAAGCAGGGTAAGAATATACAGCCTTGGCGTACTCCTTTCCCTATCTGGAACCAGTCTGTTGTTCCATGTCCAGTTCTAACTGTTGCTTCCTGACCTGCATACAGATTTCATAAGAGGCAAGTCAGGTGGTCTAGTATTCCCATTGATTTAAGAATTTTCCAGAGGGTGTTGTGGTCCACACAGTCAAAGGCTTTTGCATAGTCAATAAAGCAGAACTAAATATATTTCTGGAACTCTCTTGCTTTTTTGATGATCCAATGAATGTTGGCAATTTGATCTCTGGTTCTTCTGCCTTTTCTAATCCAGCTTGAACATCTGGAAGTTCATGGTTCACATACTGTTGAAGCCTCACTTGGAGAATTTTGAGCATTACTTTCCTAGCATATGAGATGGGATCAATTGTGCAGTAGTGTGAGCATTCTTTGGCATTGCCTTTATTTGGGATTGGAAAGAAAACTGCCTTTTTCCAGTCCTGTGGCCACTGCTGAGTTTTCCAATTTTGCTGGCATATTGAGTGCAGCACTTTCAGAGCATCATCTTTTAAGATTTGAAATAGCTCCACTGGAATTCCATCACCTCCACTAGCTTTGTTTGTAGTGATGCCTCCTAAGACTCACCTGACTTCGCACACCATGATGTCTGGCTCTAGGCTGGTGATCACACCATTGAGATTATCTGGGTCATGAAGATTTTTTTTTTTTTTTTTTTTTGTACAGTTCTTCTGCGTATTCTTGACACCTCTTCTTAATATCTTCTCCTTCTCTTAGGTCCATACCACTTCTGTCCTTTATTGTGCCAATCTTTACATGAAATATTCCCTTGGTACCTCTAATTTTCTCTAGAGATTTTCTCTAGAAGAGATCTCTAGACTTTCTCATCCTATTGTTTTCCTCTATTTCTTTGCATTGATCACTGAGGAAGGCTTTCTTATCTCACCTTGCTATTCTTTGGAACTCTGCATTCAAATGGGTGTATGTTTCCTTTTCTCCTTTACCTTTTGCTTTCCCATCCTATGTCAATGATATATTCTATATTTTTATGGATGGACAGATTGTTCTGAGCCAAAGGTCAGTCCAACTAAACAGACTTACAAATTCAGGACTCAATACACATTTTAACATTGTGGAAATGACAACTGTTCAAAGTACCTTTTCAATCATTTCATGCTTGTAAGAGTAAAATTTTTAGGAACACTGGCTGTGTATAAAAAGTAAAAAAAAAAAAAAAAAATTTAAAAAGGATAGTTTATATTTTCTGTTGAAATAGCCCAAACATATTTATATTAAACGTGAATCTTTCCCCAAGTCCTCAAGAAGCCCCACTGAGAAGCTTAAATGCACCAAACATGCAACACTATAAAATCTTTCAGAATTTTAATCTGCTAAAATTTATATAGGAATCTAATGTCTGAAACTACAAATATATATTTTTTAGGCATCTTATTTAAAATTTCTGAGATGTTTGAGGTGAAAACATCTATCTTCTTCCTCTACCTGCCTCCCAAGTGCATGGTGTTCTCCATACCTGCAATTGTGAACAAGAGTTTCTGGTATCAGGTGTTGCAGTAATGCTTTTAAGAGAACTAGGGGGAATCCTGTGGCCAGACATGTTTACTTATACTAGTAAAATATGAGTTACTAAGTCTAAATATGAAAGACATCAAAGACAGACTGTGAAAGCAAAAGTTTATTATATAGAAAAGGGAACATACTTTTTACATATGGCTTGGAGTATTTGATTTTTTTTTCTCTATTATAAGGAGTGTAACTTTATACATGTAATCCTGGACTCTACGAATAAATACAATTCTGAGCAATTTTTAGATGAAATAGTCACTCTTCTGAGACACATTTTAGTTTTTAAATTTTCTTAAAATTTTCCTCATTTAAGATAAATGGCCATCTAGCTGAACATTAATAACAAAGATTCCCCATGTCACTCTCTTCATTGATTTGCAAATGCAATCATTCTTGTTCTCCTTTGAATGTAGAGGATTGCGTTGCATTGCCTTACAGGCTGCAATTCTCATCAGAGAGTTGTGCAAAGAGCTAATACCCAGAAGAGAACTAATAAAAAATGTCACATTTTATATGTAAAGTTTATTCTATCCTCAACTAGAAAAGAAGAGTCTACCTTTCTAACTAAAGTGTAAGTAATACAATTAAAGTCACTGTAAAGTGCCGAAGAATTGATGCTTTTGAACTGTGGTGTTGGAGAAGACTCTTGAGAGTCCCTTGGACTGCAAGGAGATCCAACCAGTCCATTCTGAAGGAGATCAGCCCTGGGGTTTCTTTGGAAGGACTGATGCTAAAGCTGAAACTCCAGTACTTTGGCCACCTCAGGCAAAGAGTTGACTCATTGGAAAAGATTCTGATGCTGGGAGGGATTGGGGGCAGGAGGAGAAGGGGACGACAGAGGATGAGATGGCTGGATGCTG
>NW_011495085.1:6471573-6487992 GCF_000754665.1 Bison bison bison
GGTGATGGACAGGGAGGCCTGGCGTGCTGCGATTCATGGGGTCGCAAAGAGTTGGACACGACTGAGCAACTGATCTGATCTGATCTGAAGAGTCCGTATAAGAAAAAGAAGAAAATCTGGATCTAAGAGTCAAATTTGTTGTTGTTCAATCACTAAGTTGTGTCAGACTCGTTGTGACCCTATGGACTGCAGCATGCCAGGCTTCCCTGCCTTCCACCATTGGAGTTTGCTCAAATTCATGTCCATCGAGTCAGTGATGCTTTCTAACCATCTCCTCCTCTGCCACCCTCTTCTACTTCTGACTTCATTTCAATCTTTCCCAGCATCAGGGTCCAAGAGTCAAATACAACAAGTCAAATGACTTAAAGATATTGGTGAATTCAAAATAATGGAGAAAAATGGAATTCTTTTCAAATTTTAAAGAAAAATTAATATATATTACAGTTTTCTGTATTCCTTAAAGAACTGCCTCATAAGCAGAATGTCAGAGCTTATATATATATATATATATATGTGTGTGTGTGTGTGTGTGTGTGTGTATTCTAATTTTGTAGCATATATTTTTCAACGTGCTTGATTATGACAGATCTTAAAAATGAAACAGATTTTAGTGATAAAAGATTATAGTGAATATATAGGTTATAGTTAACATTATAAAAGAGAAATAAACTTGGAAAGTTTGTTTAAAGCACCCCAAATGAGTATCTGGACCAATTAAATCCTTTTTTCAATATGTAACAGAGAATTGGAAAATCAGAAGTTAAAAGTATTAAAACGTTATTAAGTCCAGGAGAAGCCTGGACAAGTGATTTCATTACTGTTTGTTGTCTTGAGTTTTTAACTAAAATCTAGTGCTGCTTGTCTATCAGCTAATGGTCAGAGTAACAGTAACAAACGTGCCCTGGTGGAGAAAATCTAAAACAGCATTGTTTCAAAAGTCTCTCCATACATGATATTGTATATGTTTCAATGCCATTCTCCCAAATCATGCCCCCTTCCCTCTCCTACAGAGTCCAAAAGACTGTTCTATACATCAGTGTCTCTTTTGCTGTCTCGTACACAGGGTTATTGTTACCATCTTTCTAAATTCCATATATATGCGTTAGTATGCTGTATTGGTGTTTTTCTTTCTGGCTTACTTCACTCTGTATAATAGGCTCCAGTTTCATCCACCTCATTAGAACTGATTCAAATGTATTCTTTTTAATGGCTGAGTAATACTCCATTGTGTATATGTACCACAGCTTTCTTATCCATTCATCTGCTGATGGGCATCTAGGTTGCTTCCATGTCCTGGCTATTATAAACAGTGCTGTGATGAACATTGGGGTACACGTGTCTCTTTCCCTTCTGGTTTCCTCAGTGTGTATGCCTAGCAGTGGGATTGCTGGATCATAAGGCAGTTCTATTTCCAGTTTTTTAAGGAATCTCCACACTGTTCTCCATAGTGGCTGTACTAGTTTGCATTCCCACCAACAGTGTAAGAGGGTTCCCTTTTTTCCACATCCTCTCCAGCATTTATTGCTTGTAGACTTTTGGATCACAGCCATTCTGACTGGTGTGAAATGGTACCTCATAGTGGTTCAATGCACGATACTGGATGCTTGGGGGTGGGGCACTGGGACGACCCAGAGGGATGGTATGGAGAGGGAGGAGGGAGGAGGGTTCAGGATGGGGAACACATGTATACTTGTGGCGGATTCATTTCGATATTTGGCAAAACTAATACAGTATTGTAAAGTTTAAAAATAAAATTAAATTAAAAAAAAAAGTCTCTCCAACATCATTCTTGAGAAAAAGAGAAATCTATATGGAAAGTAAAGATACATACACACACACACAAACCCAAATCTATTTCAGTACAAATTTACCAAAGGGTGTCTTTTCTTCCTATACATTGCTGTGAAAATTTCCTTAGTCTCAAATTCAGTTTAAATGAATGAAAATAAATGCTTATTGGCAAAAAATTAGGATATTTCTGTTTTTGTTTTGTTTTATAAGCTTCGATTGCCACTTGTTCAGCTGGTTCTCTTCAAAGCCGTTCAAATGATGTCTTGTATTCTAATTTAGAAAAAGTTGAATTTAGGATTTGGGTGCAATTTTAGGGCAGAGACATTTAAGTTTCTGATTTCAACTCCCTTTTAGAAAACTCAGCTGAAAGAGATGGGGAAACAGTAGTCATATAATTATGCTTTTTACATAAAAGCTCCATGACTGGAATTTTTCTGTGAAAAATTGCCATATCATAATGTGTACTGATTTATATTTATCTTTTTTAATGTATTGTTTTCTAATTCTGAATCATTAAATGTTAAAATTATGGTTAATTTAGTTGTAGTGCTACAGGAAGTCATAACCACTTAAAGCATTTAAAATATTAATTTCAATAAAAACGTCTTGCAAGGTTGAAATTTTGGACGTGGGCAATGGTGTTCTTGATGCTACATTTGCTTTCTTGGTAGATTAGGAATATTTAGAACTCCCAGTAGTTGTTCAGGGCACAAAAACACCATAAATCTCTCCTAAAGTGTAATTTAATACTCTGAAAATAAGAGTGTCTATTCTCCAAGTCCAATACTTACTCTCTTGATTAAATTTATATCCTAGTGAGAACAAAGTTAGTAATCTTCTCAATCCTTTTTACTGTACTAAAAGTAGAGAAAAAGTTAACAAATAAAGGATAGATCAGGCTGCCTAATGTTAAAGGTACAGATGAATGTGGGAGAGATGATACCTGTCATATAAAGGGTCTGGCTCCCTGCCCTGACAGGGCCTCAGGCTGCAAACTCAGATGTGGTTCCATGATCTACTTGTAGTATTTTCATTGCTTGAAGGAGTGTGAATTTTGGGGAAATGGCTTGCATTACCCAAATTCAAAAGAGACTAACCTACTGACCAAATGACAAGTCACTAATGTGTAAAAAGGAATGTAAAATAATAAACCACTAATGCATAAAGAAAAATATAAACTGACAAATTATTAAGAAATTGAGAAAAATGTAAAATTATAAATCATTGATGTATAACAAGAAAAGCAACTCTCAAGGAAAGTATAACATTCATTTCCCTTACTTAAGACAGATACTCCCACAGAAAAATACTCATGAAAAACATAAAAAAGTTATAGTTGGATCATGGCAAAAATTATTACTTAAGACCAGAGATAACTGCATCTGCTGAGTAGGGATGTTCTAATGGACATGACTGAAGACAAAAAAAAAAAAAAAAATCCATATTCTTTTGAGTTTTACTTCTTTAAAGATAATATGGTTACTATTACCTTTCAGTTCATACAGCCTTCTTTTAGACTGTATATTATAATAAATTGAGAGGAACCAAGTTTGGTTAATTCAAATCTTTCATAGAATCTTGATATAGGGAGGGCAGGTAGTGTAACTGGTCAAAACGGAACTGAGGACTTCCTTGGTTGTCCAGTGGTTAAGAATCTGCCTGCCAATGCAGGGGACACAGGTTTGATCCCTGGTTCAGGAGGATTCCACATGCCACAAAGCAATGTGTGCCACAGCTACTGAGCCCAAGCACCTAGAGCCTTTGCTCCACAATAAGGGGAGCCTCTGAAAATGAGAAGCTCAAGCACTGTAACAAAGAATAGCCCTTGTTCTCAGTAACTAGAGAAAAGCCCATGCAGCAAGAAAGACCCAGTGTACCACAGATAAATAAATAATGCTTTTTTTTTTTTTTTTAATGGTTGAAAAGACCTTGAGGTCTCCCTCTCTTCTACCCTACAAACTCTCCCACTCACCACTGTCCTGTTTAGTCTCTAGAGAATTCTGGAACTTTGCCAACCAAGATGGAAAACCACTGGATTAAAGGAAGCAGTATCCTCTGATGCCCAGGGATGAAATCTTATTTGCCCAGGATTTCTTTGCTCATAAAACAAGATAATGATATCATGTTCCTGTACCAGTTTGGATGAGCTAGTTTACCTTTTAGTAACAACAATTCTTAAATCTTAGTGATATCAAAAAAGTCTCATCACGATTTTTCTGCACTGATTTTGTTCTTACTCAGTCACTGAACACCACTAGAAAGAGGAAAAGGAGAGGATATGGATGCACACACAGGTTGTAGAAACTTCTACCCAGAAGTAACATAGATTAATCCTGCTTACTTAGTCTTTACCAAAGACAGGAAGCCAATATCAAGGGTGACGGGAGTACAATACTGCTGAGAGGAATACTAATCATTCTAACACATACCCTAATATTAATTAACCTTTACTACAAACTTAAGAGGTGGTCAAGGAAATAACCTAAGTAGCTTAGGTAAAATATTGTGGCAATTATTCTGTTTATTCTGAGGTCTATGTTGGATGGAAGGGAAAAGTTGGAGATCATTTTGGAACACTTCAGAGCAGTTGAGTTTTATCTTTCAGCAGTGGTTGCTCAAGTGGGAAGTAGAATGGACACATGTCCAGCAGTGTTAGAAAGAGGACATAATAGTGCTTACTAACAACTTTCTTGCTTTATTGAGTTCTACCTTGTTTTCTTATTTTCTTTAATATTAAGTATGTTTATTGTCTCACTGGTCTGGAGAAATCAAATGGGTAATTTAATCAGAGCAACATCTTAGAAACGATGGAAAATTTGCACTCCACAGAGATCTGGGCAAGTTGGCAAACACTGGGTGCAAAATATCTGATGTTAGAAATGGTGCACTTGTTCTTCCATAATCAGTCATCAATGCCATTGAGAACCGACTACTGAAAATAGAGAGTATTTGGTGGACTTGTCAATGTCCATCCATCACTTAGACCTAAACACACATTTAAATGAAAAATCACTGAATTACATATTTTGATATATATTGTAGTTATAAAGTATGATATACATAGATTGCTGGGAAAGATTGAGGGCAGGAGGAGAAGGGGGACCACAGAGGATAAGATGGTTGGATGGCATCACCAACTCAATGGAGATGAGTTTGAGCAAACTCCAGGAGATAGTGAAGGACAGGGAAGCCTGGCATGCTGCAGTCCATGGAGTTGCAAAGAGTTAGACACAACTTAGCAACTGAATGACAGCAACAATATATGTATAGATAATCTTTCAAATTTTTAAAAATAATTTTCATCTGGATTAGTATTTTTAAAATGTGACCCAAAGTGGTATTTCACATATCCCCTTCATGGTCTGTACAACACTAAAATTGGATGGACTCAAAAGAAAATCATATCCTCAGACACCAGGGACCCTACCCTGCTTCAGATAGAGGAGCTACACTTATTTCTATCTATGTATGTCTATTTACATTTTTGGGGTTTCTATTTGAAGAGAGGCACCATAACTAACAGCAAAAACAAATCAAAAATTAGAAAAAAAAATAAGTGAATTATATTAACCTGTATGACATGAAGTACTCTAAAGAGTCTGATAGTATGATGATTAAGACTGAAGCCTCGCATGCTAGTCTGCTTGAATTTATTAAAAACAGGTCTTTTTTTAGTAGATTCAAGCCTTTTGCTTAGCCATTGAATTTATTCAGAAGAATGGTAAATAAAGACCATTTTCAAGTTCATATTTACAAATCCAAAGAACACACAAAAATATTTACTAAAATGTTAATTAACTCTTAGGGAGAAGATTGGAAACAAAATGCATTTCCAAATTAAAAGGTGACTTAAGCTTAAAGTAAAATTTAAGTAAAGCTTAAATAAATAAATAAAATGTTAAGTGACATCACCAAAAACAAGTAATTTTTATGTAAGAAAGGGAATGTAAAGAGTTTTTAAAATTCAATTAATATTTCAATTGTTTCTGATTCAGGATTCCTAAAATTTTATTTAATTTTGGACATTTTTATATTTTTAGTGTTGTACTACACTTTTAAAGTTTGTGGGGATTACATTACTGGAGGTAAATCTTTTTCTTAAATTCTTGTTTTATACAATATGATCAATTAATAGCTTTGTCTTAAATAAAAATAGTTTGGAATTGACTCTATTTCTGAAGAAATGGAGCCTCTAAAATTTATATTTGCCCTGTAAATTCAAGATAAATTCTAGTTCAAAGTTTAAAGAAGAGGAGGATTTCACAGCAACCTCTACTTCCCTTGCAGCCAAAAATATTATAAAATATCCTTTAAAAGTAAGTTCCTGCATAATCTGTAAATATTCAGTACATTTGAGAGGAATGGCAACAGCATGCTGGCATAATGGCATACAGTAGCATCAAGAAGATGCCTAGATTTCTAGTTTCTGCTGAGTATATAAAAAGCTGGAAAAGACATTGTTTCCAGCATTTCATCAAGGAAAAAACATATACTCTATAAAGGTCATAATTTTTTCTTGAGCTCATTAAAAATCTAAAGTCAAAAATAATCAATTAGTTTGAGATAGAAGCAAAGACAAAGCCCTGAAGGAGAGACAGAGATAGGAGCCTCCCTGGATCAGAGAACAAGATGAAATGAAGGCTCTCTTAGAAAAGAGTAAGGAGGTTTCAGCAACATTTTCACAGGATTTCTGAAGGTCAAGTATGGACTTCAGTGAGAAACTAGAGACTCTGGTAGTTGTGAGGGGGAGTTTTGCCTCACTAGCAGTTTCTTCTCCTTTAACTTCAATTGGTATCACAAATGACACTGAGAGCCAGGCAGGGTACCAGAGGGTTTCCTGGAGAGCTGGAGGCTTCCTAGAAGAAAGCTACAAAAGAAGAACATGCCTCCACTCCATCATTTCCCCTTGGAAGGAACACCTTGCTCACAGTGACAAGAATATTCAATGTCCGGGTCTTAATCAAGATGTCACATGGGATGGTGGGGTAAGAAACTGGCTTAGACCTAGGCTGACACAGTCTTTTAAAAGGACTGGAAAATCCTTGTGACAGAAGACCCATAAAAGATTCAGGCAAGAACTGTTTGCCATGGAAAGAGGATGGAAATCACTGAGAAAGACCATTCCCAACCCAGAGAGATAAGGCCTGCTCACTAATGAGACTGAATGAATACAATAGAGGAAACCCTCCAGAATGAAAAAGTTTATAAATGCTAATCTAAGTATATCAATAATTGCAGGAAACATAAATAAATGTAAACATACAAACTAAAATACAACGTTTGGTATACTGGATTTAAGAAAAAAACAAAGACTAATTATATGCTCTCTATAGGAAATTCACATAAATATAATAAAAATACAAACTAAAGGTGTAGACTTTAACGTTTCTGTTTCAATCAATAGAAGCAATAAAATCAGTAGCAATTTGGAAGATACAAACAAAACTATCAACCAGTTAGAGCTAACATATTTATACAACTCCCTACCAAAAAGCAAAATAATACACTTTATTTTTAAGTAAGCATAGGACATTAATAAAGATAGGCCCAATTCTGGGTCATGGTCAAGTATCTGACATCATATAAAGTATATTTTGTGGTCACAATGAAATTATATAAAGAATCAATGACAGGAAAAAAAATACTTAGAAAATTCCTAAATATGTAGAATCAAATATCACTCTTACAACTTACACATCAAAAAAGAAAGTATCAAATGGAAATTAAAAAATATTTTATGCTGATTGAAAATGAAACCACAACATATAAAATTTTATGTGATACAAGCAGTACTATTTAGAAAGGAATTTAATAAAAAAAGAAGAAACATTATTATAAAGCAATATTCTAAGCTTTCATGTAATACCTAAAGGGAAAATGAGGATGTTAAACCTAATGAAAAAGAATAAAGAAAATAATAAGACAAAAGCAGAAATGAAAATATAAAAACAATAGATGAAATCAACAAAACCAATAAGAGGTTGCTTGAAAAGAACAATATAGCAGATAAACCAAGCCAGAATGACCAAAAAAAAAAAATAAGTGAAAAGCATAAATTCAACATAGAAGATATAGCACATCTTACAGATGTTAAAGTGATGACAAGGATGTATTAGACTTATGTCATCCTGCTGCTGCTAAGTCACTTCAGTCGTGTTGGACTCTGTGCGACCCCATAGATGGCAGCCCACAAGGCTCCCCCATCCCTGGGATTCTCCAGGCAAGAATATTGGAGTGGGTTGCCACTTCCTTCTCCAATGCATGAAAGTGAAAAATGAAAGTGAAGTTGCTCAGTCGTGTCCGACTCTTAGCGAACCCATGGACTGCAGCCTACCAGGCTCCTCCTCCCTTGGGATTTTCCAGGCAAGAGTACTGGAGTGGGGTGTCGTTGCCTTCTCCGTATGTCATCCTATATCTGTTTAATAAACTGAATTCCTAATTGAAAACTTTCCAGAAACACCAGTCTTTTCAGGCCAAGGTGTCTTCGATGGAGATTTCTACAAATTCACAGAAATAATAATACCAATTCTATTAAAACATTTACATAAAGTAAAAGTGCATTTAAAACTTTCAATTTATTTTATAAGGCTTGCATTTGTCTGATATAAAAATTAAACATAAACATTACAGCATAAGTAAAGTGAAGGCAACTGTCACTATTGAAAACAGAAACAAAATTTTCAACAAAATATTAGTGAATCAAATCTAGCAATATATTAAAATAAACATAGAAATATTATCATGACCAATGGGTTTTATCTGGGGAATGCAAGGCTGATTCAACATTTAAAAATTAGCATGATTCAATAAGACCAAAACAGGAGGTCAGGCAGAAATATGCATGTTAGAATTGCACATTAAGATTTCATAACACAGAAGTCAGAAAACAAAATGTTCGACTAAAGTCACTTATGCCGGAGTCTCAAATAAAAACCCCAAATCTAATATGCTGAAATTAGTAAATGTGTATATAAAGAAAATTTGGCCCTAATATACATATTTGAAAATTTCTTACATTATTTCACATATTTTCATTGAGAAGTTGGGAGAGGAGACACATACATAGTCATTTGATTCTCTTATTATTTTTACTAAATTGGAATTTTAGTTTTAACTCTTTAATGCTCTTACTTCAACTTTTACTTCAGTTTTTTCCCATACCAAGAGTTGGCAGCAGCCCTTTGTATTAAAATATCATTTTATCATAAACTGGACAACTAATATTCTAGAAGCATACTTAGGTCATTTATTTAAGGAAGTAAGAAAAAGAGGAAGTTGTGTGTCTGAAGAGCACTTAGTAACATTTAGTTCATACCATAATATTGTAGGTTATTAAAACAATGTAAAGAATTTGAGACAGATGCCTTGGTCCAAAGTTGGCCACTGTCTGGTTGGCAGTGTAACTTAGCTACATTGACTAAAGACCCACTGCTACCCTCTAAAAGTAAATCAGAATATCTGACAACTTCTAAGACTAGTATGTTGACAAAACACAGAAACATTTGTAGTCAAAGCTACGGTTTTTCCTGTAGTCATGTATGGATATGAGAGCTGGACTATAAAGAAATCTGAGAGCCAAAGAACTGGTACTTTCAAATTGTGGTGCTGGAGAAGACTCTTGAGAGTCCCTTGGACTGCAAGGACATCAAATCTTTCAATCCTAAAGGAGACCAGTCCTGAATATTGATTGGAAGGACTGATGCTGAAGCTGAAGCTCCAGTACTTTGGCCACCTGATACAAAAACTGACTCACTGGAAAAGACCCTGATGCTGGGAAAGACTGAAGGCAGGAGGAGAAGGGGATGACAGAAGATGCGATGGTTGGATGGCATCCCTGACTCAATGGACATGAGTTTGAGTAAGCTCCGGGAGTTGGTGATGGACAGGGAAGCCTCGTTGCTGTAGTCCATGAGGTAGCAAAATGTTGGACACGACTGAGCGGCTGAACTGAACTGAAGTGGTAAAGAACCCCCTGCCAGCGTAGCTGATATAAGAGATATGGGTTTGATCCCTGGGTCAGAAAGATCCCCTAGAGGAGAGGACTGCAACCCACTCCTGTATTCTTGCCTTTAGAATCCCATCAACAGAGGAACTTGGCAGGCTACAGTCCATACAGTTGCACAGAATCAGACAAGACTGAAGCGACTTAGTATGCATGCATATATCTAAAAACATTTTTTTTTTGTTAAAGTTGGAACATATTGAGAAAGGCTATGCATGATATTTTCTGTTTTCATTTTTTTGTCTGTGTGTGCTTTCTTAATAAAAGAATCATTTGTTAGCAAAGAAGAATCAAGGGCTTAAAGTTACAAGTAATTATGATTTCCTTTACTGGTGTGTATGAATGAAGTTAATTTAAAAATTTTGTCTTTCCCAGAACCCCAAAGTCAGAAAGTGTTCTTATTTTTTTTAACAAAAATTCCTTCTTAATAACAACAACTAAAAAAGAGACAAATAAAATTTCCCTTTCAGAAGAACTAATTAACATAAAGTAGGTCTCAGAGACTGCTAGCATTGCATGGAGTATAGGCAACTTGGAAAAACTAATTAGGATTTGTTATTTAAACAGTACTGACTAAAATAGACTTTGAATAAATGCATTTTTGGAAACTCTTCCTTTTATGTGTATAACTTATGGATAAGCTCATTTGTCCATGTCAGTAATTTTTGAGTCCTTCAACATTAAATGCTATAAGTTAAATACTTAGATATTTGAAGTTTTAAAACAAAATGTATTTTTCATATAATTAGTTAAAATATATTCACATTTTAGTTTCTAATAAAGAAATTAATCAGGTCAGAGTGTGTTGAGGTCCTTTAATGGACTGGAATCTGGTAGTCTGGAGTCGATGATAAGAAAGTAAAAGAGAGAGAGAAAGAGAGAGAGAGAGAAAGAAAGAAAGACACGGGGACTCAAGCAAAGGTATTTTATTCAGCACTGTGTGAGTATTTATACTGTCTTACAAGGTAGCTATTTTCAGCAGAGATAAAATCAAAACTTATAAGTGACCAAGGAAACATGAGGTCATCCATATGAAAGAGAGAGAGGGTTGTAAATAATCACTTTAACCATATGGTTCATAAAAAGGAAGAGGGTCATAAATAGTTACTTATCACCGTATGGAAAAACTAACAAAGGAAATACATGCATTCCTAAGCCCCGGGAGTAGTTTGTTACTCCACTTAATTCCTGAATATTCAGAAATTAATAAGGGTCAGAGGATTCAAGAAAGATCCAAAACAGCACACAGGAAGCCTCCTGTTAAATGCTTCCTGACAAGAGTGAAAGAGTGTTTTGATTTAAACTTGGAGAAACTTGTATAACTCATTCTGTGGCTTTTATTTTTAATTAGAGCCATATTACAACAGAGAATTAGGTGGGAAATAATAATTACAAAAATATAAAATTTTGCAGAATATGAATATAAAATTTAGTAAGATTTGGTTATTAGATTCTGTTTAAACTCTTACCAGGAGAGAGTGAAGGACAGGGGAGCCTGGCATGCTATAGTCCCTGGGTTCCCAAAGAGTCAGACATAACTAAGGGACTGAACAACAATACAACTCTTACCACTAGCAGAACAGTAAGTTAAAATACTCCCAAATTGACTTTCATATGCCAAATAATTAATTCCCTGTATCTATCTGTTTTTATGTTTTATTTGAATTTTAACTCATATTTAGTAAATTGTACTCATTTCAACTGTACAGTTCAGCAAACTTTTAACAAGTGTTCATACCTGTGTACCTTCCACACAGTCTATTTCTTGAATCTTTCCTTTTTCTCTTATGCTTCTTTGCATTCAACACCTTCCCAACATGTTAACTCTTGGAAGCCACTGGTATGGTCTCACTAGATTTGATTGTTCTAGAATTTTATGTAAGCAGAATCATGTGAAAAGAAGTATCATGGATCCTGACTTCTTGTACTTTGCATAGTGCTTTTGAAATTTATCCACATTCATATAGCTAATTTGTTCTTTTAATTACTGCTGAGGAGTATTCCACTGTAGGCTAAACCGAAATGCGTTTACCCATTCATGAACTGAACTAATTCATGAGTTAACAGACATTTGACTGTTTATTTTAGAAAGTTATTATGAAAATTTATGTTCAAATCTTATGTAAACATGAATGAAATTTAAAAAGCTTCAGTTCTTATAAACCTTGTGGGCAAGCCTTTTTGCATTGCTATCGTTTTCTGAAAGTAGGTCCTGGTTTTCATTATTTTTCCCCCTTACAGTAAGTTTACATGGAATTAAAACTCAATCCTTAACTGATTTTTTGGTGAACTGTTCCTAAGCTGAAGCTGGTATGCTTCAGAACTAATTTTCTAATGACACAGAACTCCAGATTCTGTTGTTTTGTTTTTGCCATAGTGTTCACAAATACAGCTGCTGTGCTTTGTGAAATTTCCTCGCTCAACTTTTTTCCTCCTCCACTTTTTCCTGGATCTTTCCCCTTTCTTGTCCCTTTTTTGGTGTCTAAATTTCTTAGTTTTGTTCCACTTCAAGTAGTTTCTTTTCAGTGAGTATCCTAAAAGAATTTCTTATCTTAAAAGACATAGTTAGCTGATCAGTTTTGAAGAGTTTCTTGTAGTTGTACAGATCACATCATGGGGAACTGGGACTTTCATATGCCATATTGAGTTCCACTGTTTTTTTCTCTGTAAATAAAGTATTAACAATGAACTTCCTGTATGTGTTTGCCTATATCTGGTTTTGAGGCTCATGGGGAAATTTCATTGCAAATAGTATTCATAGGTTTTATATTGTGGATATATAACTGCTCTCTCATTTTTTGTCAGGATTTAGAAAACTCTGCTGTGCTCTCCCGGAGAAGGCAACGGCACCCTACTCAAGTACTCTTGCCTGGAAAATCCCATGGATGGAGGAGTCTGATAGGCTGCAGTCCATGGGGTCGCTAAGAGTTGGACATGACTGAGCGACTTCCCTTTCACTTTTCACTTTCATGCATTGGAGAAGGAAATGGCAACCCACTCCAGTGTTCTTGCCTGGAGAATCCCAGGGATGGGGGAGCCTGGTGGGCTGCTGTCTATGGGGTCGCACAGAGTGGGACACGACTGAAGCGACAGCAGCAGCAGCAGCAGCAGCTGTGCTCTCCATCTGCCCAGAATCTCGTTATTTTCAAATGCCTTCATCCAGTTGGCTCAGAAAGTGCTTTAGTCACTGGTTTTAGTTCCCAAAGTCATTTTCTTTCATTTTTATGGGACTTCTAAGATGAATGTGATTAGCTATGGTCATTCTACCAGTAAATCATTAATATTGAGACAGGTTTCTTCTCTACGATGACTTGCATCAGTGTCACCTTTAATAGGCACAAAGTAAAAATAGTTCTGCAAAGTTTTCAAGGAGTCATACTTAAATGGGACATATATGACCTCCTCCATAAGATCTGTATGGTATTAGAGAGTTCCTTATTTCTGTTGTTTAAAACTCTTATTAGCCACACTTTTTAGCTTCTAAGCCTATTCCTTCATATTTGAGAGCAAAGCCAATGTTCAAACAAGCAGAAAGAAAATGAGTGTAAAATTCAAACAATACTTATAAATTTAAAAAATCTACAGAAGTTAATTTCAGCATGTTTGGATAGGAAAACTATTCACAAAGTGAGAATATACTTAGTTTTACTATATATAATAGCTTGTTTTAAAGTATTTATTATGGGACTTAGTTTTGTTACCAAAATGCAAGTTCACATGCCAGACTACACAGTGAGGCCAAACAGTAGCAAAATACCAGAGTTTGGAGCAGCGAAACATTTACTGAGGTCCATGCAAGGAGAGGGGTGGCTCATGAATTTAAAGCATCAAACTCTCAGCAAAGCCCTTTTTGAGGACAGAGGAAGGAGGGCCATGAGGAGTGGTTGTAAACAACGGTGTCAGATCCCTCTTTCTGGAGGTCAGGTCATGGTCAGGTAACACGTTCCTGTAAATTGCTATCTAACAAGTATTATCCTCCATCCTGACAAGAATGGGCACATCCCAGGGCACAACTTTCCCCCTCCAAGTTCCGGTCCTGCTGAGAGGAGGCAGCGCTAAGCTGGCAGCACCCTCAGGGCCAGGTACTCAGACCCTGCTCAGCTGTCATCGCTGAGGGAGCTGCATGCCCAGCCCAACTGGCCTGGTTTCTCAGGCCGCCCGTATAGGGGGTGGTGGTGGATGGGAGCTGGTAGGGGGCAGGTCTCACAGAAAGTATCCCAGGCAGAAGGCTGCTGCCATGAGGTGGCAGAGGTGGGAGTGGCCACTGCCTCAAGGCCTGGGTCTGGCCAGTGGGTGGCCTTGATGAGGGCTCTAGAGACCAGCAGGACACAGTCCTCTACCTGTAACCTGGTTCCCCAGCTCACCCATTTTCCCAAGGCTGGATGAACTGGAGGGCCCCGGGGAGAAGGTCAGGATTCACTTCTTACCTCACTCTCCTCTGAGTGGTGATCATTGACGACTGACTGATTGGGATCTCTAGCAGTGCTAACTGACAGTTGCTCACTTGAGGGGAGAAGCCAATTGCCAAGTTTACTAATGGCTGAGCAGGACAACAAATGTTTGCTCGTTGACAGTTGCTCACTTAGGGGCAGGGCCCAAGGTTGCCTTGACCAATGGTGTATGACATGAATGCAGGCTCAGTCACGTCCAACTCTTTGAGACCCCATGGACTGTAGCCTGCCAGGCTTCTTTGTCCGTGTAATTTTCTAGACAAGAATACTAATACTAATAAAAAATCTGGGACCAAATGAGAAATATATATATATGTTTTAAATTTTATTTAATTTTTAAACTTTACATAATTGTATTGGTTTTGCCAAATATCAAAATGAATCCACCACAGGTATACATGTGTCCCCCATCCTGAACCCTCCTCCCTCCTCCCTCCCCATACCATCCCTCTGGGTCGTCCCAGTGCACTAGCCCCAAGCGTCCAGTATCATGCATCGAACCTGGACTGGCATCTCGTTTCATACATGATATTTTACATGTTTCATTGCCATTCTCCCAAATCTCCCCACCCTCTCCCTCTCCCACAGAGTCCATAAGACTGTTCTATACATCACTGTCTCTTTTGCTGTCTCGTTCACAGGGTTATTGTTACCATCTTTCTAAATTCCATATATATGCGTTAGTATACTGTATTGGTGTTTTTCCTTCTGGCTTACTTCACTCTGTATAATAGGCTCCAGTTTCATCCACCTCATTAGAACTGATTCAAATGTATTCTTTTTAATGGCTGAGTAATACTCCATTGTGTATATGTACCTCAGCTTTCTTATCCATTCATCTGCTGATGGGCATCTAGGTTGCTTCCATGTTCTGGCTATTATAAACAGTGCTGTGATAAAAATTGGGGTACACGTGTCTCTTTCCCTTCTGGTTTCCTCAGTGTGTATGCCTAGCAGTGGGATTGCTGGATCATAAGGCAGTTCTATTTCCAGTTTTTTTAAGGAATCTCCACACTGTTCTCCATAGTGGCTGTACTAGTTTACATTCCCACATACAGTGTAAGAGAGTTCCCTTTTCTCCACACCCTCTCCAGCATTTATTGCTTATAGACTTACGGATTGCAGCCATTCTGACTGGCGTGAAATGGTACCTCATAGTGGTTTTGATTTGCATTTCTCTGATAATGAGTGATGTTGAGCATCTTTTCGTGTGTTTGTTAGCCATCTGTATGTCTTCTTTGCAGAAATGTCTATTTAGTTCTTTGGCCCATTTTTTGATTGGGTCATTTATTTTTCTGGAGTTGAACTGTAGGAGTTGCTTATATATTTTTGAGATTAGTTGTTTGTCAGTTGCTTCATTTGCTATTATTTTCTCCCATTCTGAAGGCTGTCTTTTCACCTTGCTAATAGTTTCCTTTGATGTGCAGAAGCTTTTAAGGTTAATTAGGTCCCATTTGTTTATTTTTGCTTTTATTTCCAATATTCTGGGAGGTGGGTCATAGAGGATCCTGCTGTGATGTATGTCAGAGAGTGTTTTGCCTATGTTCTCCTCTAGGAGTTTTATAGTTTCTGGTCTTACGTTTAGATCTTTAATCCATTTTGAGTTTATTTTTGTGTATGGTGTTATAAAGTGTTCTAGTTTCATTCTTTTACAAGTGGTTGACCAGATTTCCCAGCACCACTTGTTAAAGAGATTGTCTTTAATCCTTTGTATATTCTTGCCTCCTTTGTCAAAGATAAGGTGTCCATATGTGCATGGATTTATCTCTGGGCTTTCTATTTTGTTCCATGATCTATATTTCTGTCTTTGTGCCAGTACCATACTGTCTTGATAACTGTGGCTTTGTAGTAGAGCCTGAAGTCAGGTAGGTTGATTCCTCCAGTTCCATTCTTCTTTCTCAGGATCGCTTTGGCTATTCGAGGTTCTTTTGTATTTTTGTATTCGTACAAATTGTGAAATTATTTGTTCTAGCTCTGTGAAGAATACTGTTGGTAGCTTGATAGGGATTGCATTGAATCTATAAATTGCTTTGGGTAGTATACTCATTTTCACTATATTGATTCTTCCAATCCATGAACATGGTATATTTCTGCATCTATTAGTGTCCTCTTTGATTTCTTTCACCAGTGTTTTATAGTTTTCTATATATAGGTCTTTAGTTTCTTTAGGTAGGT
>NW_011495085.1:6489275-6490710 GCF_000754665.1 Bison bison bison
GTAATTGTTGATAGTAGTCTCTTATGATCCTTTGAATTTCTGTGTTGTCTGTTGTGATCTCTCCATTTTCATTTCTAATTTTATTGATTTGATTTTTCTCCCTTTGTTTCCTGATGAGTCTGGCTAATGGTTTGTCAATTTTATTTATCCTTTCAAAGAACCAGCTTTTGGTTTTGTTGATTTTTGCTATGGTCTCTTTTGTTTCTTTTGCATTTATTTCTGCTCTAATTTTTAAGATTTCTTTCCTCTACTAACACTGGGGTTCTTCATTTCTTCCTTTTCTAGTTGCTTTAGGTGTAGAGTTAGGTTATTTATTTGACTTTTTTCTTGTTTCTTGAGGTGTGCCTGTATTGCTATGAACTTTCCCCTTAGGACTGCTTTTACCGTGTCCCACAGGTTTTGGGTTGTTGTGTTTTCATTTTCATTCGTTTCTATGCAAATTTTGATTTCTTTTTTGATTTCTTCTGTGATTTGTTGGTTATTCAGCAGCGTGTTGTTCAGCCTCCATATGTTGGAATTTTCTAATAGTTTTTCTCCTGTAATTGAGATCTAATCTTACTGCATTGTGGTCAGAAAAGATGCTTGGAATGATTTCTATTTTTTTGAATTTACCAAGGCTAGCTTTATGGCCCAGGATGTGATCTATCCTGGAGAAGGTTCCATGTGCGCTTGAGAAAAAGGTGAAATTCATTGTTTTGGGATGAAATGTCCTATAGATATCAATTAGGTCTAACTGGTCTATTGTATCGTTTAAAGTTTGTGTTTCCTTGTTAATTTTCTGTTTAGTTGATCTATCCATAGGTGTGAGTGGGGTATTAAAGTCTCCCACTATTATTGTGTTATTGTTAATTTCTCCTTTCATACTTGTTAGCATTTGTCTTACATATTGCGGCGCTCCCTTGTTGGGTGCATCTATATTTATAATTGTTATATCTTCTTCTTGGATTGATCCTTTGATCATTATGTAGTGACCTTCTTTGTCTCTTTTCACAGCCTTTGTTTTAAAGTCTATTTTATCTGATATGAGTATTGCTACTCCTGCTTTCTTTTGGTCCCTATTTGCATGGAAAATCTTTTTCCAGCCCTTCACTTTCAGTCTGTATGTGTCCCCTGTTTTGAGGTGGGTCTCTTGTAGACAACATATGTAGGGGTCTTGTTTTTGTATCCATTCAACCAGTCTTTGTCTTTTGGTTGGGGCATTCAACCCATTTACATTTAAGGTAATTACTGATAAGTATGATCCCATTGCCATTTACTTTATTGTTTGGGGTTTGAATTTATACACCGTTTTTGTGTTTCCTGTCTAGAGAATATCCTTTAGTATTTGTTGGAGAGCTGGTTTGGTGGTGCAGAATTCTCTCAGCTATTGCTTGTCTGAAAAGCTTTTGATTTCTCCTCCATACTTGAATGAGATCCTTGCTGGGTACAATAATCT
>NW_011495085.1:6490810-6492240 GCF_000754665.1 Bison bison bison
ATTCTATCTTCTACTTCACTAATCCTATCTTCTGCCTCTGTTATTCTACTATTTGTTGCCTCCAGAGTGTTTTTAATTTCATTTATTGCATTATTCATTATATATTGACTCTTTTTTATTTCTTCTAGGTCCTTGTTAAACCTTTCTTGCATCTTCTCAATCCTTGTCTCCAGGCTATTTATCTGTGATTCCATTTTAATTTCAAGATTTTAGATAAATTTCACTATCGTTATTCGGAATTCTTTATCAGGTAGATTCCCTATCTCTTCCTCTTTTGTTTGGTTTGGTGGGCATTTATCCTGTTCCTTTATCTGCTGGGTATTCCTCTGTCTCTTCATCTTGTTTATATTGTTGAGTTTGGGGTGTCCTTTCTGTATTCTGGCAGTTTGTGGAGTTCTCTTTATTGTGACTTTTCCTCGCTGTGTGTGGGTTTGTACAGGTGGCTTGTCAAGGTTTCCTGGTTAGGGAAGCTTGTGTCGGTGTTCTGGTGGGTGGAGCTGTATTTCTTCTCTCTGGAGTGCAATGAAATGTCCAGTAATGAGTTATGGGATGTCTATGGTTTTGGGGTGACTTTGGGCAGCTTGTATCTTGAAGCTCAGGGCTATGTTCCTTTGTTGCTGGAGAATTTGCTTGGTATGTCGTGCCCTGGAACTTGTTGGCCCTTGTGTGATGCTTGGTTTCAGTGTCGGTATGGAGGCATGTGACGAGCTCCTGTCTATTAATGTTCCTTGGAGTCAGAAGTTCCCTGGAGTCAGGGTTTGGACTTAAGCCTCCTGCTTCTGGTTATTGGTCTTATTTTTACAGTAGTTTCAAAACTTCTCCTTCTATACAGCACCATTGATAAAACATATACATTAAAGAGGAAAAGTTTCTCTACTGTGAGGGTCACTCAGAGAGGTTCACAGCGTTACATGGAGAAGAGAAGAGGGAGGAGGGAGTTAGAGGTGACCCAAATGAGATGAGGTGGAATCAATTGTGGAGAGAGTGGGGTAGCCAGTAGTCACTTCCTTATGTGCACTCCACAACTGGACCACTCAGAGATGTTCACGGAGTTATACAGAGAAGAGAAGAAGGAGGAAGGAGACAGAGGTGGCCAGAAGGATAAAAGGGGGGAATGAAAAGGAGGGAGACAGATTCAGCCAGTAATCAGTTCCCTAAGTGTTCTCCACCATCTGGAACACACACAAACTCACAGAGTTGGGTAGAGTACAGAGGGGTTAGGGAGGAGACACAGGTGACCTGGTGGAGAAAAAGGAGGGTCCAAAGGGAGGGAGAGCAGTCAAGTCAGTAATCTCACTCCCTAGTGAAAAATGGGTCCTGAGGATTGGGTTCTTAAAGGTACAAAATTGGTAACAAATACACAAAAGCAAAAATTAAAAATCTAGAGTAGAGTTTGGAATTTCAAAAATACGATGTTAAAGAAAAGAAGA
>NW_011495085.1:6493378-6497622 GCF_000754665.1 Bison bison bison
AAATAACACTGGCATGCGCTCGCAGTGCCTCAGCCACACTGGGTCTGCCCCCGCTCACGGCGCATGTAGCCTCCCTGCCCACACTGCTCGGGCTCTAGGTTGTTCCACCAGGAACAATCCGAGGCCGGCCCTGGGCTGCATGCACCTCCCAGGTCCAAGCTGCTCAGGTTCAGGCACTCAGGTAGTCTTCAGAGGTGCAAACTCAGTTGGGCCTGCGTTTTGTGCTCTTCCCAGGTCCGAGCAGCTCGGGTGATGAGGTGTTTGGCGAGCGCCAATGCTGCGACTTATCGCCTCCCCGCCACTCGGTTATCTGGTTGTAAAACTGGCGCACCTTCTCAGGCAAATGTTGACCGTCCAGACCCCCAAGAAGTTTCCGTTAGCAAAGAAGCCTGCTTACAGTTTTATAGATAATGTCTCTCTGGGGCTGCGATTGCCCCCTTCCGGCTCTGGCTGCCTGTCACCAGAGGGAGAAGGTCTGCAGCCGGCTATCTCTGTTCAGTCCTTTGTTCTGTGCGCGGGCCTGGCGGTGTCTTAGGTTGGGGCTGGCTTTTCCCGTGGTAGCTATCCCACAGTCTGGTTTGCTAGCCCAAATTATTTTGCTCAGATAGTGCTCAGGGTATTCAGGCCAGATTCTTACTCTGAGTGATGCAGCCCGCGCCGCGCCTCCCTGCCCAGCCCCCGCTTGCTAATGGCGAGTGCATGCGTCTGCGCTGCTTCTCCGCTGGGGGAGTTACCGTAGGGCTCGCAATCTGCGAGTTTTACTTGTTTATTTTTTTCTCCCTGTTATGTTGCCCTCTGTGCTTCCAAAGCTCGGCACAGATTCGGCAGTGAGAAGGTTTCCTGGTGTTTGGAAACTTCTCTCTTTTTAAGACTCCCTTCCTGGGACGGAGCTCCGTCCCTCCCTCTTTTGTCTCTTTTTTTGTCTTTTATATTTTTTCCTACCTCCTTTCGAAGACTTGGATTGCTTTTCTGGGTGCCTGATGTCCTCTGCTGGCGTTCAGTAGTTGTTTTGTGGAACTTACTCAACGTTTAAATGCTCTTTTGATGAATTTGTGGGGGAGAGTGTTCTCCCCGTCCTACTCCTCCACCATCTTGGCTCCTCTCCTCGAGAAATATATTTTTAAAAATAAGTGTGAGCATGAAAAACATCAAACTGGAATTCAAATACCACATGAATATATTTTCCATGAAGGAGACTTAGTGTTGAGCTGTTGCTTTAAATTATTTTACTTGCTTTGTAAACCTGCAATACTGACCTCATGCCCAGTCAACTCATGTCTTTGTTAAATGCTGAGGAGGAAAGAAGTGATTATTTGTACTCCTAAAGTTTCACTTCCAGTGGTTGGATAACACTATTAGCAGTAGAAGCAAGCTGAAGATTTTGTAAAGAGCAGTTCAAAAGGAATAGATGATCCTCTTTGATGAGAGGCGGTTAACATCTTCTCAGTAACCAGTTCTTAGCAGCTGCCTGGCTGTGGCAGCCATAAGGGTGCTGGAGATGGGGCAGTGGCCTCAGGGCCTTTCTCATTCAACCAGTCAGCAGTGGGGTAAATTACACACTTCACATTTCAATTTTAAAATTTGAGACATAAAGATAAATTTCAGAAGGCAGAAACACCTATGATAAAGTAGGTTATTGTTGTTCAGTCACTTAGTTATGTCCAACTATTTGTGACCCCATGGACTGCAGCATGCCAGGCCTCCCTGTCCTTCACCATCTCCCAGAACTTGCTCAGACTCATGTCCTTTGAGTCAGTGATGCCATCCAACCGTCTCATTCTCTTTCATCCCCTTCTCTCCCTGGCTTAAATACTTCCCAGCATCAGGGTCTTTTCCAGAGAGTCAGCTCTTTGCATCAGGTGGCCAAAGGATTGGAGCTTCAGCTTCAGCATCAGTCCTTCCAATGAATATACAGGATTGATTTCATTTAAGATTAACTGGTTTGATTTCCTTGCAGTCCAAGGGACTCTCAAGAGTCTTCTCCAACACCACAGTTCAGTAGCAGTGCCTTTATTCTTTCTGGTAAAATACACTTATATTTTGCATTGTCTTTAAAATGTATTATATAGTCTTAAACATTTCTTTACATAAAAAAATTGATTTTTTTTGAGAATAAGTCACAAATCCAATTCTTCTTTATATTCATACATTTTTTATAGTCACTGCACATAGACCAATGACTGAAGCACAGTAAATATTATATAGAAGTATCTATATTTAAATTCAGTCAGTTCAGTTCAGTCGCTCAGTTGTGTCCGACTCTTTGCGACCCCATGAATCACAGCATGCCAGGCCTCCCTGCTCATCACCAACTCCCAGAGTTCACCAAGAATCACATCCATCGAGTCGGTGATGCCATCCAGCCATCTCATTCTCTGTCGTCCCCTTCTCCTCCTGCCCCCAATCCCTCCCAGCATCAGAGTCTTTTCCAATGAGTCAACTCTTTGCATCAGGTGGCCAAAGTATTGGAGTTTCAGCCTCAGCATCAGTCCTTCCAATGACCACCCAAGAATGGTCTCCTTTAGGATGGACTGGTTGGATCTCCTTGCAGTCCAAGGGACTCTCAAAAGTCTTCTCCAACACCACGGTTCAAAAGCATCAATTCTTCCATGCTCAGCTTTCTTCACAGTCCAACTCTCACATCCATACATGACCACTGGAAAAACCATACACTTGACTAAACAGACCTTACTACTTTGCAAAAGCGACCAGAAATGAGCTTTTAACGAGAGATTTTGTGCTTAAATTAAATCACTAAAAAGGAAATTATGCTATAAAATGTGAATATCAACTCAATTAATGACAGCATTAGTTATGGAATGAGGTTCATGACATTGTATAGGAGAGAGGGAGCAAGACCATCTCCATGGAAAAGAAATGCAAAAAAGCAAAACGGCTGTCTGGGGAGGCCTTACAAATACCTGTGAAAAGAAGAAAAAAAAAGAGAGAGAAAAGCAGAGGAGAAAAGGAAAGATATAAGCATCTGAATGCATAGTTCCAAAGATAAGAAAGCCTTCCTCAGTGATCAATGCAAAGAAATAGAGGAAAACAACAGAATGGGAAAAACTAGAGATCTCTTCAAGAAAATTAGAAATATCAAGGGAACATTTCATGCAAAGATGGGCTCGATAAAGGACAGAAATGGTATGGACCTAACAGAAGCAGGAGATATTAAGAAGAGGTGGCAAGAATATACAGAACTGTACAAAAAAGATCTTCACGACCCAGATAATCACGATGGTGTGATCACTGACCTAGAGCCAGACATCCTGGAATGTGAAGTCAAGTGGGCCTTAGAAAGCATCACTATGAACAAAGCTAGTGGAGGTGATGGAATTCCAGTTGAGCTATTTCAAATCCTGAAAGATGATGCTCTGGAAGTGCTGCACTCAATATGCCAGTAAATTTGGAAAACTCAGCAGTGGCCACAGGACTGGAAAAGGTCAGTTTTCATTCCAATCCCAAAGAAAGGAAATGCCAAAGAATGTTCAAACTACCACACAATTGCACTCATCTCACATGCTAGTAAAGTAATGCTCAAAATTCTCCAAGCCAGGCTTCAGCAATACGTGAACTGTGAACTTCCTGATGTTTAAGCTGGTTTTAGAAAAGGCAGAGGAACCAGAGATCAAATTGCCAACATTCGCTGGATCATGAAAAAAGCAAGAGAATTCCAGAAAAACATCTATTTCTGCTTATTGACTATGCCAAAACCTTTGACTGTGTGGATCACAACAAACTGTGGAAAATTCGGAAAGAGATGGGAATATCAGATCACCTGACCTGCCTCTTGAGAAATTTGTATGCAGGTCAGGAAGCAACAGTTAGAACTGGATATGGAACAACAGACTGGTTCCAGATGGGGAAAGGAGTTCGTCAAGGCTGTATATTGTCACCCTGCTTATTTAACTTATATGCAGAGTACATCATGAGAAACGCTGGACTGGAAGAAACACAAGCTGGAATCAAGACTGCTGCGAGAAATATCAATAACCTCAGATATGCAGATGACACCACCCTATGGCAGAAAGTGAAGAGGAACTCAAAAGCCTCTTGATGAAAGTGAAAGTGGAGAGTGAAAAAGTTGGCTTAAAGCTCCACATTCAGAACACAAAGATCATAGCATCTGGTCCCGTCACTTCATGGGGAATAGATGGGTAAACAGTGGAAACTGTGTCAGACTTTATTTTTCTGGGCTCCAAAATCACTGCAGATGGTGACTGCAGCCATGAAATTAAAAGACA
>NW_011495085.1:6497722-6517212 GCF_000754665.1 Bison bison bison
TAGAGTCAGCTTGAGAGTCCCTTGGACTGCAAGGAGATCCAACCAGTCCATTCTGAATGCGATTAGCCCTGAGATTTCTTTGGAAGGAATGATGCTAAAGCTGAAACTCCAGTACTTTGGCCACCTCATGTGAAGTGCTGACTCATTGGAAAAGACTCTGATGATGGGAGGGATTGGGGGCAGGAGGAGAAGGGGACGACAGAGGATGAGAGGGCTGGGTGGCATCACTGACTCGATGGACGTGAGTCTGGGTGAATGCTGGAAGTTGATGATGGACAGGGAGGCCTGGCATGCTGTGATTCATGGGGTTGCAAAGAGTCGGACACGACTGAGTGAGTGAACTAAACTGAATGACAGCATTAAAATAATCATGTTGTTTTCTTCTATGGCATTTTTTTGTCACAGTAAATGCTTTAATTGATAATATTAAATTCAGGAGAAGGAAGCATTTTAGAAAACACAGTATCAACAAAATTTATCTGGTATGACATTGTGAAATCTCTTATTATTTAATGTAAATTAATGCTTTATGGTTTGAAAAAATAGCAACTTTCTGAATATTTTGACACTTTGTGGTGCTTTCTCTGATATAAAAGCAGAATTGTATTTTTAATCTACCAAGGTCAAAATAAAAAATTTTTATGTGTAAATTTGAGTTAGCCAATGAATACTTTTCAGACAAAGCACTTATAAGATGAAGGTCATACTCCTAACTCAAAATTTCACTAATAATAGAAAAAACACACACACACACATTAGCATGGTGTAAACATTCATAGCAAATGAGGAATAAAGGTGGTAGCTATTTTCTTATCAAATTATTTTTTGTGCTGTGCCACAAAAATTATAATATAATAAATGTAATGTGTGTAATAAAATATAAATGCTGTCAAATTGTTTAGAATGCATCATTTTTCATACCAATCATTGTATAATCAGTTATGACTATCTTTTCCAATCCAAAGTAATACAGAAGGTGGTAGTAATATAACCATGGTGTTAATAGTATTCTCTAACTTAAAGGAAAGCCAATTTTATTATGATTCAATACAGCAATAGTTTATTTATTTATTTTTTTCCCATTGGGTAATAGTTGCTTCACACTGTTGTGTTAGTTTATGCTGTACAACATGGTGAATCAGCTATACATATACCTATGTTCCCTCCTAAAGCCTTCCTCCCTCCCCCTCATCCACCTGACTAGGTCATCACAGAACACCAGGCTGAGTTCCCTGTGCTGTATAGCAGGTTCCCACCAGCTTTCTATTTTACATATGGTAGTGTATGTATGTCAGTGCTACTTTCTCAATTCATCCCACTCCTCCCCCGATGTGTCCACACATTTGTTCTCTATGTGTGAGTCTGTATTCTTGCCCTGCAATTTGGTTCATCTGTACCATTTTTCCAGATTCCACATATATATGTTAATATATTTGTTTTACTGTTTCTTTTTTCACTCTGTATGACAGACTATAGGTCCACCCACAGTTCTACAATGTCCAGTTTTGTTCCTTTTATGGTTGAGCAATATTTCATTGTCTATGTGAACCATGTGCACGTACTCAGTAGCTCAGTTGTGTCTGACTCCTTGTGATCCCTGGATTGTAGCCCATCAGGCATCTCTGTCCATGGAATTTTCCAGGTAAGAATACTGGAGTGGGTTACCGTTTCTTCCTCCAGGGGATCTTCCTGACCTAGGGATCAAACCCACATTTTCTGTGTCTCCTGCATTGACAGACAGATTCTTTACCATTGAGCCACCTGGAAAGACATACATGTACCACATCGTCTTTATCCATTCAGTTTCTGCAAAGTTAAAGCTGACAATTAGAGCCAGAAATAGTGTGATTCCAACACTGTGGGTGTTCTTCTCTATCTTCATCTAATACACGACAGATTTTTCTCATCTTCACTTAGCATTCTCTCCCTCAAGCAAGTTGCCATTCATCGCTTCAAGAGAAGTTTGGATTTAGCCTAGAAGATATAATTTGAGTAATGAATCCTAAAATCCATAGCAAATAGAATAACATGAAAGCAAAAATATTTTAACACATATTAAAATATATGTTGCTAAGTTTAGATTTATAGAATGCTGTAAAGATAGCAGTAGTTGCAAAAGATAGTAGAAAACCAGTTTCTCCTGTTGTTAATATATTACCATGGTGCATTTATAAAAATAAAGAAGCTGTCATTAACACATTAGTATTAACTAAACTCTAGATATTACGTGGATTTCACTTTTCTATTAATGTCCTCTTTCTGTTTCAGGATGGATCTGTTACAGAATCCCACAGTTCATGTGTTTAAGGTAGTTTTGCCAGATTTCTGAGCTCTAAAGTTACTACTTTTCTCTTTGCATACTCTCTTCTTTGGAAGCAAGTCCCTAAGTTTACTTCAACCAGGGGTGGGGGTAGGGGTGTGGGTGGAGGAGAAGGTGGAGGGTCTGGTAATTAAGCATGTCTCCTGAAGGGAGAAGCACCTATATATGCTATTTTGAATTGTTCTGCAAAGAAGACTCGTCCTTTTAACTCTCATATGTTTATTTATTCAATAATTTATTTTTAGTTGGTATTTTTTAATATAAATTTATTTATTTTAATTGGAGTTTAATTACTTTACAATAGTGTATTGGTTTTGCCATACATCAGCATGAATCCACCACAGGTATACATGTGTTCCGCATCCCGAACCCCCCTCCCTCCTCCTTCCCTGTACCATCCCCAAGCAACCAGTATCATGCATCGAACTTGGACTGGCGATTTGTTTCATATATGATATTATACATGTTTTAGTGCCATTCTCACAAATCATCCCACCCTCTCCCTCTCCCACAGAGTCCAAAAGACTGTACTGTACATCTGTGTCTATTTTGTTGTCTCGCATACAGGGTTATCATTACCATCTTTCTAAATTTCATATATATGCGTTAGTATACTGTATTGGTGTTTTTCTTTCTGGCTTACTTCACTCTGTATAATAGGCTATTTTTATTTAAAACATTTCCTCAGGTTAATCAATATATAACTGACATATAATATTGTGTAAGTTTAAGGGGTACAACATGAAGATTTGACACTTAAATATTGTGAAATGATTATCACAATAGGGTTAGTTAACATTTCTATCACCTGTGTATTAACCCTTGTGTGTGCATATGTGTGTGGTTAGAATATTTAAGATCTAATCTCTTAGTAGCTTTCAGTTATATAGTATCAATATTATTGTTAACTTTAGTCACCAGGCTGTACATTAGAACCCAGAACTTACTCAACTTATAACCAGAATTGTGCATCCTTTAACCAACATCTCCCATTTTCTTCACCCCTCAATCCTTGGTGACCACAATCCTTTCTTCTGCTTCAATGTGTATGACTGAATTTGGATTTTTAAAGTGATAGCATACAATTCCACTTAACTTAATGACCTCAAGGTCCATCCATGTCGTCACAAATGTCAAGATTTTCTTCTTTCTGGTGGCTGAATAATATTCCATTGTGTGTATAAAATATCTCCTTTATTCATCTGTAGAGAGATCCTTCATTTACATATCTTGATTATTGTGAATAACTCTGCAACAAACATGGAAGTGCAGATGTCTGTTACTAATTTCATTTTCTTGGTTATACACCCAGAAGTGGGATTATTGGATCAGATGGTAATTCTACTTTTCACTTGATGATGAACCTCCATCATGAAGTGTTTTCCATAATTGCTGGAACATCTCATATTCCTACCTACAGTGCACCAGAATTCCTTTTTCTCCACATCCTATCTCTTGTCATATTGATGGTAGCCATTCTAACAAGGGTAACTTTACATTTCTAACAGGTATTAAGTGATATCGGATAGGTACTTTCCTGATGAGTACTGATGTTATATTTGGTGTTGAGCATCTCTTCATGTATTTGTTGGGCACCTATATCTCTTTTTTCGAAATTTGTTTACACAAGCACTCTGCCCATATTTTAGTCATTGTTTTCTTGCTGTTGACCTCAATGAGTTTCTTATATATTTTGTCACCCCTTACCAGATTGATGTAGAATTTGCAAATATTTTCTCCCATTTCATAGGTTGTCTTTAAATTTGGTAAAATTTAATTATTCTTTTCTTATCAATTCACTCATACTTCTCTTTGTAACATACCAATTTATGAAATACATATAATTTGTTAAATTATGAAATATTTGACAAATGCTAAATGCTCCTGATGGTGATATTTAAAGTGATACTTTATTCTCTGCATTATTCTCTATCATGGGAGTTTATTTTATTTTTAAAATGAGCATTTATCACTGGATAAAAATTCTAACCTTAGAATTTTAAAATGTCACTCAAAACTCAAAATGAAGAGTATTTTCCTCTAATAGAAAGTTGAAATTTTTTATTCAAAGCCATATTCATAAAGGTTAGGGAAAATTATTGATTGCATTTGAATTTACAAGATGTTAAACAATTACACCCTACTTTCTTCAATGGCATCTGGTCCCATCACTTCATGGGAAATAGATGTCAGACTTTATTTTTCTGGGCTCCAAAATCACTGCAGATGGTGACTGCAGCCATGAAATTAAAAGACGCTTAGTCCTTGGAATGAAAGTTATGACCAACCTAGATATCATATTGAAAAGCAGAGACATTACTTTGCCAACAAAGGTTCGTCTAGTCAAGGCTATGGTTTTTCCAGTGTTCATGTATGGATGTGAGAGTTGGACTGTGAAGAAAGCTGAGTGCTGAAGAATTGATGCCTTTGAACTGTGGTGTTGGAGAAGACTCTTGAGAGTCCCTTGGACTGCAAGGAGATCCCACAAGTCCATTCTGAAGGAGATCAGCCCTGGGATTTCTTTGGAAGGAATGATGCTAAAGCTGAAACTCCAGTACTTTGGCCACCTCATGCGAAGAGTTGACTCATTGGAAAAGACTCTGATGCTGGGAGGGATTGGGGGCAGGAGGAGAAGGGGATGACAGAGGATGAGAGGGCTGGATGGCATCACTGACTCGATGGACGTGAGTCTGAGTGAACTCCGGGAGTTGGTGATGGACAGGGAGGCCTGGCGTGCTGTTCATGGGGTCGCAAAGAGTCGGATACGACTGAGCGACTGAACTGAACTGAAACAATTACTCAGAAATAGACTAATTTTAGTATCTTTGTGCTATGTTGAGTTTAATTCATTTCTTGAATCTGTTGTGTAGCTTGTCATTTGTCAGTTGATTCTGTAATTGAACATTTTAATCACTTCTACTTTATTCAAGGAAAGAAGAGTTGACAACGAGTTTTCAAGAAGTCTAAATTTAGAGACACTAAGCTGTATCTGTAACAGTGGACTCATCACACACACACACACACACACACACACACACACACACACGAACACACACACAAAGCGTTGAGCTTAGGTCAATGGATTGAATTAAAACTTTGTCTTTGAAGTTGCTAAGAAACTAGAACTTAACTTTTCTCACCACAAAAAAGAGCTGATAATGATGTCATGTGATAGAGGAGTCAGCTAAAGCTGAGTGCTAATCACTTATTTCATAAATGTAACATATCAACAAATTGTACACCTTAAATCTGCACAATGTTACATGTCAGTGCTGCAACTAAAAAAACAGGAAAAGGAATCACACAAAACACATACACATATATACACAAAAACAAAGAAAGCTAGTATTGTTATCTTTAGGACAAATTCTAATGCCAGAATTGTGATATTTCCTACTGTACTGTTTCCAATAGTATGAGTTGGCATGTTTCTTTATTTTTTGACGTCCTACCATTTTATTATATTCATTTGGTACAGATTTGTTTCATTCATTTTGCTCAGGACTTAGTATAATTTTTCCAAATTAAAAACAATTCTTAATCTCTAGGAAATCATTCTTTATCATGATAGAATATGTACTTTGCCCATTTTCTCTACAGTTTTATTTTGTAAGTCATTTTAAAAAATATGGAAGACCGATTCATCTCTGTGTCCCAAATTCTGAAGTTCTCTTTTTCCATCTTTGATTTCACAATACTGATTTCTGGGCATCTTCTCTATATAGAGCTTACACATTTCCGCTTGTTTTCCCATATCGATTTAAGGTCTACAATATAAGTAGACATTAATTATTTATGTTTCAACATATATTGTTTCATATTATATAACTTCATTGTACTATATTTGGGGTACCTGTTCATATGATCGCTATTTTTCCTTTGAAGTTTCTCTGAAGTTTAATTAGCATATGATTTAAAACACAATTTTTGTAATCCACTTCAATATACCACTACCACTAAGAGATCACACTTTACAAGGTCAGTGTATATCTATTGGAAGATTGATTATTTTTTAGATATGTAACACCATCTTTCTTAACACAGAATATTTACTTGAAAACTTGAAATAACAGTTACATAGAAACATAATGTTTTAATTTGCATGACACTTAACTTACACATGAGTGTGTGTTTGTTCCTCAGTCGTGTCCAACTCCACAGACCTCACAGACTGTAGCCTGCCAGATTCCTCTATCAATGGAATTCTCCAGGCAAGAATACTGGAGTGGGTTGCAGTGACCTTCTCCAAGGGATCTTCCCAACCATGGGATCGAACCCACATCTCCTGTGTCTCCTCCATTGGCAGGGGGGATCTTAACCACTAATGCCACCTGGGAAGCCCTATCTCTCTCTAGTAGGGTTCAAAAAACTCTTTTTCTCTGTCAAGAGCTTATTAGGTTTTAATGAAATAAAATATAATATGTTTAAATATAAATTGAATTTCAGAAGAATCAAAATAAATTGTTCCCTTAAAACAAAATTTTAAAATTGTACCCTTAAAATTTCACAGATGCATTACCTATGTGCTAATTATCAGTGACATTTGTTCTGATTGTGCCTTGTTGATTTAAAACATTTAATTATTGATATCCAAAATCAAACTATACCTAGCAAAATTAGGAAATGATAGCTTATGGGTTCCTGATCTCCAAAGATGATTTAGCTTTGGGTCCATGGACCATGCTTGATCACTCAAGACCTTTTGTGTAGCAGTTTTATTAAATTATGAAAAGAGACAGAGCAAGCTTCTCACATGAACATCAGAAGGGGGATGGAGAGTGCCCCCTCACTAGTCTTAGCAAGGGAGGTCTATACTTTTTCAATTGGTTATTACAGTAAATCAAAAGAATGTCTCAAGGTTGTAAAGGTCTTACTAGACCCATTCCCACAATTCATATTTTAAATGACAGGATTAGAACTAACAATAGAAAGATCTTATCAGACCCACTCCCATAATATACATTTTAAGATAACAGGATATCCCCATGGAAAAGAAATGCAAAAAAGCAAAATGGCTGTCTGGGGAGGCCTTACAAATAGCTGTGAAAGGAAGAGAAGTGAAAAGCAAAGGAGAAAAGGAAAGATATAAGCATCTGAATGCAGAGTTCCAAAGAACAGCAAGAAGAGAAAAGAAAGCCTTCCTCAGCGATCAATGCAAAGAAACAGAGGAAAACAACAAAATGGGAAAGACTAGAGATCTCTTCATGAAAATTAGAGATACCAAGGGAACATTTCATGCAAAGAAGGGCTCGATAAAGGACAGAAATGGTATGGACCTAACGGAAGCAGGAGATATTAAGAAGAGGTGGCAAGAACACACAGACTGCTAAGTCACTTCATTCGTGTAAGACTCTATGCGACCACATTGACGGTAGCCCACCAGGCTTCCACGTCCCTGGGATTTTCCAGGCAAAAACAATGGAGTGGGTTGCCATTTCCTTCTCCAATGCATGAAAGTGAAAAGTAAAAGTGAAATCACTCAGTCGTGTCCGACTCTTAGCAACCCCACGGACTGCAGCCTACCAGGCTCCTCTGCCTATGGGATTTTCCAGGCAAGAGTACCAGAGTGGGGTGCCATTGCCTTCTCTGAAGAATACACAGAAGAACTGTAAAAACAGATCTCCACGACCAAGATAATCACGATGCTGTGATCACTGACCTAGAGCCAGACATCCTGGAATGTGAAGTCAGGTGGGCCTTAGAAGCATCACTATGAACAAAGCTATTGGAAGTGATGGAATTCCACTAGAGCTATTTCAAATCCTGAAAGATGATGCTGTGAAAGTGCTGCACTCAATATGCCAGCAAATTTGGAAAACTCAGCAGTGGCCACAGGACTGTAAAAGGTCAGTTTTCATTCCAATCCCAAAGAAAGGCAATGTCAAAGAATGCTAAACTACCGCACAATTGCACTCATCTCACATGCTAGTAAAGTAATGCTCAAAATTCTCCAGGCCAGGCTTCAGCAATATGTGAACCGTGAACTTCCAGATATTCAAGCTGGTTTTAGAAAAGGCAGAGGAACCAAAGATCAAGTTGCAAACATCCACTGGATCATGGAAAAAGCAAAAGAGTTCCAGAAAAAACATATATTTCTGCTTTATTGACTATGCCAAAGCCTTTGACTTTGTGGATCACAAGAAAGTGTGGAAAATTCGGAAAGAGGTGGGAATACCAGATCACCTGACTTGCCTCTTGAGAAACCTATATGCAGGTCAGGAAGCAACAGTTAGAACTGGACGTGGAACAACAGACTGGTTCCAAATAGGAAAAGGAGTTCATCAAGGCTGTATATTGTCACCCTGCTTGTTTAACTTATATGCAGAGTACATCATGAGAAACGCTGGGCTTGAAGAAGCACAAACTGGAATAAAGATTGCTGGGAGAAATATCAATAACCTCAGATATACAGTGAAGAAGAACTCAAAAGCCTCTTGATGAAAGTGAAAGTGGAGAGTGAAAAAGTTGGCTTAAAGCTCCACATTCAGAAGACGAAGATCATGGCATCTGGTCCCATCACTTCATGGCAAATAGATGGGGAAACAGTGTCAGACTTTATTTTTGGGGGCTCCAAAATCACTGCAGATGGTGACTGCAGCCATGAAGTTAACAGATGCTTACTCCTTGGAAGGAAAGTTATGACCAACCTAGATAGCGTATTCAAAAGCAGAGACATTACTTTGCCAACAAAGGTCCGTCTAGTCAAGGCTATGGTTTTTCCAGTGTTCATGTATGGATGTGAGAGTTGGACTGTGAAGAAAGCTGAGCGCTGAAGAATTGATACTTTTGAACTGTGGTGTTGGAGAAGACACTTGAGAGTCCCTTGGACTACAAGGAGATCCAACCAGTCCATTCTGAAGGAGATCAGCCCCGGGATTTCTTTGGAAGGAATGATGCTAAAGCTGAAATCGCAGTACTTTGGCCACCTCATGCAAAGAATTATCCATTCTGCAGATCAGCCCTGAGATTTCTTTGGAAGGAATGATGCTAAAGCTGAAACCGCTGTACTTTTGCCACCTCATGTGAAGAGTTGACTCATTGGAACATACTCTGATGCTGGGAAGGATTCAGGTAGGATGAGAAGGGGACGAGAGGATGAGATGGCTGGATGGCATCCCTGACTCGATGGACATGAGTCTGAGTGAACTCCGGGAGTTGGTGATGTGTGTGTGTGTGTATATATATATATATTTTTTTTTTTTTTTGCATTTTCTTCCAGTTTCATGTATATATAATTGACACACAGACCTGACCAAGTTTAAAGTATACAGCATAGTAATTTGACTTACATACATCAGGAAATGATGACCACAGTACATTCAGTGAACATCCATCATCTCTGATAGGAATAAAATTAAAGAAATAGAAACAATTATTTTGATAAAAAATCTCAGGATTTGCTCTCTTAATTCTCATATATGATAGATAGCAGTGTTAACTCTATTTATCATATTGCTATTACACCCCTTATTTATCTTATAACAGTAAGTTTGTTCCTTTTGATCACTTTCATTCAGTTCTCCCTCCCCAATAGTCCAGTCACCTCTGGTAACCACACATTTGAACTCTTTTTATGAGAGTAACTTCCATTGTATGCACTTAATATATATAATGTGTGCATGTGTGCATGCTCAGTCACTTCAGTCATGTTTGACTGTGACACTATGGACTATTGCCCACAGGTTCCTCTGTCCGTGGGGTTCTCCAGGCAAGAATACTGGAGCAGGTTGCCATGGCCTCCTCCAGGGAATCTTCCCAACCTAGGGATAGAACCTTGGTCTCCTGTATTGCAGGTGGATTCTTTACCACTGAGCCACTAGGGAAGCCTTATATGTAATAGTTATATATGACATATATATAAAATATAATATATATGGTATATATTACATATTTTTTATCCACTCCTCTGTTGATGGAAACTTAAATTGCTTCCATATCTTGGCAATTGTAAACAGTGCTGCTGTGAACACTGGGGTGTACATATCTTTTTGAATTATTATTTCTGTTTTCTTCAGATATATACTCAGGATTGGAATTGATGGATCAAAATAGGGTTCTATTTGATTTTTTGAGGTATCTCTAGACTGTTTTCTGTAGTATTTCCTTCATATTTTTAAGTTCTTTCAAATATTTTCATTCATGGAAATAAAATCAATTATTTATCCACTTTTGTGTAGTTTTATCCAATTTTGTAAAACTAAAAACATTTCTACAACATTCATGTATAAATAAAATGTTCATGCTATATACTTTTGTTAGTACTCTTCACTTCAAGACTCTCAATATATTATTTTGATTTTTCCTACATTTAGTTGAATGAAGAAATGTCTGAAGGAAGACTGATATGCAGACATATTTCTTTGTATAATTAATATGCATGTGTTTGCCCTGTGTGTTTTCTCTACAATATTCTTTGTTTGATTATATTGCCCCTTGGCAATTACTAGCTTTTCTCTCCAATCCTCTGGAGTATTAATTCTTGCCTGACTCATCAAAATTTATTTTTACCTCAACTTTATTTTCATCTTTTTGTTGATGTGAAATTCACATAACATCAGATTAAACATTTCAAAGTGAATAATTCAGGGACATTTAATTTATTCACAATGCAGTACAACTACTGCTTTAACTAGTTCAAAAACACTTCATCATCCCAAAATAAACCTTTTTACCCATTAAGCAATTATTCTCTATTTACACCTCTTCCTAGTCCCTGACAACCACGCATCTGCTTTGTCTCTACTGTATTAACATATTCTGGATGTTTAGTATCAATGATATCTTGCAATATGTGACTTTTTGCATCTTGACTCTTTCACTTAGCATAATGTTTTCTATCTTCATTTTTGTCTTTAGCACGTATCAGTATTTAATTTCTTTTATGCTTGAGTAATATTCCATGGTATGTAAAATGCTACAATTTGTCTATTCATCTATCCATTGGTATTTGGGCTGTGTCCATAGTGACCTTTTTGCTACTGCAAGTAGTCTTGCCATAAACATCAGTGTACAACTATTTGTTTGAGTATCTGTTTTCAGTACTTTGGGCTATATAGCTTAGGAGTGGAATTTCTAGTCGTATAGTAATTCTGGTCTTAATGTAAGGACACTCAGAGATCCCCTGGAGGAGGAAATGGCAACACACTCCAGTATTCTTTCTAGGGAAACCCCATGGACAGAAGAACCTGGAAGGCTATAGTCCATGGGATTGTAGAGAGTCAGGTTCGACTGAGCAACTAAGCACACATGTAAGCTACTATATGTGATAGCAGCAAATAAAATCATTTTACATCCCCACTAGCATTGCACAAGCACTCCTATTTCTCCAAATACTTACCAGCACTTGTTATTTTCTGTTGTTTTGGTTAGTCATCATAGTGGGTGTTTCAACTCAAAGTTTACTTTATAATTTAATCATTTTAGCTCTTATTTTACAGAACTCATCTTTCCTGTAGATTAAAAAAAAAAAAAAAAAAAACTAGGTACTTGATAAAATCATGTTTCCTATCGTTTCTCTCTTCAAAGAAAGGGTTGTTTAGAACCTTCATCAAAGTTTTTGCTTCCACGGACAATTTGGATTTTTCTAATCACTTATATATGCTCAAGCATAATATCTGATGGGGAAAAATGTCCTGTCCTATCGATAGCTGCTGCAGTTTTTTCCTTGGTGCTATAGTTATTTCTAGAGTCAGTCAATGCACATTATTTAATGAGGAATTTAATGGACTGAGAAAACTGGGGAGAGATTCTGTGGTTTTAAGTATTATATGCAAGTGTTTAAACTCTCTTTTGAGTTAATTTTTATGTGTAGTGTAAGATAGTGATTCAGTTTTTTTTTTTTTTTTTTGGCATGTGGCTGACCAGTTGTCTCAACACCATTTATTGGACTGTCTTTCCCCATTGTATATTCATAGCTCCTTTGTCATAAATTAATTGAGCAAATGCACTATTTACTACCGTAGCTAGCAGATGTACTAAAATAATATCAGTAGTAGTACAAATTCCAACAATCACCAAAGTCCTATAAAATAAACAGTATATGGCTAATATTAATTATAATCCAGATTTAAAATACAACACATTGTTTATCCCAATATATTCTTGTAAAAATTAATACAAAATCATATATATAATAAATATCACATATAACACATATACATGGAATCAAAACGATGGTATTGATGAACTTATTTGCAGGGAAGCAATGGAGATGCAGACATAGAGAACAGACTTATGGACATGTGTGGTGGGGAGGAAGGAGAGAATGAAGGTGAAGGTCGCTCGGTCATATCTGACTCTTTACGACCCCATCCAGGCCAGAAGACTGCAATGGTTAGCCTTTCCCTTCTTCAGGGGATTTCCCAATCTAGGGATTGAACCCAGGTTTCCCACATTGCAGGCGGATTCTTTACCAGCTGAGCCACAAGGGGAGCCCAAGAATACTGGAGTATGTAGCCTACCTTTTTCAAGCGGATCTTCCCAACCCAGTCATCGAACTAGGATCTCCTGAATTGCAGGCAGATTCTTTACCAACTGAGTTATGAGGGAAGCCCAGATGAGACAAATGGAGAGAGCAGCATGGAAGCATATGCAGTACCATATGCAAATTAGATAGCTAATGGAAAATTTCTGTATGACTCAGGGAACTTAAACCAAGGCTCTGTAACAACCTAGAGGAGTGGGAAAGGGTGGAAGGTGGGAGGGAGGTTCAAGAATGAGGGGACATATGTATGCTGCTGCTGCTAAGTCACTTCAGTAGTGTCCGACTTTGTGTGACCCAAGAGACAGCAGCCCACCAGGCTCCCCCGTCCCTGGGATTCTCCAGGCAAGAACACTGGAGTGGGTTGCCATTTCCTTCTCCAATTTATGAAAGTGAAAAGTGAAAGTGAAGTCGCTCAGTCATGTCTGACCCTCAGCGACCCCATGGACTGCAGCCTACCAGGATTCTCCATCCATGGGATTTTCCAGGCAAGAGTACTTGAGTGGGGTGCCATTGCCTTCTCCAGGACATATGTATACCTATGGCTAATTCATGTTAATGTATGGCAGAAACCAGAGCAATATTATAAAGCAATTATACTTAAATTAAAACTAAATAAATTTAAAAAAATCAGATACATAAATGTGTGTGTGTGTGTGTTTATGTATTTGCATGCCAACACAGAGATAGAAGTATGGGGCATTAAATGGCTTTTAGATTCCAATATTTCCCTGTTGAATCACAACTTGTTATTTTCCCAAATGCAAATCCATGTTTCTGAAAAGCTGACAGGTAAGGAGACTGTGAGAGTTTTGCAGCTTTGTGGTTTTACAACATGAACTTCACTGATCTATCAGGAAAACTTTGGGGAGGAACATCATGAGAGTGTTTGAAATCTGTTAGGAAAGTTGTGTACATGTTGAGGACAAGAATACCAGATTGGTAGTCAGGAGGCTCTGGAATGAATCCAAAATGTGCTACCTTATAAATTGCAAAGTTTGGAAATTACTGGCTTCCTAAGCTCAGATTTTCTTGTTTTGACTAATGGACAAAAATGATTGCTGTACAAGATTGTTGAGGAAGGAGCAACTTTAAACTATGGGACCTTCATAAAGATACACATATTTTTAATAGTCAACAAACAATAACTACATTTTTATACTTAAATAGGTAAGAATGGTTTCCAGGCTCAGTAGTTGGATAGCCTGTTTTACTTTGATTTGTTATAAACAATACCAGTAATGGACAGGCTTCCTTAAATACCAATATCAGTTATCTATAGTTAAATTAAATATCTGTGGCCCTAAAGCACTGACTTTTTTTTTCACTTTCTGTAACACTGATCAATGATTTAGATGGATATTTTGATTATTGATTTAATCCCCCAACACGTTATTCATTTGTTCAGATTTTCTGTTTTTCCATGATATGGTCTTGGTAGGATGTAAAAGAATAAAATATTTAGGAATACAGTTAACTTAAGATCGAATACTTGTACACTGAAAACTTCAAAATTTACAGAAAATATTAAAGAGTATATAAATAAATGATAAGACAAGCCATGTTCATGAACTGGAAAACAATACTGGTAAATGTACTTACTATTCAAAGGAATCTATAGATTCAATATTATCTCCATTAAATCCCAACAGTATTTTTTTATAGATAAAGAAAACAAACTATAAGGTTTATATGGGAGCATGAAAAACCCAGAATAATCAAAGCAATCTTGAAAAAGAAGAATGAAGCCAGAGAGATCAAATTTCTGACTTTAAAACATATTTCAAAGCTACAGTAATTAAAATGACATGTTCTGGACATAAAGACAGACATACAGACCAATGGAAAAGAAGAGCTGAGACAGTTAATTCTCAAGTAGGTTGATAAGAAGTCTGTGGTCTCCAAGGAGGAGGAAAAGGACAAATAATTTTTTCCTAGTCTTAGTTACATAAAATGCTTTTTTTTTTTTTCTCTTTAAGCCCAGACCTGATGATTATACAACAAAACAACTCACCTTAAACTCTGTACTAAGGATTATATAACAACAATGGATCTTACTTAATGACTTAAGGATCCTATTTTCTCCTTCTTGAGAACCTTCTGATTGATCCTGTTATCTTAAAATGTATATGGTGAGAGTGGGTCTGGTAAAATCTTTGTACTGTTAGTTCTAATCCCATCATTTTAAAATGCAAATTGTGGGAGTGGGTCTGGTAAGACCATTAAAACCTTGAGACATTCTTTTGATTTACTGTAATAGCCAATTGAAAAAGTATACAGTTCCCTTGCTAAGACTAGTGAGGGGTCACTCTCCATCCCCTTCTCTGTTCCTTTTCACTGTAATAAAACTTCAACCACACAAGAGTAGTGAAACCTGGTCCTGATACTGAAGCTAAATCTTTGACTTCACAGTTCCCAAATCTGACAATGTTAACTGGAAGCTATCATCTTGGGGGCTTGTCTGTGATCTTCAGGACGAGGTAGGTAAAGATACTCAGAGCTCTAGCTGGTTTCTTCTTTTACTCTACAGATGTTTCTCCTTTTACTCTACTAACTGTAAGGTGTGTTTATGTGAATTAAAGTTGCAAGTTTGAGATGCGCTCTCTGCAAAGCGAGTGATGAGCCCAGTTTTGATGTTTTGCGGTGCCTTCTAATGACTGAAGGCAACCCAAAAGTGGGAGCCTTGTCAGGGGTTCATACAGACCTACCAATGCCAAGAGACACCCAATATCCCTATGAGCAGAGTGGCCAGAAACGGGTGAAGCATGTGGACTAAACTTTCCTTTTTTGGTCATCTTTTCCTGGTCTCTTTAATCATTTGATAACTGCCTGGGGAGTTAGAATTACTAATCTAATCTGGCAGATCATAGACTTTCAAGGGATTTGTGATTCATTAGTCATTACTGTGTAATTCTACTTAGACCCCAAGCTTGGTAGTCATGGGGAACCCAGACTTGATGGAGCACGTTTGGGAATTGTCATGTCGAGTGTATGTTCTATCTTCTATAGATGTTATGCGAGTGTATGTTCCTCGGTTCTTTGTCTCATCACAACAAAGATTTGGAGCAATGGGCATTAAAGCCCTCAGTGCATCACCACTCTCAGGTCTTGGACAAACTGTGTTACAGCTCTTAGGCAAATCAGTGTTACAGCTACATTTTATTTAGAAGATAGCAAGAGAGAGAGAGAGAAAGAAAAGAGTGCACGCACGCAGGAGAGAGAGTCCATGAGAAAGCGCTTTGGCTCCTCCTTTTATATGTTTTTTTCCTCCACCTGGGCCTGCCCTATGCAAATTGGGCTTAGCCAGGAGTGCTGTTTGTTCTGCCTGAAGTCTTCACTCTGGTCCTCGGACCTTCCTTGTCTTTTAGCCACCGCCATTTTGGACTCCTTTTCCCTATTCTACCTACCTAACATTCCCCCCTCAAGAGATGGGAGGCCCAATTCTTTGGGAATAGGGGCGTCGAGGTCTTTCTGGCTACTTCCTGCTGAACTGGGGCGGCGAGGGGTATTGGGCCTCCCCCTCTTGCTAGTCTCAGTCCTCAGAGTCCTTCTAGCGGTGTCCAAGGGTGTGTGATATTTTCTGTGATCAGCTGTAGTTTTATATCTTTGTTGAACTGGCACTGCATGTTGTAGCTGGTTGACCTGGACAGAGACAAAACAGATTAGACAATTGACAGTACATGGAATAATCATAGGCATCATCAATATAGCATAACAAGGACTAGTAGGGACATTGGTCAATTTTAAATTCACATGGCCAGGATGGCTCAAGTCCCTCCTTGTTCAGGGATCAGAAGATCTGTCTCCTGTCTGTTTTGGAGTATAGTCTCTGTCAAGCTGTGTTGGCTCTTTAGAGTTATCCTGAGAAATCTTATTCCCAGAAACCAGATTGTGGGGGTGTTCATTAGAATGGCACTCATTGGTAGTCCTGAATAGGTATCTGAGATCTCCCAGGGGCTCACAGGTGTATTGAGTGTCCTCTTCTGTTTTCTTCCATGGCTTGACTTGTGAGTAGTGAATCCAGGAGTCATGTCCTGGTACCTTGACTGCTGTGGGGGGTAGAAAGTATTACAGGGTAGGGGCCCTTCCATGTGGGCTGGAGTTGAGCCTTTGGGGACCCATCTTTCCAGACTTTAATTAGGACTTGAGTTCCTGGAGCATATAGTGGCGACTCTTTAGAATCTTTTGAGTCCTGGTTCATACCCCACAAGCATATATCCTTTTGGAATTGCCTAATGGCTATGGTATAAGACTGGAGGGTCTGAACCTCTGAATCTAGGAAGAGGTCATTGACATAAACAACATGTCTCCCATATAGCATCTCATAAGGACTAAGACCAACCTGTTCCTTAGGGGCAATGCGAGTGCGGAGGAGAGCCATTGGTGAAGCCTCCTTCCATCCCAGGGAGGTCTCCTGGGTTATCTTTTTTATCGCTGATTTTAAGAATTGATTGGCTCTTTCTACTTTTCCTGAAGATTGAGGCCTCCAGGCACAATGAAGATAATAATAATGTCCAATGCTTTCAAGACTCCTTGGGTGACCTTAGAAGTAAATGATGTTCCATCGTCCCTTTGTAATGACCTGGGCAGACCAAATCTTGGAATGATTTCATGGAGAAGCTTTTTTACCACCTCCTCAGCCTTCTCGGTCTGGGTGGGAAAGCCTTCAATCCATTCTGTGAATGTATCTATCATAACTAATAAGTATTTATACCCTTGAGAAACTGGCATCTGGGTGAAGTCCATCTACCAATCCTCTCCTGGGTAGGCCCCACGTCGTTGGATGGGCTGGGACAGCTGGGGTCTTCGAGCTCCTTGGGGGTTGTTTAATTGGCAAGTGGGACAAGAGGAGACCACCTGTCTTATAGTTGTTTGGAGGCCTGTTCCTCTGAAGGACCTTTCTAGTAATCTTTGGAGGGCCTTTTCTCCTAAATGAGTAGTGACATGTAAGGAGTTAACCAACTTCCATTGGAGGTTTCCAGGCAGAAAAAGGAGTCCCTCCTTTTGGAACCACCCCATATGATCTTCTTGAAAGCCCTTGCTCTTAGCTTTAAGAAACTCACCTTCAGTATATGAAGGAGTTTCTGGCAAATTAGTCTGTGCAACTAAGGTGGCAATCCCTATTAGGTCATGGTTCTGTAATGCTGCTCTCCTAGCTGCCTGATTAGCTGCTTGGTTCCCTCGTGCCACTTCTGTGTTCCCTTTTTGGTGTCCTTTACAGTGGGAGACTGAAACCTCAGTGGACAGATGGACTGCCTCCAAGAGTCAAAGAATCTGATCACCATATTTGATTGGGAACCCTCGGGTGGTCAAGTGGCCCCTTTCTTTCCAAACAGCCGCATGTGCATGTAGCATCAGAAAGGCATACTTGGAGTCAGTGTAAATGGCTATTTTTCCTTTTCCCAGCTCTAAAGCTCGAGTCGGAGCTATGAGCTCAGCTAATTGGGCTGAAGTACCTGGTGGCAGAGGCTTAGCCTCTATGGTCTCAAAATTGGAGACTACTGCATACCCGGCTCTTCTTTTTCCATCCAAGACAAAGCTGCTTCCATCAGTGTACCAGATTTCCTCAGGATTGGTCAGAGGATCTTCTGACAATCCCTATTGGGGTTTTGTCCAGTGGTCCAAGGTTTCTAGACAAGAGTGAAACGGGAGAGAGCCCTCAGGGGTAGGTAGAAGGGTGGCTGGGTTAAGAACCTCACAAGGGGATATAGTGAGGCCTGGATTTTCCATCAGCATTACTTGATATCTGAGGATTCTTTGATCAGACATCCATAAATGGCCTCTCCCATTTAGGAGTTGTTTTACTTGGTGGCTGGTAAAAATAGTTAGTTTTCCCCCAAAGGAGAGTTTTAAAGCATCTTCTATCATGATTGCAATAGCTGCAAGATTTCGAAGGCAGGGGGGTCAACCTCTGGAAGTTGGATTGAGCCTCTTGGATAAGTAAGCTACAGGCTGGGGCTCAGATCCCAACCTTTGAGTTAACACTCCCAAGGCTATTCCCTCTCTTTCATGGACATAAAGTTGGAATGCTTTTTCTGGGTCTGGCAACCTCAAGGCAGGTGCCTGAGTTAAGGCCTGTTTTAGTGTAGCCTCTGCCTTCTTTTGCGGAGTTCCCCACATCAACGGGATTGAATCATCTCATCCCTTTAAGCTTTCATATAAAGGCTGGGCAATTAGACCATAATTGGGTATCCAGATTGTACAATAACCAGTTAGCCCCAAGAAAGCTCGCAAATGTTTTTGAGTCGTGGGAGAGGGCAACTGGAGGATTCCTTGTACCCGATCAGAGGACAGCCTCCTGGACCCGTGTGTAATCTGAACTCCCAGGTAAGTGACCCTTGTCTCGACCATCTGTGCCTTAGCATGGGAGACTTTATATTCCCTTTCTGCCAAGAAGTTTAGAACCTGAATTGCATGTTGTTGGGCACTTTTCTCATCTGGACAGCAGATTAGTAGTTCATCTACGTATTGTAATATTTTCCCATTAGGTCCCAGGTCCAGATCTAGGAGATCCCAGCTCAGGGCCTGTCCAAACAGGTGGGGGCTATCTCTGAACCCCTGAGGTAATACTGTCCAAGTCATCTGTTGGTGTTTTTCTCATGGGGCTTCCCACTCAAAGGCAAAAAGGTATTAGGATTCTTTAGCCAGTGGTATGCAAAAAAAAAAAAAAAAGCATCTTTGAGATCCAAG
>NW_011495085.1:6517312-6530368 GCF_000754665.1 Bison bison bison
CACTTGGCACTGGGTGGGATTTCTCCCAAGATTACATAGGGATTGGGTACTGTGGGATGGAGGGGGACTACAGCTTCATTTATAATCCGGAGATCTTGAACCATTCACCAGGTTCCATCTTTTTTCTTTACTGAGAGGATTGGGGTGTTACATGGTGAACTGGTGGGGACCAATAGCCCAAAAGCAAGGAATTTATTTATTAAAGGCTGTAGTCCCTCCCGAGCCTCTCTTTTGAGAGGATATTGTTTCCGGTTAGGAAACCGAGTGGGATCTCAGAGGACAATGATGACCGGTTCAGCTTGGTGGGCTTGTCCAGGAATCCCCTAGTCCCACACCTGGGGGTTAATTTTGTCTTCCCATAGTTTTTGGTTCCTGTCTATTGAAGGCGTAATGGGTTCTTCAGTAGTAACCAGGAGCTGTAGAGCTCTAGGGGTTGAAAAACTTCCCATCACAAGGGTGGTCCCCAGTTTAGTGAGTATATCTCTCCCCAATAAGGGGGTAGGACACTCAGGGACCACGAGAAACTGGTGGGAAAATATTTGCCCCATCCCAGCAACAAAGAAGTGCTCGGGCGAATCTTTTAGTAGTTGCTTTTCCTGTAGCACCCAAAATGGTACAGGTTTGGGAGGAGAAGGCTCCGGAGTAGGAGATCAAGACAGAGTAGGTAGCCCCTGTGTCAACCAAGAAATTCTCAGACCTACCTGCCACATCCAGTTGCACCCTTGGCTCCAGCCCCATGATGGTTATCTGTGACAGGCGGGCTGGCTGGAGTGGGCCGCTTCAGTCCTCTTGAACCATCGTGAGGGTAGGCTTGGCGCTTGACCTTAAGGCTCTTGGGTCCCAAGTGCAGAGTGCCACCCAATGTCCCAGTTGATGGCATTTGTGGCAAGCCGTTCTAGGAGACTTGTCATGGTTTGGACACTCTTTGACCCAATGCCCTGCCTGTCTACAGATCAGGCATCTGTCTCGTGCCTTGTCCCTCAAGGACTCTGGGTTTGCCATAGGGCTTCTCTGGAGGGTGGCCAGCATCTGGGCATGCCTTGTCTCTTTCTTTCTCTCCTTCTTCTGGGCCTTGGCCTCCTCCTGTTCTCTGTTATAAAAGGTATTGGTGGCTGTCTGGACCATCTCATCTAAAGAGGCACAACAGGGTCCTGCTGTTGTAGCTGCTGTAACTTAATTCTGATATCTGATGCACATTGGGACAGGTATTTGTCCTTTAAAATCACCCATCCCTTGTAAGAGTCTAAGTCCAGGTTGATAAACTTTTGGAGTACCTCTTTTAGCCTCTCCAGAAAGGCAATGGGGTTCTCATTGGGCTCCTGAGTTATTGCTGAGACCAGGGCATAGCTAATTACTTTTTGTTGGGCTGCTTTCAGTCCTGCCTTCATACAGATTAGAAAATGATCTCTTTCCCAGATGTGCTCAGGGTCATTATAATTCCAATTAGGATCGGAGGAGGGGACTGCAGTTTCCTCTACTGGGTATCTATCACTGGACATGTGGAGCCCTGTTGCATACCTCCGGGCTTCCTTTAAGACCTTGGTATGTTCAGGATCAGATAAAGTTTGACTAAATATGACCATGATGTCTTTCCATGTCAAGTCAAATGCCAAGGTAATATGTTGGAATGTATCTATATATTTGCCCAGTTCATCTGTATAGCTTCCCAGGTCTTGTTTGATTTGCCTTAGTTCTAAGAGGGAGAAGGGCTTATGGACCCGGGTTGGTCCAAATTCTCCTCCAGTTTCAACTAAGGGACATACTCGAGCTGGCTTTTGTGGAGGAGGTGCTCCCGGATATGGGGCACATTTGGGTACGAGGAAGGAGCACCAGGCAACTCGGGAGCTGTGGCAGGTGAGCCTTCATGAGGGAGTTCCTTTTCTTGGTTGCCTGTGCCTAACATTATTTGCCTAGTGGGCTCACTTTTAGGGCTTACTACAATCCCATACTTAAGACAGAGTTCCTTCATATCTCTTAGTCGGAAGAAAATTTGGACATAGGGGATCTCTGTCCATTTCCCTTTTCTTTTGCAGAATAATTCTAATTGCAGGATGGTATTGTAATTTAAAGTTCCATCCTCAGGCTAGTGTTCCTCGTCCCCCAGTGGATACTGTGGCCACGCAGTGGCACAAAAGAATTTCAAACGACTTCTCCTTAGAGCTAGAGGGACGAACAGCTTCCAGTTATCAAGGATACATTTCAAGGGCATCTGCCGGGAAGTGGATTGGTTATTTCCCATCTGAAAGACAGTCATGACAGGGAGAAAAGAAAAATACCTCTTTCGATTTCCTTAAGGGTGAGTCTTTCTGAAGCTTATCCTACCCAGAACCATTGCAACCTGAGAGCCAGGCGTCCCTGAGTCAAGGTGCAGATCCTCAGGCAGGCTGAGGCATGACAGCCTCCTAGAGATCGAATCCCCGGGCAGGTCGAGATGTGACGGCCTCCCGAGGACTGGGTCCCGGGCAGGTCGAGGCGTGACGACCTCCTGGGACCCCTGGGACCCCTGGGACTAGAGGATCCCCGAACAGGTTGAGGCGTGATAATCTTTCGAAGACCGATCCCTAGGCAGGTCAAGGTGTGATGACCTCCTGGGACCCTCCGGACTGGAGTTTGGGCATCCCCAAGATCTCCAGTGTGACCAGTGCTGGGTAGAATTAAGAGATTCGTAACTCATTGCTAGTTTGCCCACCGTGGACGGGAATACTTCATCTTACCCAGAACTGTTGCAACCTGAGAGCCAGGTGTCCCCGGGTCAGGGTGCAGATCCCCAGGCAGACTGAGGTGTGACAGCCTCCTAGAGATCAAATCCCCGGGCAGGTCGAGGCGTGACAGCCTCCAGAGGATTGGGTCCCCTGGGCAGGTCGAGGCATGACGACCTCCTGGGACCCCTGGGACTAGAGGATCCCCGAACAGGTTGAGGCGTGACAACATTTTGAAGACCAATCTCTAGGCAGGTCAAGGCGTGATGACCTCCTGGGACCCCCCGGACTGGAGTTTGGGCATCCCCAAGATCTCCAGTGTGACCAGTATTGGGTAGGATTAGGGGGTTGGATATTATAGAGTATTTCCCTCCCAAGGCCAACTATTTTCTGGTTGTCTCTCCAGAAGATTGTAGAGGCAGCCTTGTGGGCCTGGATGGGGCTCAGGAAAAGAGCATGAAACAGGAGGGAAGGGGGCAGAGCACAACCTTTGAAAGAATGACATAGCACAAGGGTATAATGTAAACCAAGTAAAATCAATTGGGTCCAAGATGACAAGTTAAATTCAAGTAAACCTTAATCCCCAATCTATAAGCCAACAGACACACCCAGAGGTGGCAGGACAGCTCCAAGGCACAAGGTCAAAAGAGGGAGGAGTGAGTGGTTCCCCAATGGCTGGGATGATCCTCTCACTCATTAGCATATGAATTCCATCCCCTCACAAAACCTAGCCAGGCCTAATACCATGGCCACAGCCCTTGCCCTCAGCAATGGTTCACACCCTGAAGGGTGGCTTCTCTCTGGATCCTAAAAAATCTACCTCTTATCGCTTTGTCTCTTAATGAATTTTTGCAATGAGACATCAGAGCCTGAGTTTCATTAGTTTTGGCCAGGCTTGAGTCCTGGGAAAGAGCTGAAGGACAGGAGGAAAAAGCAGTGGGGAAAACGTGCCACGGAATCCCCTTCATAGCCCGCTGGAAAATTTGCTAAATATCTGACCAGTGCTCACAGTTTCATTGGTCTGATCTCTGGCAAAGAGAAGAGAAAGGACAGAAGAACCCCCACCGGCTTGGGTAACAGCTACTGGGGCTCAGCAGATAGCGCCTTTGGGACATACTGAGGAGTAGCCTCTCCAGAGTCCCTCAATTGTGCCCCTGCCACCCGCCTGTTTGCAGGAGGTTTGAGGAAACAAGAAATGAGAGATTGTAAAGGTCTCTCCAGCCATAGGAGCGAGGACCTCTTACCTTAACTGGAGGTCTTCTGGAATCTGAAACTGGGCCATGTGAGCTTTCTGCTGAGTTCGTTTTTCACTGTCCCGGTTTCCAGCACTATGGGCCTTCCCCTGCGCTGGGTTTATTTGCCTTCTGCTTCTAGCGCGGGAGCTTCGCTGAGCTGGGCTCCTGCTGTGCTTGGCCTCTTCCACGCAGAGGTTGTTTCAGCCAGGTTATATCCGAGTCACGGCACCATAGATGACACGCAAGTGTATGTTCTATCTTCTATAGATGTCACGCGAGTGTATGTTCCTTGGTTTTTGTCTCGTCACAACAAAGATTTGGAGCAACGGACATTAAAGCCCTTGGCACATCACTGCTCTCAGGTCTTGGACAAACTAGCAAATCAGTGTTACAGCGCCATTTTATTTAGAAGATAGCAGGAGAGAGAGAGACAGAGAGAGAGAAGAGCACACGCACGCGGGAGAGAGTCCGTGAGAAAGCGCTTTGGCTCCTCCTTTTATATGTTTTTTCCTCCACCTGGGCCTGCCATATGCAAGTAGGGCTTAGCCAGCAGCGCTGTTTGTGCTGCCTGAAGTCTTCACTCTGGTCCTCAGACCTTCCTTTGACCTTCATTGTCTTTTAGCCACCGCCATTCCTTTTCCTTATTCTACCTACCTAACAGGAATGAAGTGGAACTCTAGCTCTAGAAGCACGTTTGGGAACTCGGTGGAATTCTAGCTTCAGCAGTGTCTCTCTTAGCTACTTCCACATGGGGTCAGAGTCCCAAAGGTGAATCCTTGTCACAGATGTGCCTCCAAACAACATGGATGGAAATGCTGCTGCTGAGCATGAGGTTTCTAAGAACATAGGTCAGGAATCCCAGTTTGGAAGTACAGTGGGATTCTTCCTTTGATAGTTCTAGCTCCATTGGACTAGATAAAGCTCTCCAGTGGCTTACTAATGGGGTGATGACTCACTGCTTCTACTCCAGTCAGGACTATACTCAAGAATGTGCATGGGCACATGGAAGATGGATGCTTCTGCTAGTAGTCCTAGCTTGCGAAACTTTCTGGGAAACTACTCTGTTACACCCCAGGTGGCATCAGAGGAAAAGAGCAAATCAAACAAAGGTTTTGGTGGTAAATAACTGGAAATCAATTTGGGATGTCGTCAGGTCTACCCCTGGTGCATCTCCACCCCACCTTGATAGTAGAACAAGTGCTGAAGGGAACAAATAAGGCACCTGCATCGGTAAGGAAACAGGCTAAGATCAACCAGGGAAGGAAAGCTTCAGTGTAAAGTCTGTCTCCACCCCATCTAGAGCAGGGAGGGGCACCTCTGGTGGAAAAAAAAGGGGGGGGGGTACTGAACGTCACATTTTTTTCTCTTATAGATGGGAGCTACTCAAAGTTCCAAACCGATACCCTTGGATTGTGTCCTAAAAAACTGGAGTAAGTTTGATTCCCAGAGCTTCAAGTAGACACATCTGACTTTCTTTTGCAAACCTGCATGGCCATAATATCCATTGGAGGGTGACAAACAATGGCCACTTAAAGGGTCTCTTAATTATGATATTGTTTAACAACTAGGTGTGCTGCAGTCCATGGCGTCACAAAGAGTCGGACATGACTGAGCCACTGAACTGAACTGAACTTTATCACTAGACCAGTTCTGTAGAAAACAAGGGAAATGGTAGAAGTGCCAAATGTGTTGTCTCTTTCTTTCTGCAAGATATGCCAGACTTGTGTCCTATGGGCACAGATTTGGGTGTAAAGCCTTCAGCTTCCTCCTGTCCTCTTACTCTGCCCCTGCATCTGGGGCTCCCAAATGAGGAAGCTGAGGGTCAAGGCATACCTTCAAGAAGCATTGCCTCAGTCTCCAGAGAAGTTCAAACAAACCCAGTTCCAATACAGTCTTAGACTAAACTGGTTTCAACAGGAATTCAGACAGTCAAATTAGAGAAGGCTCAGACAACCAAAACTAAGGGTAAAATACAAGATAGAAAAGATGAGACAGAGGATGAGATACAGGATGAGGATGAGACAAAACAGGTTTCTCTAATCTATTCCTGGGAATGTATGCAAGGGTAGTTAGAGAAGCTGAGGAACAGCCACACAAGTTACTGCCTCTTCAGGAGGCCCCCAATGGGAAAAATAACCCATCCTTAAAATTTTTACCCAGAGGTACAAGAAATAAAAAGAGATCTGATAGACTATCTAGAGGATCCAGAAGCCTTTACGAGACTAACTTTACTTTATAAGCTTACTTTGAGTGGTGCAATGTATGTCTTCAGACAGACGCTGACTCCTGACGCAAGAGCTCGCGTTTTGGGGAAGCTACTACTTTTGGAGATGAATGGCTTGAATGTGAGGCAAGAGGAAAGAAGGAGCACAAAATAGCTCTCCTTCTTACTAGGGACCAAGCAGTTACCATAACAGAGCCAGACTAACATTATCACAAAGAGGAACAGAGATGAGAGCAGACCTACTTTGTCAACTGCATTATTGAATGGCTTAAAAGAGCCCAAACTAAGCCTCTAAATTATGCTAAGTTGGCTGACAAAACAAGGAGAGAAGTAAGTCTCTGGCAGATTCTAGAAAGACTTCAGGAAGGCCTTCAAAAGTTCACTAATATTTCTCTTGAGAGTGCAGAGGGAGAGAAGATCTTAAAAGATAAATTCCTCATACAGTCAGCTCCAGATATTGACCGTAAGTTACAAAAACAGACATTTGGACCGAATCAGTCTTTAGAAAAACTGTTGCAGCTGACTCAGACAGATTATTAAAGTAGAGAATATGAAGAGGAGAAACAAAAACAGAAAAGAATCAAAGGCCGAGATCCTAGTGATGGCAGTGAAAACTGCTATGAATCAGACTGAGAGAAAAATGCCCAGAGGAACCCAGGTGAAAGGGACAGACTTCCAATTACTGTGAAAAGGAGGGGCATCTCATACAAGGTTGTTCTCAGATGTTTGAGCACCCTCAGCCCCCTGTCAAGGCTATAAAGTACCACAAGCAAGGAGAAACTGCTCTGAAAGACATACACCTCAGGGGTTTAACTCTCAGGATAATCAGAACTGAAGATGCCTGGGGGTTCCCACACAAGCTCCCATCCGAATAACATCTGAGGAACACAGTATTAATAACTGTGGGGAGTGGGGGTGGGCAATCGGTTGATTTTCTTTTCAACACTGGGGCAACTTTCTCTGTGTTCACTGAAGCCCCGGTCCACTTTCCTCCTGATCCACTGCTGTAATGGAACTGTCTGGATGAGCCAAATAGTATTATCCCAGTCATCCTTTAAGCAGCAACTGGGATTCTGTGCTGTTTTCTCATTAGTTTCTGATTGTTCCTGAGTCTCCCTCACCCCTTCTGGGGAGGGATATACTGAGCAAGGTCCAGGTCTCTGTTTTAATGAATGTGGAGACTGCTCTTTCTCTCCCATTAACTAAACAAAATGTAAATCCTAGAGTGTGGGTTGATGGAAAAAGATGGGTTGAGCACAAAATGTTGCTCCTGTCATTATTAAGCTTAAAGACCCTCACCCATTTCCACATTAAAAGCAGTATCCACTAAAGCCCAATGTTAAGAAAGATTTAAAACTCATCATTGAAAATTTAAAGGAACAGAAGCTATTAATTCCCTTTAACAGTCCATGCCACAGTCCTATTTTGGGTGTAAAAAATCAAATAATAAATGAAGACCAGTTCAAGACTTACAAATAATAAATGAGGCTGTGGTTCCTTTATACCCTGTGATGCCTAGTCCTTATACTTTATTGTCTGAAATTCCTGAACAAGCCAAATATTTTTCAGTTACTGATTTGAAGCCTGCTTTCTTTACTATACCATTGTTGGAGGAAAGCAAATTTTCATTTGACTTTGAGGATCCTACCCAGAAAACTTCTCAGTTAACCTGAACAGTTTTGCCTCAAGGGTTTTGTGATCACCCTCACTTATTCGGGCAGAGCCTATCACAGAGCCTACAAAACTTTAATAGCCCCAAGGCAGTGGTGCTACAATATGTAGATGATATTCTGCATTGTGCTGAGACAGAGGAAGCTTGCTCACAAACCTCAAAAGATTTCTTAAACTTTCTCACCAGCTGTGATTATAAGGCATCAAGGGAAAAGGCTCAACTCTGTTAACAATCTGTTTAATATCTGGGCCTAATCATATCAGAAGGGAAGGGCCATAGGTCCCAAGAGAATTAAACTTATACTAAATCATCCCCTAACTATGACCTTGAGACAAGTGAAAGGATTCTTGGGTATCACAAGTTACTGCCTCATTTGGATTCCAGGTTATAGGGAACATGCCCAGCCTTTATCTAAATGTATAACTGAGACTCAGCAGGCCAAAACCCACAGGCTGGTTTGGTCCCCAGAGACTCAAATGGCTTTTAAGTCTCTTCAAACTGCTCTCCTGCAGGCTCCTGCTTTAAGCCTGCCCATGGGACCAGAGTTTAATCTATGTTACCAAAAAGAAAGGTATGGCCTTGGGAGTGATGACACAACCCCAAAGCCCTCACCAGCAAACTTTAGCTTACCTAAGTAGAGAATTAGATGTAGTTCCCCAGGGGCTGGCCACATTGTTTAAGAGTATTGCTGTTATTGCTTTGTTAGTGTCTGAAGCTCTAAGTTTACTAATGGGCAAAATCTTACTGTACTGACATCTCATAATATGAGTGGAATCTTAAACTCTAAAGTTAATGGATAACAGACAGCTGGCTTCTTAAATATTAGTCATTGTGTTAGAAGGATCAATAACTAAGTTCTAAGTTTGTAGAAACTTAAATCCTGCCACTTTTAAACTTTCTGAAAAGGAAGATGAAACCCCCGATCGAGACTGTTCCCAACGAATTTCTAACTACACAGCTCAGGAAGATTTAATAAATATCCCAATTAGACAATTCTGACATGGATACATTTACAGATGGCAGTTCTTTTGTTAGTAATGGGAAGCAGAAAACAGGTTATACTGTGGTTATATCTGAACAGGTTTTAGAGACAAAGTCTCTTTCCCCTGATAAAAGTACCCAATTGGCTGAGCTTGTTGCTTTGACCCAAGCCCTAGAGTTAAGCAAAGGGAAGCAAGTAAATATCTACACTGACTCTAAGTATGCTTCTTTGACTTTATATGCTCATGCTGCAATATATCTGAACAGGTTTTAGTAAGTCTCTTCTCCCTGGTACAAGTGCCCCAGTTGGTTGGCTGAGCTTGTTGCTTTGACCGGAGCCCTAGAAATAAGCAAAGGACAGCGAGTAAATATCTACACTGATTCTACATATGCTTATTTGACTTACATGCTCATATTGCAATACAGAAAGAAAGACAATTTAAAACAGCAACAGGGGAACAGGAGAACCTATTCAAAGAGATTGAGACTTTTAACTGATGTATATTGTCCTAAAGAAGCAGATATTATGCATTTGAAAGGGCACAGTAGGGAGGGGAGTAAAGTAGCCAAGGGAAATCAGTCGGCTAACTCCCAAGCAAGAAAAGTGACACTTTAGGAATCCCATCCTGTAAACACGTCTAGTCTGGACAGGTCCTGGTGGACAAGGAAAACCACAACACACTGAGGAAGAATTAGAAATATATGAAAAAAGAAGAGCAAAAATTACTGATAAAGGATGCCAAAGAATGCTCAAATTACTGCATAATTGCACTCATCTCACACACTAGTAAAGTAATGCTCAAAATTCTCCAAGTCAGGCTTCAGCAATACGTGAACTGTGAACTTCCAGATGTTCAAGCTGGTTTTAGAAAAGGCAGAGGAACCAGAGATCAAAATGCCAACATGCGCTGGATCATTGAAAAAGAAAGAGAGCTCCAGAAAAACATCTATTTCTGCTTTATTGACTATGCCAAAGCCTTTGACTGTGTGGATCACAAGAAACTGTGGTAAATTCTGAAAGAGATGGGGATGCCAGACCACCTGATCTGCCTCTTGAGAAATTTGTATGCAGGTCAGGACTGCATACAGTTAGAACTGGACATAGAACAACAGACTGGTTCCAAATAGGAAAAGGAGTACGTCAAGGCTGTATATTGTCACCCTGCTTATTTAACTTAAATACATCATGAGAAATACTGGGCTGGATGAAGCACAAGCTGGAGTCAAGATTGCCGGGAGAAATATCAATAACCTCAGATATGTAGATGGCACCACCCTTATGGCAGAAAGTGAAGAACTAAAAGGCATCTTGATGTTATTTTCTCCCATTCTGAAGGCTGTCTTTTCACCTTCCTTATAGTTTCCTTTGTTGTGCAGAAACTTTTACGTTTAATTAGGTCCCATTTGTTTATTTTTGCTTTTATTTCCAATATTCTGGGAGGTGGGTCATAGAGGATCCTGCTGTGATATATGTCAGAGAGTGTTTTGCCTATGTTCTCTTCTAGGAGTTTTATAGTTTCTGGTCTTATGTTTAGATCTTTAATCCATTTTGAGTTTATTTTTGTGTATGGTATTAGAAAGTGTTCTAGTTTCATTCTTTTACAAGTGGTTGACCAGATTTCCCAGCACCACTTGTTAAAGAGATAGTCTTTAATCCTTTGTATATTCTTGCCTCCTTTGTCAAAGATAAGGTGTCCATATGTGCATGGATTTATCTCTGGGCTTTCTATTTTGTTCCATTGATCTATATTTCTGTCTTTGTGCCAGTACCATACTGTCTTGATGACTGTGGCTTTGTAGTAGAGCCTGAAGTCAGGCAAGTTAAATCCTCCAGTTCCATTCTTCTTTCTCAAGATTGCTTTGGCTATTCGAGGTTTTTTTGAAATTTTTATTCATACAAATTGTGAAATTATTTGTTCTAGCTCTGTGAAGAATACCGTTGGTGGCTTGATAGGGATTGCATTGAATCTATAAATTGCTTTGGGTAGTATACTCATTTTCACTATATTGATTCTTCCAATCCATGAACATGGTATATTTCTCCATCTATTAGTGTCCTCTTTGATTTCTTTCACCAGTGTTTTATAGTTTTCTATATATAGGTCTTTAGTTTCTTTAGGTCGCAGAAGTCAATGGCATCCCACTCCAGTACTCTTGCCTGGAAAATCCCATGGACGGAGGAGCCTGGTAGGCTGCAGTCCATGGGGTCGCTAAGAGTCGGGCACGACTGAGCGACTTCACTTTCACTTTTCACTTTCATGCATTGGAGAAGGAAATGGCAACACACTCCGTGTTCTTGCCTGGCGAATCCCAGGGACAGAGGAGCCTAGTGGGCTGCTGTCTATGGGGTCGAACAGAGTTGAACACAACTGAAGTGACTTAGCAGCAGCAGCAGTTTCTTTAGGTAGGTATATTCCTAAGTATTTTATTCTTTTCGTTGCAGTGGTGAATGGAACTGTTTCCTTAATTTCTCTTTCTATTTTCTCTTTATTAGTGTATAGGAATGCAAGGGATTTCTGTGTGTTGATTTTATATCCTGCAACTTTACTATATTCATTGATTAGTTCTAGAAATTTTCTGGTGGAGTCTTTAGGGTTTCCTACGTAGAGGATCATGTCATCTGCAAACAGTTAGAGTTTTACTTTCTTTTCCAATTTGGATTCCTTTTATTTCTTTTCCTGGTCTGATTGCTGTGGCCAAAACTTCCAATACTATGTTGAACAGTAATGGTGAATGTGGGCACCCTTGTCTTGTTCCTGACTTTAGGGGAAATGCTTTCAATTTTTCACCATTGAGGATAATGTTTGCTGTGGATTTGTCATATATAGCTTTTATTATGTTGAGGAATGTTGCCTGTGAAGAGTGGAAAAGGGAAGGGAATGTGTGGGGGGGAAGGGGCTGTTAGAGGGGGACTTCAGTTTTATACATAAACATCAATTTCTCTTAAAAAAAAAAGACTGTAGAAAATATATTGAGATACTGGTTAATTCTGGATTGTGGTATATGGATATCTTGTCTTATTTTTTGTACTTTTCTGTATTTTTAAATTTTCTCAAAATTAGCAAGAATGGGGGTGAGAATGGGAACACTGTACCTATAGAAATCATGTTCTAATGGATTCATTCCCAATCAACTACTAAACTTTTTATAGGAAATATTACTAAAAATTTATCAATGAGTGGATGGACCTGCTCTCCATGTAGTAGGAAATTATCTATTTTATTAAAATTAAAACTGACAGTACAATCCAAATGTTTTAACTTATATCTTCATATTTCTGACACTATTTTGTGACATATCATTCGAGCTTAGGAAGTTTTAAAAACATTTAGTTAAATAAAGATTAACATAGACTTCATATAATTTGTCATTTTCAGATAAACTGACTTTGGAATGACCATTAAAAAAAAAAAATACTATAATAGCCAGGACATGGAAGCAACCTAGATGTCCATCAGCAGATGAATGGATAAGAAAGCTGTGGTACATATACACAATGGAGTATTACTCAGCCATTAAAAAGAATACATTTGAATCAGTTCTAATGAGGTGGATGAAACTGGAGACTATTATACAGAGTGAAGTAAGCCAGAAGGAAAAACATAAATACAGTATACTAACGCATGTATATGGAATTTAGAAAGATGGTAACGATAACCCTGTATACGAGATAGCAAAAGAGACACTGATGTATAGAACAGCCTTACACTACTGTAAGTTTGTACAGATCATATTCCTAAGATGTGTCTTTGTTTAAGAAAGTCTTGATTACATAAATCATATTTAGAAAAAATATTTAGTTAACAGTTTATATCTGAACACTGTTTATATGTTATGAAAAATGCTTAATTACAAAGGCTGATGTATGTTTTATTTCTGTTTTTCTAAATGACCTACAGTACTTGGTAGGTGTACTAAAATTGTTTGGGGAGTGGGGTTTAGAGACTTCTAATAGATGTATAGTTAATAAAAAAAAAAAAAAATACTCAACATTCATAAAACAAAGATCATGGCATCTAGTCCCATCACTTCATTGGAAATAGATGGGGAAACAGTGGAAACAGTGTCAGACTTTATTTTTTGGGCCTCCAAAATCACTGCAGATGGTGACTGCAACCATGAAATTAAAAGACGCTTACTCCTTGGAAAAAAAGTTATGACCAACCTAGACAGCATATTGAAAAGCAGAGACATTACTTTGCCAACAAAGGTCCGTCTAGTCAAGGCTATGGTTTTTCCAGTGGT
>NW_011495085.1:6530468-6539628 GCF_000754665.1 Bison bison bison
ATTGTGGTATATGGATATCTTGTCTTATTTTTTGTACTTTTCTGTATTTTTAAATTTTCTCAAAATTAGCAAGAATGGGGGTGAGAATGGGAACACTGTACCTATAGAAATCATGTTCTAATGGATTCATTCCCAATCAACTACTAAACTTTTTATAGGAAATATTACTAAAAATTTATCAATGAGTGGATGGACCTGCTCTCCATGTAGTAGGAAATTATCTATTTTATTAAAATTAAAACTGACAGTACAATCCAAATGTTTTAACTTATATCTTCATATTTCTGACACTATTTTGTGACATATCATTCGAGCTTAGGAAGTTTTAAAAACATTTAGTTAAATAAAGATTAACATAGACTTCATATAATTTGTCATTTTCAGATAAACTGACTTTGGAATGACCATTAAAAAAAAAAAAAACTCAACATTCATAAAACAAAGATCATGGCATCTAGTCCCATCACTTCATTGGAAATAGATGGGGTAACAGTGGAAACAGTGTCAGACTTATTTTTTGGGCCTCCAAAATCACTGCAGATGGTGACTGCAACCATGAAATTAAAAGACGCTTACTCCTTGGAAAAAAAGTTATGACCAACCTAGACAGCATATTGAAAAGCAGAGACATTACTTTGCCAACAAAGGTCCGTCTAGTCAAGGCTATGGTTTTTCCAGTGGTTATGTATGGATCTGAGAGTTGGACTGTGAAGAAGGCTGAGCTCCGTAGAATTGATGCGTTTGAACTGTGATGTTGGAGAAGACTCTTGAGAGTCCCTTGGACTGCAAGGAGATCCCACAAGTCCTTTCTGAAGGAGATCAGCCCTGGGGTTTCTTTGGAGGGAATGATGCTGAAGATGAAACTCCAGTACTTTGGCCACCTCATGGGAAGTGTTGATTCATTGGAAAAGACTCTGATGCTGGGAGGAGACAGGAGGACAGGAGAAGGGGATGACAGAGGATGAGATGGCTGGATGGCACCACTGACTAGATGGACATGAGTCTGAGTGAACTCTGGGAGTTGGTGATGGACAGGGAAGACTGGCATGCTGCAATTCATGAGGTTGCAAAGAGTCTGACACGACTGAGCGACTGAACTGAATTGAACTGAACTGATAGTCTAAGGATGGACGATTAACAATTCCTGAAAATGGTCAAAGGAAAATTCTTAAGGGGTTACACCAGTTTTCATTTATGTGTTAAGAGCACTTACCAGATGGCTTCTGACCTATTTGAGGGTAAAAATGTAATGAAAACTTTAAAGATCATTATCAAGAGATGTGAGATTTGTCAGAAAAATAACCCAAAGACTGAAAAGCTAGCAAAAACTGGGTTACAACAAAGTGGAAAGTATCCTTCAGAGAACTGGGAAATTGATTTTACTCATATACCAAAATCAAACTAATTTTCTTACTTACAGGTTTTGATAGACACCTTTACTGGATGGATTGAGGCTTTTCTCTGCTGTAGTGAACAGGTTCAGGAAGTTATAAAAATTTTAATCCATGAAATTACTCTCAGTATTGGGTTGCCTCAGGGCCTCCAGAGAGACAATGGCTCCTCCTTTAAAGCTGTTGTAACTCAAGGGGTGTCAAAAGCTCTAGGAATAGAATGTCACCTGGAGATCCCAATCTTTAGGAAAGGTAGAAAAGGCTAAAGACATTTATTAAAAGACATCTGTGTAAATTAACTCAAGAGACTCAGGACAATTGCCTTAAAGTTCTACCCATAGCTTTAATGAGGACTCAAACTGCCCCCCAAAAAAGAGGGAGTGTCCTCCTTTGAATGTATCTATGTAAGACCCTTCTTACAAACAGACACTGTAATAGACCCTGAAGCCTTGGAATTAACTATGTGACTCAGGTTTCAGACCTTCAAAAGAAAAATCCAGGGGGTAACTACTGACCCAGCCTCTGAGTCAAACAAACTGCTGTTTGATCCAAGAACCGAGGTTCTAATAAAGACATTGGGATCTGGGGGGGGGCAATTGCTCAAGCTCCTCTGGGAAGGCCATTACCAGGTTATTCTTTCTTCTCACACAGCTGTCAAGGTGCCAGGAATTGATTCGTGGGTGCAACACACTTGATTTAAAAAGTGGCACCCTGACTGAAACTAAACAAAGTCATTGTATTTCTTTATCCTCTGTGCTTTCACCTTTAACTTTACAGATGGGCCTGATAAACTATGTGGGCCTGCTTCTGCTGATTCCAAAAGTCCTGAGTCTGCCGTTTGACCCTCAAGACAATGCCTTCCTGTCCTGGGCTCATTCTTATGCCACATTCCAAAATTGGTCTAGTTGATGGGTCTGTGGAGCACTCCCCTCTTTATCAGTTGAAGGCTTCCCATGGTTGGTTTTTCAACTTCTAGGAAAACACCTTCTTCATTTCCGTGAATACCTTCACCAACAATGGTCACATGTGATGCCTCTTTTTAATCCGATGACATCTAGCAGTCCTAAGATGGACTGGTGTAACACTTTGTACCTTATCTATGGGCATAATGTGACTTTCAACTTAATTATAGATTATCTTGGTTTAATGACAATTTTGCTGCACATAAGAAGGTAAATGAGTCTAGATCTGGTGATTTTCTTCCTGATGTTTATCAAATATGGGATGAGGTCATATGGCTAACTCTTGAAAAGGGATGCCTACTATCTAATGCGCCCATATGTTGGGAACAAATAGAACCATCCCCAGAAGTTAGCTGACAACTTAATTATAATGCTTGGAAAACAATTGTGATTTTGCCTCAAGAAATATACAATGTAATCATTCCTGTGTTTTCCAATCACAGTTCAGGTCCTTCTTTTCCATACCCAGGGACTGACTGGATCCCTCAGTCACACTGGCTTGCTGCAAATGGGACCTACTGGATATGTGGCTCTTACCTATGGGTGTGGCTTCCCCTGACTGCATAGGGAGATATACCCTAGGTCTAGCTTTTACTCATGGCTGCATATTTTCAGACCTTCCAGAGAAGCCTGCTAATCTTTCACACCTTAAAACTAGTTGGGCAAGGTCTGTATTTCACTGGCATGATTATCTGGCTGCAATATTTGTTCCCTCTCTGGGAACCACAGATGTTATTTAGTCAACAGAGTTGACTAATTTAGTCAACAAGCTTTACAGGATTCTCAAAAAGCTATTTCAGCCCTTAATGCTAAACAAATACAAATTAGAAAGGTGATTTTACAAAGCAAATTGGCCTTAGATATTCTAATGGCTGCACAAGGAAGAATTTGTGCCATTATTCACACCCAGTATTGTACATATATACCAGTTATGAGCACTAACATTACTCACTTTACTAAACACATGAACACGATGATTGAGGCTATGGATACTCCTGAAGTATCAGTCACCTCACTTTGGGAAACGTTAACTAGCTCCTCATGGTGGAAAACTATCTTAATAATAATAATTCTAATTTGCTGGGAGTGAGCTCCACCCATGGCCAAGGTCATGAGGAAGGAGGCTTGGCATACGCAAAGGTGGGATCGAGCCTCAGGAGTTCCCCTGGAAATTCTCCAGCATCTACCCCCAAAACCAGAGTCTGCCTACTTTCTGCTTTGTGCTTTCACCTACACCTCTGACTTTACAGGGGGCTGTCCCCCACTACCTCTCTCTGAAAAAAGAGTTAGCTTACAGCTCCAGTTAATAATTCCTGGGTGTGACAGTGTTTCAACCTACAAACTCCTTTGGAAATCCTCTAGCCTGCCTGAATAGGTTTTTCAGGCCACATGTGATTCTTCAGAGCCTCCCAACTGTGAGAGGCAGGAGATGTTCTAAACTGTCTAAATACAGATTCCTTTGAGTAGTTAAAAGATTGATTAGAAATTGTATTGGTGAAGGGTTTTCCACTTATTGGGCCAATGTTTGCTGCTAAGTCTCCATATCCCTTACCTACTGTGTCCTTGGCAGTGTATTGATTGATATAATGGGTGTATAGAAATGTAAGTAGTAGCCTCAATGTTTGTAACCTTGGACCCTTGAGTTAATTCTTTTCTGGATTGATCCCACCTCACCTTTGCCCTATAGGAATGCAACTTTCTCCAGTGCTTTTTGGAGGCTGGCGCCTGACTTTAGAATAATCACCTTTAGAGAAAAATAAGTTTCTTAAAATGTTAACAGGCCTCCTGGCCAGAAGATGATGTAAATCACTAAACTTTTGCATATGATAAGTTTGAAAGCCTGGCTTCAATTAGTATCAGGAACTGCTGTCCTTGCATGACTTCACCCCTTCCCCCATTATCCTCTATGCACAACTTAAGGTATAAAACTACTTTGGAAAATAAAGTACGCCCTTTTTTTGTTCACTGAAATTTGGTCACCCCATGTCGTTCTTTCTTCCACCTTCTGGCTGAACTTTTCCTCTGAGGCGGGGAAGCTCGTCAAGCCTACTAATTTTGCCTGGGCTTCTAAGATCTGACCGGGGAGGCCTTAGTGTTTCCTCTCCTTCGGGATAACGGGAGGATGCCTGCGGCCTTCGTAGGTGACGTAAATTCCCTGCTTTGGAATTTTATTCAGCCTCTTTTCTTCACTGAATTTTCCTACTGAGCTATCCTTATTTCAGCCACTTTTCTCCACTGAATTTCCTCACTGAGCTATCCTCATTCTATTACTCTTTATATCTTTGATGAATATTTAAATAAATAGGTCACCAACACCGTCTCTCCTTCGAATACCCTGGATCAGCCGGGGCTGGACCCTGGCACTAATTGTTCTGTTTTTACTGTTTTCTCCCTACATCTGTAACTGTGCAACTGGATTTGTTTCTATCTGAAAGCTTTTAAGTTACAAATGGTTGTCCAAGCACCAGAGTGCCACAGCCTCTCCCAGATATTACTTGGTGTCCCTGTATCAGAGACCCTCAATATGAGGGTTACAGAATGTGTTGCCTCAAAAATTTAGGGACAGTGGCCATCCAAACAGGAAGGAGTTATGGAATGAAAATGATGCCCCTTTCCCTTGGCAACATAGTTCTCCTAAATGAAAAGGGGGGAATGGGAGAGTTAATTCTTAGGTAGGTTGATAAGAAGTCTGGGGACCCGAGGAGGAGAAAGGGGTCTTTGACTCTCAAGGGGGAGATAGGGGTCTGGGGTTCTCAAGGACGAAAAAAGGACAAATATTTCTTTTCTACATTCCTTAGTCTTAGTCACATAAAGCCCAGAGCTGATGATTACACACACACACAAAACTCAGCTTCAACTCTGTACTAAGGATCATATAACAACAATGTATCCTGCTTGAGGACATGTTTCTCCTTCTTGAGAACCTTCTGACTGAACCTGTTATCTTAAAATGTATATTGTGAGAGTGGGTCTGGTAAGATTTTTCTATTGTTAGTTCTAATCCCATCATTTTAAAACGTAAATTGTGGGAGTGGGTCTGGTAAGGCCTTTACAGCCTTGAGACATTCTTTTGATTTACTGTAAGAACCAATTGAAAAATTATATAGCTCCCTTGCTAAGACTAGTGAGGAGGCACTCTCCATCCTCTTCTGATGTCCATGTCAGAAGCTTTTTCTGCCCGTGTTCACTGTAATAAAACTTCAGCCACACAAGAGCCGTGAGCAGTCAAGCCTGGTGCCTGACCCTGAAGCTAAATCTTCATCTTCACAGATCATGAATCCGACATTGCTCACCGTAAGGTATCAGAGCTAACACAGAAATATGCCCACACATATACATTCAATTGATCTTTGACAAGGCATCAAGAACATACCCTGTCAAATGTATGCTGCTGCTGCTGCTAAGTCACTTCAGTCATGTCTGACTCTGTGCGACCCCATAGACGGCAGCCCACCAGGCTCCCCCATCCTTGGGATTCTCCAGGCAAGAACACTGGAGTGGGTTGCCATTTCCTTCTCCAATTCATGAAAGTGAAAAGTGAAAGTGAAGTTGCTCAGTCGTGTCTGACTCTTAGCAACCCCTTCGACTGCAGCCTACCAGGCTCCTCTGCCCAAGGGATTTTCCAGGCAAGAGTACTGGAGTGGGTTGCCATTGCCTTCTCTGGTCAAAGATATCGGGGAGGGCAATTTCTTCCAAAAAAAGTTGTTGGGAAAACTGGATATTTATATTTAAAAGATTAAATTTGGATAGTTAGCTTAAACTATACATAAAAATCAACTCAAAATTTATTAAAGACTTCAACGCAGGCTGTAAAACTCTGAGAAGAAAAATCACAGAGAAGGTTTCTTGACATTAGTCTCAGCAATGATTTCTTGGAAATAACATCAAAAACACAGGAAAGAAAGATTAAAATAGGCAAGTAGGACTACATTGAACCAAAAATTTTTTGCATAACATATGGAATGAGAAACACAACGAAAAGTCAAGATACAGAACAGGAGAAAATATTTGCAAATCATATATTTGATAAATAATATCCATAATATACAATAAATTTATACAACACAAGAGTAAAATAAAAATACTATTTGAATACACATTTGTCCACAAACAACATACAAATGTCCCCCAATACATGAAAATGTGTTCAACATCACTACTCATCAGGGAAATGCAAATCAAAACCACAATGAGACACCACTATGCATCAATTTGGGGAGGACTAACATTTTCATTATAGAAAATTTTTCTATGAATATCATTTGACTGGTTATGTTTTCTTAATGCTGGTAAATGAATTTTTATATTTTTCTCCATAAAGATTTTTCTACCTATTGTTACATTCATCCCTAGGTAAGTTAAATATTTGTATTTATATTGCAACTATATTTATATTAACAAATGTCTTTTTAAAAGCCATGTTTGTAAATATTTGTAGTCAGTGAGTAGATGATTACTTTTATATATTGCTCCTAATATAAACCTAACCTAGTAAATCCTTTTTTTTTCCAAGCAAACTTTTTTTTTAACTATCCTATAGTTTTGTTTTTTAAATTATTTTTAATGGAGTATATTTACTTTACAATATTCTATTGTTTTGCCATACATCAACATGAATTTGTCATGGGTGTCATATGTATATTCTATTGGTTTTTATGTTATGTCTCCTATAAATGAGTTCGTTTTTGTACTTTCAGTCCTTGTATCTCCATTCTAGTGTGTGCATGATAAGTCACTTCAGTCGTGTCTGCCTATTTGTGACCCTATGAACTGTAGCCAGCCAGGCTCCTCTGTCCTTGCGATTTTCCAGGCAAGAATACTGGAGTGGGTTGTCGGTCCTTTCTCCAGGGGATCTTCCCGAACCAGGGATCAAACCCATATCTTTTATGTCTTGTGTACTCAGTACTTTTTACAGTCCAAATCTCACATTCGTACATTACTACTGGAAAAACCATAGCTTTGACTATAATGACTTTTGTTGACAAAGGAATATCTCTGCTTTTTAATATGCTAGGATTGGCATAGCCTTTCTTCTAAGGAGGAAGAATTTTTTAATTTGATGGCTGCAGTCACCGTCCATAGTGATTTTGGAGGCAACCAAAATAAAGTTTCCATTGTTTTCCATCTATTTGCCATGATATGATGGGACTGGATGCCATCTATGATCTAGTTTTTTTCAATGTTTTCTTTTAAGCCAGCTTTTTCACTGTTCTCTTTCACCTTCATCAGAAGGCTCTTTTTAGTTCCTCTTCACTGTCTGCCATTAGGGTGATATCATCTGCTTATCTGAGGTTATTGATATTTCTCCCCAGAATCTTGATTTTAGCTTGATCTACATCCAGCCCACCATTTCCAATGATGAAATAGAATTTGATAGTCATAGCACACACACTCTTCCAGCAACACAAGAGCTAACTCTACACATGGACTTCACCAGATGGTCAATACTGAAATCAGATTATTCTTTGCAGCTGAAAATGGAGAAGCTCTATAACATCAGCAAAAACAAGACCGGAGATGGCTGTGGCTCAGATCATGGATGTGGGATTGCAAAATTCAGACTTAAATTGAAGAACATAGGCAAAACCACTAGACCATTCAGTTATGACCTTAGTCAAATCCTTATGATAATACAATGGAAGTAAATAGATTCAAGGGATTAGATCTGATAGACAGAGTGCCTGAAGAACTATGGCTGGAGGTTCTTAACATTATACAGGAGACAGTGATGAAAATCGACCCAAGAAAAATAAATAAAAAAGAGTAAAATAGTTGTCTGAAGAGGCCCTACAAATAGCAGAGAAAAGGAAGGTAAAGCCAAAGGAGCAAAGTAAAGATATATCCATCTGAATGCAGAGTTCCAGAGAATAGCAAGGTGAGATAAAGTATTTTTAAGTGATCAATGCATAGACAGAGGAAAAAAAAGAAGGGGAAAAACTAGAGACATCCTCAAGAAAATCAGAGATACCAAGGGAACAGTTCATGCAAAGACAGGAACAATAAAGGACAGTAATGGTATGGATCTGATAGAAGTGGAAGATATTAAGAAGAGGGCAATAAGATACAGAAGAACTAGACAAAAAAAATCTTAATAACCTGGATAATCATGACTGTGTGGTCACTCACATAGAGCCAGATGTCCTGGAAAGTGAAGTTAAGTGGGCCTCAAGAAGCATCACTATGAACAAAGCTAGTGGAGCTGATGGAATTCCATCTGAGCTAATTTAAATCCTAAAAGATGCTATTAAAGTGCTGCACTCAATATGACAACAAATTTGGAAATTCAGCAGTGGCAACAGGACTGGAAAAGATCAGTTTTTCTCGAATACCAAACAATGTTTAAACTACTGAACAACTGCACTCATCACAGGCTAGCAAAGTAAAGCTCAAAATCCTTCAAGCTAGGCTTTAATAGTACATGAACCGAGAACTTCCAGATGTTCAAGCTGGATTTAAAAAAAGGCGGTGATCAAATTTCCAAGATCCATTGAGTTATAGAAAAGGCTAGATAATTCCAGAAAAATATCTACTTCTGCTTCACTGACCACACTAAAGCTTTTGCCTGTATGGATCACAACAAATGGTGGAAAATTCTTAAAAAGATGGGACTATAGGAAAAGGAATATCTCAAGGTTGTATATTGTCACCTTGCTTATTTAACTTATATGCAGAGTACATCATGAGAAATGCTGGACTGGAAGAAACACAAGCTGGAATCAAGACTGCTGGGAGAAATATCAATAACCTCAGATATGCAGATGACACCACCCTTATGTCAGAAAGTGAAGAGGAACTAAAAAGCCTCTT
>NW_011495085.1:6539772-6548982 GCF_000754665.1 Bison bison bison
GTGGAGAGTGGAAAAGTTGGCTTAAAGCTCAACATTCAGAAAATGAAGATCATGGCATCTGATCCCATCACTTAATGGGAAATAGATGGGGAAACAGTGGAAACAGTGTCAGACTTTATTTTTTTGGACTTCAAAATCACTGCAGATGGTGACTGCAGCCATGAAATTAAAAGACGCTTACTCCTTGGAAGGAAAGTTATGACCAACCTAGATAGCATATTCAAAAGCAGAGACATTACTTTGCCAGCAAAAGTCCGTCTAGTCAAGGCTATGGTTTTTCCAGTGGTCATGTATGGATGTGAGAGTTGGACTGTGAAGAAAGCTGAGCACCGAAGAATTGATTTGAACTGTGGTGTTGGAGAAGACTCTTGAGAGTCCCTTGGACTGCAAGGAGATCCAACCAGTCCATTCTGAAGGAGATCAGCCCTGGGATTTCTTTGGAAGGAATGATGCTAAAGCTGAAACTCCAGTACTTTGGCCACCTCATGGGAAGAGTTGACTCATTGGAAAAGACTCTGATGCTGGGAGGGATTGGGGGCAAGAAGAGAAGGGGACGACAGAGGATGAGATGGCTGGATGGCCTCACTGACTCGATGGACGTGAGTCTGAGTGAACTCCGGGAGTTGGTGATGGACAGCGAGGCCTGGCGTGCTGCGATTCATGGGGTCACAAATAGTCTGACACGACTGAACGACTGATCTGAAATGAAGTGATCAGATGACCTTATCTGCCTCCTGAGAAAACTGTATGCAGCTCAAGAAATAACAGTTGGAACCTAACATGGAACAATGGACTTATTCCAAGCTGGAGAAGGAACACATCAAAGCTATATATTATCACCCTCACCCTGCTTATTTAATGCTGGAGACCGGGTTTCAATCCCTGGGTCAGAAAGATCCCCTGGAGAAGGAAATGGCAACCCACTCCAGTACTCTTGCCTGGAAAATCCCATAGACAGAGAGCCTGATAGGCTACAGTCCATGGGGTCACAAAGAGTCAGACACGACTTAGCGACTTTGCTTTACTTACTTATTTAACTTCTATGCACAGTACATCATGGGAAATGCTGGGCTGGATGAAGCACAGCTGGAATCAAGACTGTGGAGAGAAATATCAATAACCTCAGATATGCAGATGACAGCACCCTAATGGCAGAAAATGAAGAGGAATGAAAGATGAAGATGAAAGAGGAGTGTAAAAAAGCTGGCTTAAAACTCAACATTCAAAAAACTAAAATCATGGCATCTGGTCCTGTCACTTCATGCCAAATAGAAGGGAGAAAGTAGAAATAATGACAGATTTTATTATCTCTGGCTCCACAATCACTGTCGTTGGTAACCACAGCCCTGAAATTAAAAGATGCTTGCTCCTTGGGAAAAAAAAGCTATGACCAACCTAGACAGCATATTAAAAAGTAGAGACATTACTTTGCTGACAAGGTCTGTCTAGTCAAAGCTATGGTTTTTCCAGTACTCATGTACAAATGCGAGAGTTGGACCATAAAGAGAGATGAACACCAAAGAACTGATGCTTTTGAACTGTGGTGTTCAACAAGACTCTTAAGAGTCCTTTGGACTGCAAGGAGATCAAACCAGTTAATCCTAAAGGAAATCAGTCCTCAATATTCATTGGAAGGACTCAATATGAAGCTGAAGCTCCAATACTTTGGCCATCTGATGTGAAGTACTGACTCATTGGAAAAGACTCTGATGCTGGGAAAGATTGAAGGCAGGAAGAGAAGGGGACGATAAGAGGATGAGATAGTTGGATGGCATTACAAACACAATGAACAGGAGTTTGCACAAACTGAGGGAGATATGGAAGGACGGGAAGCTTGGCATGCTGCAGTCCATGGCATTGCAAAGAGCCAGATTCTACTGAGAGACTGAACAACAAATCAAACAAGGACATGAAACCCAATTTTCCTATTATACTCTGTAGACTGTCAGACTATTCTTTATAAACTTGAGAGGAAGTCTGTTTTGGTAGCAGGGTGATCCAAGGGCAACAGTACTTAATCTTGAGGGAAAATCTTCAATGCATTTATTGTAGAAAATTTTACTTTGGGATTCTTCATTAAAATAAATACTAAAATAACTTTATATTCAAGTAAATCCCCTTTTCAAATATAGTGTTTCTGTTATTTTCTTAGAGTATTAAAATATAAGGACATGGATATACTACATTTTATCTGAAAATTTAACAAATTTGTAAAAGCACAATATTATAAACACAAAAGATAACCTCAAAGAACTTCCTTTCTGATGACCACTGATAGGTAATTCTACTGCTTGGAAATCTTTACCAGGTTTTTCTATGCATTTAAAACAATATATGGGAATATATTTGATTTGCAATTTGTGTTAGTTTCAGGTGTACAGCAAACTGCTTCTGTTGTACATATATCCACTCTTCCTAGAAGATCCTTTTCCCATACAGATTGTTGCAGATTGTTGAGTAGTGTTCCTGGTGCTATATCATAGGTCCTTATATTGTTATTATTATATATTATATATTATTATATACCTATTGTATACATAGCAGTGTATACATCAATCCCAGTCTCCCAATTTATCCTTCTCCCGTTACTCTCTGCTAACCATAAGTTCCTATATCTGTGACTCTTTTTCTGTGTTGTAGATAACTTCATTTGTATCCTTCTGATATTCCACATACATATATACACTTTTTTCTTTTAGTTTTTCATTATATTTGCTTTAATTTCTTAAATGAGAACACTCAACGTACCTCATGACATCCCCACAGCCTGCTCTACTTAATCATGACTGCTCCTCTTGCTCCTCGCACTCCAGACTGTGGATATTTTTTCTCAGGTCTTAAATGTGTCAAATTCTTTTCTGCTTTATAGCTTTTAAACATGTAGTGCTGTCTGGAATTCTCTTTCCTTAAAACTAATAATATTTCTTTCCAGACAGCCTTGATTTTTTGTGCTAAATACATTTTTTTTTAGAGAAAGCTATCTTTGATCTTGCAGTCATCCATATTTTCATGAATTTTCCTGTATCATATTAAATATGATATCTTTAAATACTTACTTTGTGATTATTTGTGTAAATTCTGTCTCTTGCATTAGATTTTAGATTTTAAGAGGGAAATCTGAACTTACCTTTCCTCACTGTTGAATTCCTGGGCCTAGGACTGTGGCTGCCAGATAGGAAAAATAATTTTTGCTAAATGTGATGCATAGAAGAGTCTGTGAATGAGTGCATGGATTAGTGAAGAAGAGAGAGTTCCTAATGACTCCCAGGATTATGATCTTACTACCTCATCAGTTTTATTCCTACCTGAAACTTCGTTATCTAGAAGAGTGCCTGGTACTCAAATATAGGTTAAAAAAATACTTATGAAACAAACATAACTTTGTTTTGATGGGAGTGAGGCTGATCAAAACTTCAGCAGTCTCTATTTTCCAATCATTCTTACTCTGAAGTATTTTTCTGTCTCAGAAATAAGAAGCAATCTACATTGTCCAGAGCAATATTACATTTAAGTCATACTTTACTGAGTTTTATAAATCTTAAATTTACAACATATGCCTTACTTACTTAAAATATACTATAATAATATACCTTAGTATAAATACAACACTAACATAAATAATATAATACCATTATAAATGCATTGCACAATTCAGGTTTTGTAATTTTGAAGGTGCAAGTATTAAACTCAAAATGGATGAAAGATCTAAATGTAAGACCAGAAACTATAAAACACCTAGAGAAGAACATAGACAAAACACTCTCTGACATAAATCTCATCTTCTGTCGTTCCCTTCTTCTCCTGCCTTCATTCTTTCTCAGCATCAGTTCAGTTCAGTTGTGACTCCATGAACCGCAGCATGGCAGGCCACCCTGTCCATCACCAATTCTCAGAGTCCACCCAAACCCATGTCCATTGAGTCGATGATGCCATCCAACCATCTCATCCTCTGTCATCCCCTTCTCCTCCTGCCCTCAATCATTTCTAGCATCAGGGTCTTTTCCAATGAGTCAGCTCTTCGCATCAGGTGGCCAAAGTATTGGGAGTTTCAGCTTCAACATCAGTCCTTCCAATGAACACCCAGGACTTATCTCCTTTAGGATGGACTGCTTGGGTCTCCTTGTAGTCCAAGGGACTCTCAAGAGTCTTATCCAACACCACAGTTCAAAAGCATCAATTCTTTGGTGCTCAGCTTTCTTTATAGTTCAACCCTCACATCTATACATGACTACTGGAAAAACCATAGCTTTGACTAGATGGACCTTTGTTGGCAAATTAATGTCTCTGCTTTTTAATATGCTGCTTAGGTTGGTCATAACTTTTCTTCCAATAAGTAAGCTTTTTTTTTTTTTTTCATTTCATGGCTGCAGTTACCATCTGCAGTGTTTTTGGAGCCCCCCAAAATAAAGCCTCTCACTGTTTCCACTTTTTCCCCATTTATTTGCCATGAGGTGATGGGACCAGATGCCATGATCTTTGTTTTCTGAATGTTGAGTTTCAAGCTAACCTTTTCACTCTCTTCTTTCACTTTCATCAAGAGGCTCTTTAGTTCTTCTTTGCTTTCTGCCATAAGGGTGGTATCATCTGCATATCTGAGGCTATTGATATTTCTTGCAGCAATCTTGATTGCAACTTGTGCTTCATCCAGCCTGGCATTCTGCATGATGCACACTGCATATAACTTAAATAAGCAGGGTGACCATATACAGCCTTGACATACTCCTTTCCTGAATTGGAACCAATCTGTTGTTCCATGTCTAGTTCTAACTGTTGCTTCTTGACCTGCATACAGATTTCTCAGGAAGCAGGTCAGATGTCCTGATATTACCATTTCTTTAAGAATTTTACACAGTTTGTTGTGATCCACACAGTCAAAGGCTTTGGCATAGTCAATAGAGCAAAAGTTTTTCTGGGGCTCTTGCCTTTTCAATGATCCAGAGGATGTTGGCAATTTGATTTCTGGTTCTTCTGCCTTTTCTAAATCCAGCTTGAACATCTGGAAGTTCATGTACTATTGAAATCTAGCTTGGGGAATTTTGCACATTATTTTGCTAACATCTGAGACGACTGCAGTTGTGCAGCAGTTTGAGCATCCTTTGTCATTGCCTTTCTTTGGGATTGGAATGAAAACTGACTTTTCTAGTCTTGTGGACACTGCTGAGTTTTGCAAACTTGCTGGCATATTGAGTGCAGCACTTTCACAGCATCATCTTTTAGGATTTGAAATAGCTCAACTGGAATTCCATCACCTCCACTAGCTTTGTTCATAGTGATGCTTCCTAAGCATCTTTCCTAAGCACTTGACTTCACATTCCAGGATGTCTGGCTCTAGTCCAGTGATCACACCATCATGGTTATCTGGGTCATGAAGATCTTTTCTTATAGTTCTGTGTATTCTTGCCATCTCCTTAATATCTTCTGTTTCTTGTTAGGTCCATATCATTTCTGTCCTTTAGTGTGCCCATCTTTGCATGAAATGTTCCCTTGGTATCTCTAATTTTCTTGAAGAAATCTCTAGTCTTTCCCATTCTATTGTTTTCCTCTATTTCCTTTCATTGATCTCTGAGGAAGGCTTTCTTATCTCTCCTTGCTATTCTTTGGAACTATGCATTGAAATGGGTATATCTTTCTTCTTCTCCTTTGGCTTTAGCTTCTCTTCTTTTCTCAGTTATTTGTAAGACCTGCTCAGTCAACCATTTTGCCTTTTTGCAGTTCTTTTTCTTGGAGATGGTCTTGATCACTGCTTCCTGCACAATGTCATGAATCGCCATCCACAGTTTTCAGGTAGTCTCTCTATTAGATCTAATCCCTTGAATTTATTTGTCACTTCTATTGTATAATTGTTAGGGACTTGATTTAGGCCATACCTGCAACGTCTCATCGTTTTCTCTAGTTTCTTCAATTTAAGTTTGAATTTGGCAATAAGGAGTTCATGATTTGAGTCACAGTCACCTCCCAATCTTGTTTTTGCTGAGTGCAGAGAACTTCTCCATCTTTGCCTGCAAAGAATAAAATCAGTCTAATTTCGGTGTTGACCATCTGATGATATCCATGTGTAGAGTCTTGTGTTGTTGGAAGAGAGTGTTTGCTATGACCAGTGCTTTCTTTGAGCAAAATTCTTTTTGCCTTTGACCTGCTTCGTTAGTTTTGCCAAGCGTACAAAACACACATATATAATTCTGACTGATTTGCATTGGTTTATGGCAGAGACCAGCACAGCATTGTAAAGCAATTATTCTCCAGTTTAAAAGAAAAAAAAAAATAGCAGAACTTAAATTCTTGATTTTTTCCTAAATGTCCAGATGGGATCAGATGTCTGTTTGCGTGTTTCACACACCTTATCCTTACCTTATCCTAGCCCTGTCACAGCCCTATGACTACACCCCCTTTCTACTTTTTCTCACTTTTTCTCACATAATAAGCTCAGTATGTCTCTAATACCTCTTTATCCCCACGCACGCAGTCAGCAATCAATGAATATTTGTCAACTGAACACATGGATGAGCTTTTAGCTGGAAATATTAGAATATCCTACAGGAACTTTTATTAATTTTGAGTCATGCAAGAGTTCAGAAAATCACTACAGGAATAACCTGCTGTTTCTTCTGACATATCTTCATCTGTTTATTAACCTGACAAATTTTATTAATCATCAAAGACTCCTCAAATAGGCCTACCCAAGTGCTCCCAAATGTATTCTGTTCCTCATCTGCCTTCCCAAAATATTTTGTTCAAAATGGAATCCATAAACATCTTACTGTGGACTCAACAGGAAGCTAGAGACTCAGGATGAAAACCTGACAATCTTTCCAATGTAGGAATTTACAACAGTACCCTATAGTTGTGCTATTATGATATTGTATTTCTGTGCATTGTATGAGTTTTTTTTTTTTTTTTTTTCCCAATGAAGATGAAGCAGCCCCAGAATCATATTCTTCATCTTTGGGGTCCTATGTATTATGTTCCTTTCTGAATATGTTTTCACCTTGTTATAGGGCATGAATAGACTCCTAGGTGACTTTTCTTCCTCAACAAAGATATTTTTATTCAATATCAAAACAATTTTAATCATAGTAACAATGTATCTATATAAAATAAATTGGTAAAACTCATTTTAGCAGTTAAATGTATGAGTCAGGATGCTATACAAAATAGGCTTTGTAGGAATGAAATTATGGAGGTATGTTGAATTTGTCTGGGATTCTTAAATGGAAGCAAACAAGAACCTGAGTAACCTTGTGGAGTGAGAAAGTGGCCTTAATGGATTTAATTGAATTACACTAGAATAAATGAAAATTAAGGCATCATTCTTGTCTGAACTGAATTATTTGCATGGTTTTAACTGCAGTTGTGATGGCTAGAAGGTCTTAGAGCAGACGGCAAATTTATATAACTTTTGCCCCTATGGAGAAGAAAGAAGGAGAAAATATAGTGCAGGAACTGTGTTTCAGAGTGCAAGGGGCTGGAACCATTTCTAAATGGTGTGTGAAATTTACTATCATTTACTCTGAAACTATAAAAACAACACATATTTTTATGCTTTGATAAACTTTTTCATAAAAAAGAAAAAGGAAATTGTCCTCTGAAATACTAGCAATGCTTTCATCAGAAAAAGTGGAATAAAGAAATTGTGTATTTTTTCTGATTAAATTTAAATATATAAGCATGCTTTTTTTGAATTAAGTTTAAATATATAAGCATGCATATATATATATATATTTATATATACATATACATAAACATTCTGTACATAAACATGAAATATATTTCCCTGAGTTATTATTTCACCATATCCAAAATGACAACTATATTTGGAAAGTGCAATACATGCCAAGAAATTTGCTAAAACCCCATACATATTTGTATGTATATAACTTGATTATTAAATTTTTTAAAATTAATATTTATTGGAGAACAATAAATAAACACAACATTTATAATGTGTTAGTTTCTGCTGTGCAGCAGAGTGATTCAGTTATACACATGCATATACCTATTCTTTTTCAGATTCATTTCTTGTATAGGTTAGTACAGAATATTGACTAGAGTTCTCTGTGCTATATAACAGATCCTGGTTGGTTATCTACTTTCTATATTACGTCAGTCGCTCAGTCGTGTCCAACTCTTTGCAACCCTATGAATCGCAGCACACCAGGCCTCCCTGTCCATTACCAACTCCTGGAGTTCACTGAGACTCACTTCCATCGAGTCAGTGATGCCATCCAGCCATCTCATCCTCTGTCGTCCCCTTCTCCTCTTGCCCCTAGTCCCTCCCAGCATCAGAGTCTTTTCCAGTGAGTCAACTCTTCGCATGAGGTGGTCAAAGTGCTGGAGTTTCAGCTTTAGCATCATTCCTTCCAAAGAAATCCCAGGGCTAATCTCCTTCAGAATGGACTGGTTGGATCTCCTTGCAGTCCAAGGGAGTCTCAAGAGTCTTCTCCAACACCACAGTTCAAAAGCATCAATTCTTCAGCGCTCAGCCTTCTTCACAGTCCAAATCTCACATCCATACATGACCACAGGAAAAACCATAGCCTTGACTAGATGAACCTTTGCTGGCAAAGTAATGTCTCTGCTTTTGAATATGCTATCTAGGTTGGTCATAACTTTCCTTCCAAGGAGTAAGCGTCTTTTAATTTCATGGCTGCAGTCACCATCTGCAGTGATTTTGGAGCCCCCCAAACTAAAATCTTACACTGTTTCCACTGTTTCCCCATCTACTTGCCATGAAGTGATGGGACCAGATGCCATGATCTTCGTTTTCTGAATGTTGAGGTTTAAGCCAACTTTTTCACTCTCCACTTTCACTTTCATCAAGAGGCTTTTTAGTTCCTCTTCACTTTCTGACATAAGGGTGGTGTCATCTGCATATCTGAGGTTATTGATATTTCTCACAGCAGTCTTGATTCCAGCTTGTGTTTCTTCCAGCCCAGCGTTTCTCATGATGTACTCTGCATAGAAGTTAAATAAACAGGGTGACAATATACAGCCTTGATGTACTCTTTTCCCATCTGGAACCAGTCTGTTGTTCCATGTCCAGTTCTAACGGTTGCTTCCTGACCTGCATACAGATTTCTCAAGAGGCAGGTCAGGTGGTCTGGTATTCCCATCTCTTTCAGAATTTTCCACAGTTTATTGTGATCCACACAGTCAAAGGCTTTGGCATAGTCAATAAAGCAGAAATAGATGTTTTTTTTTTTTTCTGGAACT
>NW_011495085.1:6549082-6571866 GCF_000754665.1 Bison bison bison
TCTTTTGCTTTTTCGATGATCCAGCAGATGTTGGCAATTTGATCTCTGGTTCCTCTGCCTTTTCTAAAACCAGCTTGAACATCAGGAGGTTCACGGCTTACATATTGCTGAAGCCTGGCTTGGAGAATTTTGAGCATTCCTTTACTAGCGTGTGAGATGAGTGCAATTGTGTGGTAGTTTGAACATTCTTTGGCATTACCTTTCTTTGAGATTGGAATGAAAACTGACCTTTTCCAGTCCTGTGGCCACTGCTGAGTTTTCCAAATTTGCTGGCATATTGAGTGCAGCATTTTCACGGCATCATGTTTCAGTATTTGAAATAGCTCAACTGGAATTCCATCACCTCCACTTGTGATGTTTGTTCATAGTGATACTTTGTAAGGCCCACTTGACTTCACATTCCAGGATGTCTGGCTCTAGGTCAGTGATCACACCATCGTGATTATCTGGGTCATGAAGATCTTTTTTGTACAGTTCTTCTGTGTATTCTTGCCATTTCTTCTTAATATCTTCTGCTTCTGTTAGGTCCATAACATTTATTTCCTTTATTGAACCCATCTTTGCATGAAATGTTCCTTTGGGATCTCTGATTTTCTTGAAGAGATCCCTAGTCTTTCCCATTCTTTGCATTGATCACTGAAGAAGGCTTTCTCATCTCTTCTTGCTATTCTTTGGAACTCTGCATTCAGATGTTTATATCCTTCCTTTTCTCCTTTGCTTTTTGCTTCTCTTCTTTTCACAGCTATTTGTAAGGCCTCCCCAGACAGCCATTTTGCTTTTTTGCATTTCTTTTCCATGGGGATGGTCTTGATCCTTGTCTCCTGTACAATGTCACGAACCTCATTCCATAGTTCATCAGGCACTCTATCTATCAGATCTAGGCCCTTAAATCTATTTCTTAATTCCACTGTATAATCATAAGGGATTTGATTAGTAGTATGTAAATGTTAATCTCAATTTCTTTATTCTCCACTCACTTTTCCCTTTAGGTTCTGCTTTATAAATTAGTTCATTTGTACCATTTGTTAAGATTCTACATATAAGTGATATCATATGATATCTCCCATTGTCTGACTTACTACACTTAGTATGATAATCTCTGGGTCCATCCATGTTGCTGCAAATGGCATAATTTCATCTTTTTCTTAATGGAATTTTGTTCTTAATGTAAATCTATTTCATTAAAATTTTAGACATTATATAATACAAATAAACTATATTTTTCTCCAAGTGTTACTGTTTTCATTTTAATTTCATTATAATTTTATTTGAGTTATTTAAATATTAGAAATATCACAGTTGTTGCACTGACTTTACCTGGGCACATAATTGAGACAGTTATTACATATGAATGGAGCAAGTCACATGCGCTCTTTCCACAGGAATACTGACCAACAGCCGCTTCATTCATGCCAAGCTTTTTTTTAGTTTTTCTTGCTAAATGTGAAAGTTAGAGCTGCCTAATCTCTCTGTTAGTTAACATTAAAGCAACTTAGAATTCCAGTAAAGTGTCAAAAGGCCCTTATTCTAATTAAAGAAATAGTTGAAGCCAGAAATTCAATTCTCACTAATTAACTTTTAAAATGCTCTATCTGGCCAATTTGTATGGTTTCCCATCTTCTAGAACAGGGGTGTCCCCAACCTCCAGGATCTAATGCTTGATGATTTGAGGTGGATCTGATGCAATAATAGAAATAAAGTACACAATAAATGTAATATGCTTGAATCATTCTGAAGCCATCCCCCTACCTCTTCGTCTGTGAAAAAACTGTCTTCCTGTTTCTCCCATAAAACAGGTCTCTGGTGCCATAAATGTTGGGGACCACTGCCCTAGGAAATATTTGTTCCTGGAGGTTAACAGTAGACTATTCAGAAATAGTCTGCTGCTGCTGCTGCTAAGTCGCTTCAGTCGTGTCCGACTCTGTGCAACCCCATAGACGGCAGCCAACCAGGCTCCCCCATCCCCGGGATTCTCCAGGCAAGAACACTGGAGTGGGCTGCCATTTCCTTCTCCAATGCATGAAAGTGAAAAGTGAAAGTCAAGTCGCTGAGTCCTGGCCGACTTTTTGCGACCCCATGGACTGCAGCCTACCAGGCTCCTCCACCCATGGGATTTTCCAGGCAAGAGTACTGGAGTGGGGTGCTATTGCCTTCTCTGCAGAAATAGTCTACTCTTAGACTATTTTGATTTTTCCAAGTGTTTTAATTGTATTTATATAGTGAAGACTCACAGGATGGGCAACAAACCAAGGTGAATGGGTATAGCCTTACAAATCAGATTAACAATTAGTGGTCAGCAATGGCAGCCGACCCCAGTACTCTTGCCTGGCAAATCCCATGGACCGACGACCCTGGTAGGCTGCAGTCCATTGGGTCACTAAGAGTCGGACACGACTGAGTGATTTCACTTTTACTTTTCACTTTCATGCATTGGAGAAGGAAATGGCAACCCACTCCACTGTTCTTGCCTGGAGAATCCCGGGGATGGGGGAGCCTGGTGGGCTGCCATCTATGGGGTTGCACAGAGTCGGACACGACTGAAGAGACTTAGCAGCAGTGGTTACTATACTAGGTCTTATGATCTAACTCCTTATTGATATTAGAAGTATCAGGACCCATATATGAGGACCTATGACCAAAATCCACAGATCCTCTCAGTGAAAGTGTTTTAGGGTTTCAGACAGGAAATCCACCTGAAGCAGCTACTAAGATCTAATTAAAGGTAATGTCTTTCTTGCTCCTACTGCACTTTGTTATCAAAGTCATCCCTAAGGAACACAATGACTTTTAGACTTGGAATTTTGACCTAGTCTTAAGTGGTGTCAGTTCAGTTTAGTTCAGTTCAGTCACTCAATCATGTCTGACACTCTGTGACACCATGAATCGCAGCACGCCAGGCCTCCCTGTCCATCACCAACTCCTCGAGTTCACTCAGACTCACTTCCATTGAGTCAGTGATGCCATCCAGCCATCTCATCCTCTGTCGTTCCCTTCTCCTCCTGACCCTAATCCCTCCCAGCATCAGAGTCTTTACCAATGAGTCAACTCTTTGCATGTGATGGCCAAAGTACTGCAGTTTTAGCTTTAGCATCATTCCTTCCAAAGAAATCCCAAGGCTGATCTCCTTCTGAATGGACTGGTTGGATCTCTTTGCAGTCCAAGGAACTCTCAAGAGTCTTCTCCAACATCACAGTTTAAAAGCATCAATTCTTCGGCACTCAGCTTTCTTCACAGTCCAACTCTCACATCCATACATGACCACTGGAAAAACCATAGCCTTGACTAGACAGACCTTTGTTGGCAAAGTAATGTCTCTGCTTTTGAATATGCTATCTATGTTGGTCATAACTTTCCTTCCAAGGAGTAAGCGTCTGTTAATTTCATGGCTGCAGTCACCATCTGCAGTGATTTTGGAGCCCCCAAAAATAAAGTCTGACACTGTTTCCACTGTTTCCCCATCTATTTCCCATGAAGTGATGGGACCGGATGCCATGATCTTCATTTTCTGAATGTTGAGCTTTAAGCCAACTTTTAAGTGGTGTCAGAGAGACAGTCAAAAAGGCAGCGAACCTTGTAACAAAGTTTGGTCAGAAAGTGGAGTGAATCAGATATACTCCCTAGGGAAGAAGCTTAGGAGAACTTACTTATCCATCCATAGTATAAAACACAGAGGCCTTATGAGACCACCCTGCAGTATCAGCAGTGTAGCATAAAGTATTCAGTCTCTCCCAGACAAGGCAAGGCAGGTTGTCTGGTTTACCAATGGGAGAGCCTGGAAGGAGGGCTGTGCTGCTATTTGGAAACCAGCAAACATATGCTTTCAGTACAATAAATCCTTAATGGGAAAGGCAAGGCAAGATGCTTTCTAACTGTGGTGCTGGAAAAACTCCTGAGAGTCCCTTGGACAATAAGGAGATCAAACCAGTCAATCCTAAAGGAAATCAACCTTGAATCACTCATGAGAAGGACTGATGCTGAAGATGACACTCCAATACTTTGGCCACATGATGCAACGAGCTGACTCACTGGAAAAGACGTGACTCATTGGAAAAGACCCTGATGCTGGGAAAGACTGAGGCCAAGAGGAGAAGGGGACAACCTTCCCCTTTTGAGTATGAGACGGTTAGATGACATCAATGACTCAGTGGACATGAACTCGAGCAACCTCCAGAGACAGTGGAGGACAAAGGAACCTGGCATACTGCAGTCCATGGGGGTAGCAAATATTCAGGCATGACTCAGTAACTGAACAACACTGAAGGAGCGAGATGACAACTGAATAATTATCAGTGAAATAGGAGGTCTCACCCTTTAGAAAATATTTACATATTCACAGTCTCAGTCTTTAGCCAATAGCTTTGCTGTACAGTTATATAAATCAGCTCTGTGTGATTGGAGAGTAAAGGTTATCCCTAAATTGATCTGTTATGAAAAAAATATCCTGCTTGGCACACTCACAGTTAAAAATCAACACAATATGTTAGATTCAGTTATGGACATGTTTGGGGGAATTTAGAAGTATTCAAGTGGACCATGTATATGTCCACCAAAAGGTAACAAGGAGGAAAAGTGAAAGTGAAAGTGAAGTCATTCAGTCATGCCAGACTCTTTGCAACCCCATGGACAGTAGCCTGCACCAAGCTCCTCCGTCCATGGGATTTTCCAGACAAGAGTACTGGAGTGGGTTGCCATTTTCTTCTCCAGGGAATCTTTCCGACCCAGGGATCGAACCCAGGTCTCCCACATTGTAGACAGACGCTTTACCGTCTGAGCCATCAGGGAAGTCCAGGGAACAAGGAGGAGGAGAAGAAAAAGAGAGATGCTGCCGGTAACTGCAAGCTCAGTGGGGACTAGAATCCTCTTTGTATAGCCAGCTTCCTAAATTCACAAGACAAACAGGTATTTGAGTTTTCAGGCCATCCATCGTAGGGCCATAAAGCTGCACATTCCCCTTGTACTGACCAAATGACCAGTGTAACAAAGAACTGCACCCAATGACAATGGCAAATAAATCCTATGAAAGTGGCTGTGGGTAAAATTCTCTAGGGACAAATGTTGGAACAGAGCTGGTAAAGTGAATTACATCTGACCTCTTACCAGTAGCCTAAGGACACTATAAACTGGGTGTTATACTTATTCAACTCTAGGGTCATTTGTTCAGCAATAGAAATAACCTACAGTTGAAGCTCTGGAAAAGTGACTTCTCTAGCCATTAAGCTCCTCCTTGAAATATTTCTTCTGATTAAAATGTACACAATATACATTAAAGAAGTAATTAGAAGGGAGTTTCTAGGTGCTTTGAAAGCACTCTTATACAAGTTAGGGCATAATCATGATCAAATAATTGAATACATTCAAAAAAGTTGACATTTTCCCTTATGAATACCTTAAAGTGTAAATTGCTTGGATGAGACGAAAGGAAAACTAAGGTTCTTTTTTTCTTTTTTCCTATGAAAGTGATGCTCATCTCTTGGTTATCTATCTTAATGGGGAGGCGTAGCAGTGTGAAATATCCAGGATGCCTGATAATCATAAAGTCATGACGCTTGTAAAAAAATTAGATGCTATCTATTTGAGTAGCTTCACTTTCTCGGTAATATTTTGCTTCAGTGCACGTTATGATGAGTTTACATTCTCTGTGTACACACCATCTACGTGACAAGGGAACATATCCAGGAAGGTGCAGTACAGTTAGGAGTAGCCTGTCAATAGGTAATACACAGAGAAGAAAACCTGCATCCTTAACACACAATTGGCACTACATCTACATGGATCTTCTGATACACCCACAAGCCAGGCAAGAATGTTATTTTTATTACTATCAGGTACATGTATCTTCTCTTAACCACATTTAAGAGAACCTAAAGCAACTTACCTCTGAAAGCATACTGCAAAATTTTGTTTATTGCTCAAACAGAAATAAAACTTATCTAAGGGAAAGTATCAGGCTGTACATGAAGAGTTTAATGAATTAGGTCATTGATTTTTCTCTAAGTTTTCTGATTTAGGGAAAAAAGAAAGCAATTTTAGCTAAATTTGGTTGTGACAATGTCCTACTTTCATTTCTGAAATTAAAAATAATGACTATTTTAGAAAAATTTTAAATGCTAAATTGTTGAAGAAAAATCACAAAAATTCACAGTAACTTCATCAACAGAGAATAGGATTATTAGTGAAGTCTTATTAAACTATTTTCATTTATAACAAATTTGGTCTTACTGAGCATTATGTTTTCCAATTTGTTTTCTTACATATCTTGCTCTTTGAATGTAATTTTAATGTTATCATATTATATACCAAAATAGTTAAATATTTTATTTAATTAAGGTTTTATTACTGAATAAGAAGTTTGTTTACACGTTTCTAAAGAACAAGCAGATATTGTCTAGTGGTTACGAATTTGATCTTTAAAAGCAAAATGCCCAGGTTTAAATTCTATTTCTATACCTTCTTGTCATTCATTAATAATTTGTTTCCCAGTTTTGCCTTTTCTATGTAAATTATTAAAAAGTTAATAATATATTTCTTTATTATCTGGGGACTATTTGTATTTAATTAAATACAAGAAGGCAAAATCAAAGAAAGTAGTTAAAATGAAGGGACATATTCAGTATGGCCCATTAGGAAGCTGAATGGACTCAATATTACTGTCCTGGTTTTGATTAAAAGAGGACATTATTTGAATTATAATTTTAAAAAATCATCCTGAAAGAGATGGTAGGGAGGCAAAGGCAAAAACAGGACAACCACTAGGAAACTATTACAATTTGAGAAATCATAGAGACTTGATGTAGAGGTAGAGATGCTGAGTGGTGATTAAGATAGAAATGGAAAATCCCATGGATGGAGGAGCCTGGTAGGCTGCAGTCCAGGGGTCGCTGAGAGTCGGATATGACTGAAGTGACTTAGCAGCAGCAGCAGCAGCAGCAGCAACAGATGATTATGAAGTCCCTCAGATCTAATTCTCTCAAGACAAGGTTCTCTGGCTTCCTTTGACTGGCTTTCTCTGTTAAATCAATGGGATATATAATTTATTATTATTTTTTTTTTTGGCTACACCCCACAGCATGTGGGTTCTTAGTTCCCTAAGCAGGGATCAAACCCATGTCCTGTGCAGTGGAAGCATAAAGTCCTAACAACTGAACCACCAGAGAAGTCCCTTTCTTTCTCATTTACTAGTTCATTTAGCATGCTGTAGTACAAGTTATCTTTCCAGTTATCCATTTGCTCTGTTCTAAACTAATTGAGTGTGCTTAAGTACACTCACTTCTTGACACTCTTTTGAAAAAGGTATTTTGTCTCATTTTAAAATGTCTTGCACCATTTCATAAATACCCTCATTATTGCTCTCATGATTTGATGGTCTTTGTTTTATATTAATTTACTCAGTAAATATTTATTCAATTCATATTACATATGTAATAAGATATAGTCCTGCCCTGAAGACAATCACATTGTCACTGAATAAATGCAGTTCTCAGGGGAAGGGTATGGACACATAAAGAAGAAAAGAACAGTTCCTTCCTACCTAGTTGGGATGGAGAGGGAGGGAAAGCTCAGGTGGTGATGTTTATGTTCATCTTCAAAAATGAGTATGTGCTCACCCAGAAAATGAGGCATAAAAGATGAGGCGTAAGAAGAAGTGTGAACAAAGGCATGGAGAAGGGAATGTTTCATGAAATGACAGTATTTGCTCTGTTCAGATAAGCACCAGAAGGTTTTTGTAACTCAAATAAGGAAGTAACTTAGAAAAGGGTCTGTGCGCTCATCTGAGATTCCAGAGAAAGGAGATAGGGGAGGCTAAAGGGGCTGAAGTTGATTGTAAGGTCTGTAAGGAGTTATTAAAAATAGTAAGCAGTAAAAATAGTAAGCAGAGTGGATAATAGGATCAGATGAAATTTTAATGTGTGGGGTAAGAATATATAATGGAAAATTCATAAACAAACATATATATTTATGGGAATTTAGTACTTTAAATCTGTGGAAAAAGAAAATTGTTTTAGAAGGCTGAATAGTCTAGGGTCATTCTGCTAGGGTTAGAATCCTGATTCTACCAATTAACATATATATCAATTGTGCAAAATCAGTAACCATTTGGTGCCTTACTTGTGCCTTCATCTGAATGCTGTGTTTAATCCTCAAACCGCAGGAAAGTGGAATTAAATTGAAAGCTTCTGGAACAATTAAGGGTTGTCAAATATTAGTGATTACTATGATAATCACAAATTGGCTATCCATTTAAAATATTTAGATTAATATTTCACACCATTTATAAGAATGTATTTCAGGTGGATCAAAAACTTATTTTTTTTTAAATTATGGAACCAGTAGGACAAAAAACATAGACATGAGCTTATAACTTTTGGATAGAGAAAGTCTTTTTAAATAGTTATGCAGAAAACATTAAATAAAAATGTTTAAGTTTGAGAATACTACAATTAAGGATTTCTGTGTAAGACATCCCCTGCTATAAATGAAGACAAATGACAGACCAGATTTCCAAACATTTAAGAAGTGGTGGCTATTATTTTCTCCCATTCTGAAGGCTGTCTTTTTGGTGAGGTGGATGAAACTGGAGCCTATTATACAGAGTGAAGTAAGCCAGAAGGAAAAACACCAATACAGTATACTAATGCATATATATGGAATTTAGAAAGATGGTAACAATAACCCTGTGTACGAGACAGCAAAAGAGACAGTGATGTATAGAACAGTCTTATGGACTCTGTGGGAGAGGGAGAGGGTGGGAAGATTTGAGAGAATGGTATTGAAACATGTAAAGTATCATGTATGAAACGAGATGCCAGTCCAGGTTCGATGCACGATCCTGGATGCATGCTTGGGGCTAGTGCACTGGAACGACCCAGAGGGGTGGTATGGGGAGGGAGGAGGGAGGAGGGTTCGGGATGGGGAACACATGTATACCTGTGGTGGATTCATTTTGATATTTGGCAAAACTAATACAATTATGTAAAGTTTCAAAATTAAATAAAATTTTAAAAAAATAAATAAAAAAAAGAATGGAGCTGCAGACCAACTACCAGTAATTTCATACCTATAGTGAGCATGGTTGTGAAGTGTTCATCTAATACTTTTATTAAAGAAGGCTTGGTTTACTGTCTAAAAAAAAAAAAAAAAAGAAGTGGTGGCAAGGTTGTGGGGAGGTAGGTATTTATGTAGAGGTCAAAGAAGGGCAAATAGGTATAGTCCTTTTTGACAGCAGTGTGGCAGGACCCCTTGAAATAAAAACAAGAGACAAATTCTGTGAACCCATTTCTATTTCTTGGTTATTTATAGGCATCACACAGGTAACTTACTTTAAAATATCTCGGCATAAAAAGTGATATAAATGTGTACAGAAGCATTCACACCTATGCTTAAGGAAGCATAGAGAAGGATGTTCAAAGCACTGTTATTGGTTAAAAGAAAATAAATTTTAACTGCCTAATTGTCCACCAATGGGGTTTTGACTATACTATGTCTAACCTATGGCATATCATGAACATTTTAAGAGATTGAGATAGAGCTAGATTATTTATATAAGAATAAAACTCCATGACATATTGTAAAGAGAAATAAAAATTTTAAAACAGGTAGAGTGTGAGATCTGTTTTAAATCAGAGAAGTATATAATCTTATTTACATAGGAATATGCACATATTAATGGGTAGAAGAAGGTTTGAAAACAGTGTCTTCCCTTCCCACCCTTGTCTGGCTTCTATTTAATTGTACAACCAAGCCTAATCTTTACGGTTTTCTTAACCAACAAGGAGAAGAAGTGGAAAAAGAGAAATCCAATTTTTTAAAAGCATAATTTTTAAAAATACATTAAATTGCATCACCAGAAATCTTAGAGATCTCAATATTTCATCATATTTACACTTAGAATAAATTAAAAGAAACAAATGCAGAAAAGGGGATAGAAGAAGAATTAATGGTGCATAGAAAATATAAAATAAGATAGTAGGAATAAATTCAAACACAAGTTAAACTTTGTTTTTAAAAGACAAATGCTCATATTTGATATTTTGCAAACCATCTGGTTCCATGGCATTTATAAGACACCTTTAAAGTAGAATGATATCATAAGACTCAATAATATCTCTTAAAATAAAAAACATGTCCACAAGACTACACCCACACAAGTATTTTTATATTATCTTTCTTCATAACACACAAAAACTGGAAACAAATGATGAAGCTGAGCAATGAAGCCAGAAACAAAAGAATATACACTAGATGATTTACCAGAAAATTTTAATCTATGTATAGAAAACAGTCAACAATCAACCAGATGGGGATGAGGTGCGTGTGGTCTGAGGCAATTTAAATAAGTGATGAAAATGTTCTCTGTTTTGATTGTCCTGGTAGTTACTTGAGTATATTGATTTTTCACAACTGCTTGAAGTATACACAAAATCAATGTTTTTGTATCCAAATTTAAATTCAGTAAATAAAGAGATGAGAAAAGGAAAAATATATAGAAGTATAGAAAAGAAGTAGTTACTCTAGTTTTTGGAGGCTAAGTGCAGGCTTTTCTCTGTGGAGGAATCAGAGCATGTTTATTTTTTATTTATATATTTTTTAAGTGAGATCTTAAGGAATAGCAAGGCTGAATGAAAGAGAAGAAAGCAGCATGTTTCAGACAGAGGAAGCCATAAGCTGGATTCATGGGACAGACGGCAAAATCTGAGGTTCTTATGAGGAACTGGGAGGAGTTCAACTGGACCAGAGAGAAAGGTGTAGCAGAAGAATCAAGTGAGGTTAATGGTCCTGAGCTTTGCATAAACAAGACTGTCTTTATTTAGCCCTTGAACATGAATGTCATTTTGTTCATAGAATTCTTGTCTCATGTTCATTTTCCTCATAATATTCTGCAGGTTTGCTTATTACCATTTTGAAGGCAGTGTTGCTGAAATGTCTAAGGTTGCCTGGTGCTTGTTCCTTTGCAGATAAACAAACTTTGCTCCTTTAGAATAAGCACAATGTCCTCTGAAATGTTATAAAGGAATTAATGTAAATTTGTATTTATATTTTGTATCACTCAGGATTCTTCAGAGAAAGAGAAACAGCACAAATAAATAATTAGAGAAATAAAGAAAAACAAGGAAAGAGGGAGAGAGAAAGGAATTTTAAGAAAGTGGCTCACATAACTGTTGTTGTTGTAGTAGTTGCTAAGTCATGTCCGAGTTTTTCGTAACCCCAAGAACCGTAGCCCGCCAGGTTCCTCTGTCGATGGAATTTTTCAGGCAAAAATACTGGAATGGGTTGCTGTTTCCCTTTCCAGGTCACATAAATGTGGAGGCAAGCAAATATGAAATCTATGTGTCAGGCTTGTACCGGGAGATGCAGGATGGATTCTATGTCACAGTCTCATCCCTAATTTTTTCCCCATCTCTGTTTTTGAGGGGAATCTTTCAACTTAAACCAACTGATTGTATATGTTAATCACATCTACAGAGCACCTTCACAGCAGCCAACTAGAGGAGTGTTTGACCGAAACCTGGGACCATAGCCTAGCCAACATGACACACAAAGCTGACCAACATTATACTTTATACCAGTTACTGTCATATTAATATGAAACATTATAGTTACTTATGATATGAGAAGTCCTCTGGATTTGTGTGCTATTTTACTTTTTACCAAATCATCAGTTCTGATTCTTCCATGCAGGTTCCTTTGGATGAAACATACCATCTTTTCATTTGCCCACATGTTTGCTTGTATATTGTGTTTTTTGTTTTTAATTAATACAGAATTTTTGTGAATGCTTGTCCAGATTTTGAGGTTGAAATGAATTCTGTCATATCAGACCCCTTTGGGTATTCTATCTCAGTTTTCCATTTTACAATCTCTTATAAGCAGTAAAAAAAAAAAAATAGTAATAATCCTTTTAAAAGAAATATGCTCGTAATAACTGCTTTGTAGTCTCTGTCCAGCCAAAAATTCATTTCCAGCTTAAAGTGATAACTTTGAGTAAAAAGTGTTTGGATCCTCATTCAGAACTGTCCAATAAAATTGAAGCCCCAAAAGTCACCATCACAAGCAATCAAAATGATTGATTTGATAAGCTTGATAAAAGCTATTTGGGAACTTCGTTAAAATAGTTAAAATAATCTATCACTGATAACTTTTATAAAAATAAAGAAGTGGTCAGTGGTTATTAATAAAAGAAAGAGTGCCATCTACTGACTACACAATTCTCTGGTGAAAGCTGCCTTCAAAATCAACGTAATACCACACAACTTCCCAGTGTGATAGTACTATCATCATTCATTTGATATTCTGAATTTACTAAGAATTTTTGCTCATTTTAAAAGCTCACATTTAAATCTCTAGTTCTGCTAACTGAAGTGAAATTTACATGTGCTTGAATCAAATGACTGCCACTTTACAAAATCACTGTCATCAAGAAGCAATTTTTTTAAAGTGCCGCTTTGTGCTCAGAACTATGTAATATAAAAGAAATATGACTATATTCCCCTCACACAAGACTCAGCAACAGTGGTGGAGACTGCAGAAATGTAAGAATAATTAGACTCCATCCCTCCCAATGAAACCCTCCTGAGATAATTAAGAAAATGAAAGCATTGATGTAACTTCCTGATAAAGGAGACACTGAAGTATATTTCATAAGGAGGATTAGAGTTAGCACCTATCACTTTTTAATTCAGATGATTTTATAGAGGAAGTAACATTTTAGAGTTTTGAGGACAATCATAATAAGACAATAATTGGAGGAGAGTATCATGTACTGCATTTACTACAATTGCTGTTGTTGTTTGGTTGCTCAGTTGCATCCAGTTCTTTGCAACCCCACGGACTGTAGCCCATCAGACTCCTCTGTCCATGTGATTTCGCAGGCAAGAATACTGGAGTGGGTTGTCATTTCCTTCTCCAGGGGATCTTCCTGACCCAGGGATGAAAGCCACGTCTCCTGCTTGGAAGGTGGATTCTAAATAGGAGTCAATATTTTAAAAGTGCAGAGGATGAGATGGTTGGATGGCATCACCGACTCAATGGACCTGAGTTTGAGCAAACTTCGGGAAACAGTGAAGGACAGAAGCCTGGCATGCTGCAGTCCACAAGGTCGCAAAGAGTCAGACACAACTTAGCAACTGAACAACAATTTAAAAAGTGTAGAAACAAAGCTTCCTCATGTGGTCCACTAGAGACACTGTGAAATTTCTCTAAAGTAGAGCAGGGATAAGAGGGCTGTGCTTCCAGGGCAGGATTATGGTGTTTAAAGGAATAAATCACTTCAGAAGCAGACACATGGGGTCAAGAAGGTTCATCTCCAGGAGACACTTTTCATTCTCACCACTGGCTTCAGGATCCCAGGTGGGACTAGGTGAATACATGATCCTACACCTTATACCCCTTTATATGTTAATAGATCAGATGCCATGACAAGAAACAAAATTGGGACTTCCCTGGTGGTCCAGTGATTAAGGCTTCGTTTTCCAATTCAGGGGTGAGGGTTCCATTCCTGGTCAGGCAGTTAAGATCCCACATGCCTTGTGGCCAAAAAACAAGCACATAAAACAGAAGCAATACTGCAACAAATTCAGTAAATTCTTAAAAATAAAGAAACTAGTCATGTTCCTACAAAAGTGCAAAATGCTAATAATCTCTTCTGTCAACTTTGACATCCTGGGCTCTCCCCCTGATGAAGGCTTCTCCTGGAACACTGCTAGGCTTTCTCAACAAGGGAGTAATCATGTGAAAGTCTACAATAAATACAGTATTGGCAGTATATTCCAACTTCATTTCTTTGTTCACTCATTTCATAGAGTACTTCAAAGCAGAATGGGTTTGCATAACACATTCATCGGTATAATAATGTTTTGTCCCAGTTAGAATTTTTTTGTTGTTAAAATAAATAAATTAAACAATAGTACATGTTTCCAGTCCCAGGGCCCACCTGAAGGATGCAGAGTGTGTAGGGTGTTGACTCAAACCCAAGGCCAACAAAATTCAGTAAAATCTTACATTCTCCAGTGGATGAAGAAGATAAAACTGTAGGAGTTTACAAGAACAAAGTAGATTAAATTCATAGCTATAGGGTGTCTCTTGAAAAAAGACTTATACTTCATATGCATTTCGTGATGAGGAGAGAATGGTGAGAAACTGATAAAAATTAGTTGTAATTTGGGATCTTATAAAGCAAAACCTTCTCTCTCCATGAAATGGACTTTTACCAAAACACTGCTTTACCCTCCCTATAAGGTAGACATGCCATGTGGACAATCAAACATAAGATTGCTAGAAAGATTATAGGATGTCAGTATCCATCTTAATACCAGTAGGGCTTCAGGCTAGTTGGAACAGAGTGGTCCCAACAAATTTTATAGGTAAAATTTAGAACTAATTTTATCCCTTTAAAAATTGTAATGATACTCTAATTCCCTAATCGTTTGTGGTCAGCCAAGTAACAGCCCACACATAATTTAAAAGTTTATCACAATAAGTTAGAGGTTGCAATCCTACCAAAATGAATTTTAACTGAGTAAAACATGACTCATCAAATCTTATTTTTTTTTTTTAATCATTTTGATTGGTGTTCTATGCTAGTTAAAGGCTCAAAAAATAAATTGGATCATAAACTCTTGCACACATATATATTACCTTATGTGGAAAGAGTGGTTTCAAGATGTGATTAATGTAAGGAGCTTAAAGGGGACATTGTCTTGAATTATCTGAGTAGGTCCTAAACACAATCTCAAGTATCCTTATAAATGGGAAGCAGTTGACACACACAAAAGAGAAAGCAATGTGAAAACAGAGAGATTTGAAAATGCTGGCCTTGAAAATTTGAAGATGCTGACTTTGAAGACTGGAGCGATTTGGCCATAAATTAAGGAATGGGTTTCCCTGGTGAGTCAGATGGTAAAGAATCTGCCTGCAATGCAGGAGACCCGGGTTCAATCCCTGGGTCAGGAAGATCCCCTGGAGAAGGGAATAGCAACCCACTCCAACATTCTTGCCTGGGAAATCCCATGGACAGAGGAGTTGGTGGGCTATAGTCCATGGGTGGCAAAGAGTCAGACATGACTGAGTGACTAACACTTTCACTTCTTTCAAGGAATGGTAGAGCCACCAGAAACTGGGAGAGGCTAACACCTTGATTTGAGTCCAGCAATATTGATTCATATATGGGGGCTGAGAAACAGTGAGAGAATACATTTCTGTTGTTCTAAGCCTCCGATTTTGTAGTAATTTGTAATAACAGTCATGGGAAACTGATATATTCCAGGTGACTTTGTCTTTCTATAATCCAGGTTTCACAGTATAGGATATCATTTAAATATCTTCGGCATTATTCAGATCAGATCAGATCAGTCGCTCAGTTGTGTCGGACTCTTTGCGACCCCATGAATCGCAGCACGCCAGGCCTCCCTGTCCATCACCAACTCCCGGAGTTCACTCAGACTCACGTCCATCGGGTCAGTGGTGCCATCCAGCCATCTCATCCTCTGTCGTCCCCTTCTCCTCCTGCCCCCAATCCCTCCCAGCATCAGAGTCTTTTCCAATGAGTCAACTCTTCGCATCAGGTGGCCAAAGTACTGGAGTTTCAGCTTTAGCATCATTCCTTCCAAAGAAATCCCAGGGCTGATCTCCTTCAGAATGGACTTGTGGGATCTCCTTGCAGTCCAAGGGACTCTCAAGAGTCTTCTCCAACACCACAGTTCAAAAGCATCAATTCTTCGGCACTCTGCTTTCTTCACAGTCCAACTCTCACATCCATACATGACCACAGGAAAAACCATAGCCTTGACTAGACAGAACTTTGTTGTCAAAGTAATGTCTCTGCTTTTGAATATGCTATCTAGGTTGGTCATAACTTTCCTTCCAAGGAGTAAGCGTCTTTTAATTTCATGGCTGCAGTCACCATCTGCAGTGATTTAGCGCCATGCTAAATCTTTTACACAAAGTGTCTCCAATCCTTCTCTTTTTCCAGAAATCAAACTGCTCCTTCCCTGCTCTCTGCTCCAGCCATATTTCATGTCTTAATACACAAGATTATTTGAGAGTGGGCTGTGGTTGTTTTCTCTGATTGGAATGCTTCTACTCTGACATCCTAACAATGAACTCTCTTAACCTTCTTCAAATCTCAGATCAGATTTGCCTTCTCATTGGGTCTACTTCCCAACTAGCCTATTCCACACTGCAGCCTCCTTCCCTAACCAGTAACTGCATCTGTTCTCTTTTATTTATTTTAATCTCTAAAATGGGATGTTTTGGGGGAATGGCATTGAAATATGTATAATATCATATATGAAACGAGTCGCTAGTCCAGGTTTGATGCATGATACTGGATACTTGGGGCTGATGCACTGGGATGACCCAGAGGGATGGTATGGGGAGGGAGGAGGGAGGAGGGTTCAGGGTGGGGAACACATGTATACCTGTGGCAGATTCATTTTGATATATGGCAAAACCAATACAATATTGTAAAGTTAAATAAAATAAAATTAAAAAAAAAAAAGAAAAAAAAATATGAGCCAAGGATTCTGGAGATAAATCACACATGAGTCAGGTACTTGACTCACACTTACTTTTGTCAGTAATCCTTCTTATTGCTCTAATTTTATGATGTAATTTTAGTAGTGGAATTAACTTGGAATAACTCAAAATTATGTTATTAATTGCATTAGCTTCAATTATAATTACTGTTTAATCTCAGCCTGACACCCCAGCCGAAAGCCAGTACACACAGTGGCAGTCACGGTGGAGGTGGGAGGCCTTTCCAGCTGCTGGTTTGTATGGAATAATTATGTAAACTATATTTATTTTTGCTAAAAAAAAAAAATCTCAGGAACTAATGAAGCATATGCCATTTATTTGGACATAAGGGCTTAGAGAAGTCAAGGGATAGAGAATAAAGGGAAATACTTTCAGCAATTCCTAATTATATTTCCCTCAACATTCATTTTGAAAGGGCTTAATTGTTGTAATTTTTCAAAGTTTCTGTGGTCACATAAATGTGGTTTATGCTGGATTAAAACATTAAATAAGAAAAAAAATAAATAAAGTCATCTCACCCTGAAAAAATAAAAATAAAATATTGAATAAATTATGTAATTGTTTATTTTATATCTTCTTTTTGCTTCCTTGAGGATGTAAACTTTCTAAGGTGAAAGATTTTCTCTGTTTCACTAATTTATTCTCACTTCATAGAACAATACTCAATATCAAGCATATATCAGGTACACAATAATTTTTTTTCTTGAATGAATAAAATTGAAGGAATGCATTTAAAAGTTTATCACAATAAGTTAAAGAGGTTGCAATCCTACCAAAATGAATTTTCACTGAGTACAACATGACTCATCAAATCTTGTTTTTTGTTTTTTTTTTTTTTTATCATTTTGATTGGTGTTCTATGCTAGTTAAAGGCTCAAAGGTCATTAACAGGGCCACAGAACTGTCAACTATTCTTCTGGTTATCAGGAAGGCTGATAACTTTCTATGTACATAAATCTTCAATGGTGCTCCACATATAACTATCCCATGGGTAAGGGCGAAAATGCCAGGGAATGAGTTTCAGCAGTAAAGTTGGATCTTAAGCCTACCACAGATCCTATCAGATAATTCCCTAATAAGCAGAAACTCATACCAAATGGGTGTAAAGAATGTCTGAACAGTTTCCAAGTAAACTGGATAAGAAATGATAGAGGCGAATTCCCTTTGCAGACTACTTATTTAAAATCTCCCCTGATCTATTAATAAGGAAAATCAAGAGGAATTTCCTATTTCCTTAGGGAGAAGGGCTGAAATGCTGAAAGGGTAAATCATTTTACATTTTTTAAAATTTATTTTATTGAAGTTTAGTTGATTTATAATGTTAGGTTCATTTCTGCTGTACAGCAAAGTGATTCAGTTATTCATATATAAACATACATTATTTTTCATATTCTTTTCCATTATGCTTTGTCACTGGATATTGAATATACTGTCCTGTGCTACACAGTAGGACCTTGTTGTTTTTCATTCTATATATATTTGTATATGCTAACCCCAACCCCTGCCCCCATCCTTACCCTGGCAACCATCAGTCTGTTCTCTGTGTATCTGTGAATCTGTTTTGGTTTCATTGATAAATTCATTTGTGTCATATTTTAGATTCCACATATAAATTATATCATATGGCATTTAAAAGATAGATAAAAAACAATTTGCACTATGTTATAAAATTGTGCCTTAGGAAGTTCAGAGTGAGCCTGGAGAGGACCATGCTCTGAAAAGAATCGTGGGACCATCACTAACAACCTTCAGGAGAGCAAGAGTCAATACAGATGCTGAGATTGAGGAACTTCAGTGATTGTCAAGTGGTAGATAAGCAACACAGGTTACATGGCAGCAAAAAAGAATGTCCTAACTACTTCAATATTGAGGCCAGAACAAATGAAGTTTTCAGTACCATTAGCTAATATCTTTTCTTCCTTGATTGCCTTTTCCAGGGTTATTGAAAACTAAACTTTACAGTGTTTGGGTTTGGCAATCTGGGACACATTTTTTCCTTTTGTTCTTTAGATATGCATTTCTACAATAAACAGATCCAATTAAAGAGAATTTGTGTTCTATTTTTTTTTTTAAAGAGTGAGATATTTATTCAAATTAGAATTAACACTGTTAACAGGTTTTGAATATCATTTTAAGAAGAGGCGAGGAATTTATCATTTATTTTATTTTGAAAAGGTGTGTTTTAACTTGCATATTTATAATTTAATGATTAAAGAAGATACTCTCAGGAAAAGTGAAGAAAGTTGAGCACTGAAGAATTGATGCTTTTGAACTGTGGTGTTAGAGAAGACTCTTGAGAGTACCTTAGACCTCAAAGAGATCCAACCAGTCCATTCTAAAGTAGATCAGCCCTGGGTGTTCTTTGGAAGGAATGATGCTAAAGCTGAAACTCCAGTACTTTGGCCACCTCATGTGAAGAGTTGACTCACTGAAAAGACTCTGATGCTGGGAGGGATTGGGGGCAGGAGGAGAAGGGGACGACAGAGGATGAGATGACTGGATGGCATCACTGACTCGATGGATGTGAGTCTGAGTGAACTCCGGGAGTTGGTGATGGACAGGGAGGCCTGGCGTGCTGCAATTCATGGGGTCACAAATAGTCGGACACGACTGAGCGACTGAACTGAACTAAACTGAATATATTACAATGAGCATATGATGAGGCTCAAAGTGTACTGGAAGTTAACTCCTTTGCCATCTTGGATCTATTTGGTTGTAATCAGATAATATTGTGTCTTCAGCCTACATCATTCTTTCAAAGGTTGTGCTCTGCTCCCTTCCATCCTGTTCCAATAGATATTCAATATCCAACTAATTATATAACAGTAGGTAGTATGTGGTATGATCATGATAGAAATGTCTATTTGAAACAAATTATTTTAAGTATGATTGAACAGAACTGACTCAATGGGCATGAATTTGAGCAAACTCCAGGAGATAGTGGAAGACAGAAGAACCTGGTATGCTATAGTCCATTGGGTCTCAAAGGGTTAGACACAAACCAGCAACTGAACAATATCAACACAGAATATTAATTACACAAAGCATAATTATCAGGTCACTGGTACAATCTAGAATTTGGATAGGAAAGAAAAAGAGTAATTTAGATAAAATGTTAATAAATCAAATTGTTTATGCATTTGTTTCTAAAACTAAAGGATGGTAAGATCCTATGCTAAACTGCATTCATTCAGGAGTGCAGTCATTGAGGGCAAGTGAGGTCAGTTGCTCAGTTGTGTCCCATTCTTTGCAACCTCATGGTTGTAGCCTGCCAGGCTCTTCTGTCTATGGAATTTTCTAGGCAAGAATACTAGAGCGGGTTGCCATTTCCTTCTAGAGGAATCTTCCCAGCATAGGGATCAAATCTGTCTCCTGCACTGATAGATTCTTTACTGCTGAGCCACTTGGGAAGCCCAGATGGTCACTGAGTGAGGTCCTGTAAATATAAATGAGTGAAAACAATCTCTGTTCTAAGCTGCTCCAGGTCAGGCAGAACAAAGGTACATAGATTGACTAACATCAGAATACAATTCAAATTAAGACAATCATGTTGGGACTTCCCTGGTGGGGAAAACTGGTGACATCAGTTGTGGTACAATTACAGCTTCTGGAAGACTATCTAGAGAGATGGTCCTACTGAACAAAGAATGCAATTAGGTAATGAGATTTAAAAGTCAACAAAGATTAAGAGAAAGTATTTCTCTCAAAAGTGAGTATTGCAAAGTTTCTACTGTTAGTCAAACCTTAAGATCATGCAAATTTTATCTCACATGCAAAGAAAAACCATTGCTTCTGACTGAACATTGCTGAATAGTGCAGATCAAATCAATTAGGATTTTTTTAAATCACATTAAGCCAAAAAGCCATAAAAGAATATGAGATGAAAATTCATAAGCTTGTTGTGTTACTTAAAGGAAATATACTGAGAAGACTTACACTTATATGAAGAAGTTGACAGCAATGAAAATTTATCTAATAGAAGACTCCTTTCTCAATCTCAATTTTCCCTAATGAAAAATTTGCCTATATATGTATTTTCACAAATGAAACAACTTCTAATCAAGGACTTTTTGGTTGCTACTTATTCTGAATCATTTTGAGAGTGATTCTGAATTTTTTTTAATTAAAAAAATAGTTTAAAAAAATCCAACAATGAAGTTTTTAAAAATTCAATGATAAAAATTCATTCAGAATTTAAAAACTTTAGAAGAAAAACTATAAGTAGTTTTATTGTTGTTTAGTCACTTCAGTTGTGTTGGACTCTTTTGCAACTCCATGGACTGTAGCCTGCTGGGCTCCTCTGTCCACGGGATTTCCCAGGCATTCCCAGTATTCCAAGAATACTGGAATAGGATGTCATTTCCTTCTCCAGGGGATCTTCCTGACCCAGGGATCGAACCTGTGTCTCCTGCACTGGCAGGCAGATTCTTTACCACTGACCCACCAACCTAAATTGAAATGAGATGAAGGTCCTAAAAATTACATAGTCAAAATGAAACTATGAGAAATGAAAAATAATAGTATATTCCACCAACTCTAATTTATAAGCCATAAAACAAAGCTAATTATCCCTGTATTTGATCTGCAATTTCACTGGTATTTTTGATCAACATTAAAAAATTACTAAGAATTTTCATAGGTTTGCTCTTATACTTAATCCCCCAACAGATTTTTATCCACCATAATTGATTACTTAATGTTATCTTCCTAAAAAGAGGAACTTGAGTAATGCCATCTTACTATTACCCACCTCAAAATTTCTTTAGAGCCCAGTGGGCTACAAGGAAGTATTTAATGATAGAAAAAAAGAATAACAGGAAGAAAGAAGGAAGGGAAGGAGGAAGAAAAAGAGGGGGGACAAAAAGAGGAAAAAGTCTTAAGATTGAGGAAGTTAAAGTCTTACATAATATGGTGCAGAGGAAATTTCAATAAATGAGGAAAAGCACCAACAGCCAAACTTCATAGTTCACATTTTAATGAAGGAATAACTTTGACTATATACATCATTCTATATATACATATATTTTTTCTGTAGGTTGTTATTTTTTATATTTTTACATTTTCACTATAATTTCACATTTTCATTTTTTAAACATAATTTTAGGTACAACAGTTAATTTTCTATTTATGTCGCTGCACAGAAAGATAAAGATTCATAATGTCAGGGTATAATTCAAAATGGTTATACATTATAGAAATGAATTAGTAATAACTGGGAAGACCCCCAGGAGGAGGGCATGGCAACCCACTCCAATATTCTTGCCTGGAGAATCCCATAAACAGAGGAGCCTGGTGGGCTACAGTCCATGGGGTCACAAAGATTCAGACACGACTGAAGTGACTTAGCATACATGCATGATGAGAACAGCAATCATTTTCTGAAATGAGGTTAGAAGCTGCAAAATGAGAATTAGTTAACTAAATCATTCACTAATTAAACAGATTTTTCCACATATCACAATTCCAACCTCAACTAATAAAATGTATAGAAAGTAAAAATGAAAATTAGCATTCTAATGGTAGGCATAATAGAAACTGAATCAGTTCAAACCATGAGCAGTCTACCAGCATTTTCAAAATCCTAAAATATAGTCTTTATACTGTAATTCACAGATTATCCAAATTATAGCTATATTTATTCCATTGTTCCTGTCCTCAGGTCCTTTTGGCAGTTTTACTTTTCTGGAAATATTATCTACATCTTTAAATATATGTTTTAATTACAATTTATAAAGTCATCCAGGAATAGGAATAGTAGTTTCAAACCTATTATTAACACTAAATATGTTTTAATGTGGTCCATTACCAAAGCAAGTGTGCCATGTGTCACATTATGAATTATTAAGATAATAATAAAACCTTCTCTCCTTATTTCTCTTTTCAGGGCAATTATTCTCACAAAGTTGCTTTTATCTGTTGAAATAAGCTGAAGATATTAGATAAAAAAGAAACTAATTCAAGCAAAATGGCAAACACATTTATTAATTATAAGCAAAACTTAAAGTTGTTCTCTATCATACTAAGAAATATCAGGCAAGACTGCATTTCATTTATGTAAGAAGACTGTGTAATTGTAAATAAAATAATGTATATGTGTATTTGTATAAAGATGTAATTTTATTCATCAGACTTCTTATAAGAAACACTGTGTTGCTGGAAGCAAAAGTTCAATAAACTGCTATGATAAACAGCTAGGTGAGAAGTACATCATCAAGGGCCTACTCAAGGAAAAAAAAAAAAAAAACTATTAAAAT
>NW_011495085.1:6571966-6590672 GCF_000754665.1 Bison bison bison
ACTCAATAAAAAGAAAAAAAAAACTCTATTAAAATGTTATATAAAACAAAAAGAGAAATATCTTTCTCTGAGAAGTGGAGGGAGGAGACTGTAGGAGGGAGCACCCAAAGTACTGATACTGAATTTTTCATTGACCTTGAGACAAATTCAAGACAGACTGAGCTTGATTTAAGAAAATAAAGAAATATAATATTTCTAGAACCTGGAGAGTCATGAACCTGACCATGCTTGTTATATTTACATAATAAACTTAATTTAGGTGATTCATAGCTTCTTTTTGTTAATTATAAAAATGGTAAATGCTACTGTCTCTTCTATTTATTGTTTGCTTATTCATAAATTTATATTCATCCTCTCAAGAGCTTTTTAAAAAAATAAGTATGCTATAAAAACACTGCTTAACATTTAAATATAAAGGAACTTCACAAAATATGTCTATGGAAACATCAGAAGACAAATACTGTACTTATAATACCACTGAGAAATATTACAAAGAAAAAGACTTCAAGTTCATTGACAACCCTTCCATTTAAAAGTAGGGTCTATGAAGTGAAGTCACTCAGTCATGTCCGACTCTTTGCGACCCTGTGGACTGTAGCCCACCAGGCTCCTCTGTCCATGGAACTTTCCAGGCAAGAATATTGCAGTGGGTTGCCATTTCCTTCTCCAGGGGTTCTTCCTGACCCAGGGATTGAACCCAGGTCTCCTGCATTGCAGGCAGATTCTTTAACCTCTGAGCCACCCCATCCCTTTTATTCTGCTTCAGCCTATAGCCCACAGAGGAATGGAAGCTATGTGACTTGCAAAGGTAGGTCGTAAAAGCCATTCATCTTCCACAAGCTTCTCCTGGAAGACTTGATCTTTGGAAGCCCCCTACTTGCACACTCCTACTGAGAACCCAGATGACACGCTCTGAGAGACACAAGTGACATGGAGAGGTCACAGGTAGATACTCAGATCAATTCATCCAGTCCAGTAAGTCCACCAGCCTAGCCCAGAGACTTGTGATTAAGAAGCTATCTTGAACGTCTTTCCAGCTGAGGACTCAGATACTGTGCAGCAGAAAAGATGCATCCTCATTATGTCATAGCCTGATCCTGACAGATTCCATGATCAAAGTAATTGATTCTTCTTTAAACCTTCACTCTGGGGTAGTATATATTAATAACATAGCACATTTACTATGAAAGACAGGAATAAAATAAATGAAACTAGTTTAAATCAAGAACAGGCTACAAACATTTGCAAAATTATACACACACACACACACACACACATATGTAGGTTTCTATGTTGCAATCCACTAAGTTTCCAAATATAGCCATATGTAATCCACTGTTCCCATATTCTTCAATCAGGTTAACCCAGAGAGAAAGAGTACACTGTATTCAACAGTGTCTAAAATTTTACTGATGCAAGGCTTAATTCATTTTCAAATTTTTACAGTTAAATTTACCTCTTTTTGTAAACCTTAAAATTTCTGTATAAGAGAAGTAAATAAAGTGTCTTATAAAGGGTATTTAAGCTAGTTATTCAATATTCTAAACTTCATTCAATGAATATTTAAGAGCCCACTAAAAGCATTCTGTAACAAGTTAGAAATAAAATAATATAAAATTATAATGGTTATGGCTGTGGAAGTGACCTCCAAGTTCTGGGAATGTGGAAAAACTCAGCATCTAGGTGACTAGACTAACAGAGGGGCATGGAAATAAAAGCTACAAGTTCAATTTAGAGACAGCAAATTGAGCAGCCCTATTAAGTTGAAGAACAGACAGCATTTAGGGGCTTTTTTCGTGTGACATGGTTCTAACATTATTTACATTGCACCACATACAGCAATTCAGTGAGCCTATCAGCTGTACTGCCTATCAGCTATCAAACATACAAAAAGGATACTTTTATTACTCTTAATAATTTTCAAAGGAAGAACAGAAAAATGAAAATGACGTGACTTGTAAAACTTAAATGATAATGGCTTAGAAACAATGTTTAGCCTTTATTTGTTCTTTCACGTTTAAGATAAATAGGTTATACTAAAAATCCATTTTAAGAATCACTGTAAGACCATTCCTGTATGTAAAGTATACATGGAGTTATTGTAATATGATAACTTGATAGGAAAATGAATTGTATACATTAACATAACTAATATATCCCAATTTATAAGATTTTAACATGTAGCCAAGAAAAACTCAGAACAGATTCCCATAATAGGCTACTTTAAATATTTAAGAAGATAACAAAAGCTTTGTGGATCACTGTTATTTATTCTTAAATAATTTATTAAAACATGTATATTTTCATCCCTTCTCCTTTCTCCAAATCATTTTTCCTTCGAATAGATAATATGAATAAACTATGGCTTACATTGTCCAATATTTATGCAGGGGCTAAATCCAAAATTTGCAGGGTTAAAAACAAATATATGACCATATTATAAATGTATATAAGCAGAGCAGTGCTTAGCTACACACAGTACATCCAACAAAAAGTATCGTGATCATTCTATACGGGTATCTCCTGCAAAGCCTCTCTCTCTCTAAGTCACTCAGTCATTTCTGACTCTTTGCGATCCCATGGACTGTAGCCTACCAGGTTCATCTGTCCAAAGAATTCTCCAGGCAAGAATACTGGAATGACTTGCCATGCCCTTCTCCAGGGGATTTTCCCAACCCGGGGATCGAACCTGGGTCTCCTGCACTCTAGGCAGATTCATTGCCATCTGAGCCAACAGAGAAGTCCATACCACGTCACCCATCAATTCTACTATGTCATTAGATTAAAAAAAATCACACTCTTAAGTCCTTCATTTAAGCTGCTTTCTCACTGCCAAGCTATTGTATCATGCAATCTCCTGAAAATATTCTAAATTTTCCTATAAAAAGATATTCTGGAGTTTGTACTGAAGTAAAAATCACAGGAAGAAAAACATTTTTACAGTAGATTGCTTATTTTTTGAAGAAAAGCAGTATTCTATAAAGCTCCAAACACTAGTGATGACACCCTCAATGATTTGACATTACTTGATTCCAAGAATTCAAGTAGGGGATTGATTGTGTGAGTATAGGTTATTGAAAGTCAGTGGGAGGCTATTCACTAACCTTGGTGGGGGAAAATTAACTTGCAGACATGTTGTCAGATTGAATATATTTCTTTAGCACTATAGAATAACTTCTATAGTGTTTTATAATTCTATACATTTTATAATTGAATAAAACAGGATAAGTAGATAAAAAATGTCAGGTGACTTCTTTTGAAGAGTGGGTATTTTTATCTCAATGTAAAAAAACATTACTAGACATTTAGATTCACTGATCAGAGAACATAATTCCATTTACATGGACCTGTAATGTCTACAGCTTCTAGGAAAGCCTCCAAGTTTAAAGGCAAAAATAAAAATGAGTAAAAATGTAACTTCCTTTAAACTCATGATTTATATTCTCATTGTGTCTTGAAACAAATTGAAATAATTATTTGCACACCTAAAGTAAATAATAACAGTAATAATCTGTTCCTTAGATTTTATCAACTCTCAATGATTTAAATCCAGTCTGATATGATTTATATCCAAGTGATATTACTTTATTACTAGAAACACACAATTCTGAGTGAACATACAGAGCTACTTGAAACTGATCTCTTTATCAAGATTTAATATTCCTCATGTTTGAATAATGATTTCCTTTGGAGAATTTATAAAGTTTGCACCTTTTTTTCCCCATTGTTTCTTTCATCAATCACAGAACTACAAATAACTGGATGTCTTTTTGAGGACAGAGGCAATGAGAAAAAGCATAACTGTTAATGATTTAAAAACTTTTTAATTTTAAAAATTAATCTCACATTAAATTACATTTTGAGCAAAGTATTAAAAGTTCCTAGTTCAAAACTCAATTTTGAAGTATCTGTGTTATATCTCAATTGCAGTATATATAAGAAATCATAATTCATAATGAACAATTCAATTAAGCACAAATGACTTAGCATATGAAAACATTCAGCCAGTCTCTTATTAGATTTTAACGATGCTGAATTATGTAACAAATATTTTTGCATTCTTTGTTTCCAAGATGCAGTTGAAAAATTGTTTTTACATAAACATGCTGAAAAAACTGACTTCAATTGAATCATACATATCTGCTGACAGAATTTATGTAAACAGATTAAGAATAAAAAAGAAACTCAACAATTTTTAAAAGAATATTTACTTTTACAGACTAAACTTGCACTAGTCCACTTTACTGAGAAGGTAGCTAAAATCTTTTCCATGTACAGTCATTTGTAAAATCATTTTAATGTTTGGTTTATGATATAAAATCTCTGTAGTCCAAATTCAGAATAATATTTAAATATAATTAGTTCAGCTCATATTGCTAATGAGCTACCATATGAAAAGTGGGAAAATAAACTGTTGATTTACTTATCTACAATTGACCCTGGTTGTATTAAGTAAATGGATGTTTAAATATATGATTCTTAAGATATTGTGTTATTTCAAAGATTTCCCTCATTGCAACTTCTGCTCATGCATTTATATAATTTTAATTTACTTAATTTATTGGTCCATGAAAATCAAACACTTCATATTACTGTAATGAGCAACATGTCACTAAAATATTAGCTTTGGTTATATTTGGCTACAGAGAGAGCTCATTGTTGAATTCAGTGAAAATAATTTCTCTATACCATAAAACTTATCTGAAAGTAATGACTGACTTTCTATTCATTCAACATCTAATAAACAAGCCAAAAAAATTACAGTATTTATTATTTATGCATACAATAAATGTAGATTACTTATCAAGGTAAAATTCACATAACAAAATTAGCCATTTAAAAGCCTATGGCTCATTGGCATTTGGTACAATGTTATTCAAACCTTTATACATACACATACATACTGCATTTGCATACTGCTAAAAGCTAACTTAATTCAGAAAGATTTTAAAAATCTTTCAATTTTTATGACTCCACTCAATTTGTCGCATGGGTATATGTTGCCTTAAGTTGTCTCTGTTCAATTAATGGGTAGATGCCTCACTTTCTTAATCATGTTGCAAAAACACTTCAAGGCAAAATAAAAATGGGTTGGATTTTTCTGTATTCACATAAAGCAGTTTTTCATAGTGGTAGGGTGATCCTCTAGAATGTATTTAGATGTTCCCAGGGGTCAGCATCTGCCCCTTAGTGGAATGCTGCTAAAAACCAAACTTTTGCAGGATCACTTAATTCTTACATTTTAAATTAAATAAATGCCAACTTGAACACAGATACCGGGTAGCAGTGTTCTTTAGTAATATCATCTCCCAGGAGATCTGAAGGTAAATGTGTGGAATACATTAGACAGTGGTTAAATTAAAAAGAAGTGTAGAATTTCACTACTTTACTTTGTAATTTTTTTGGAGTAAAGACATTTCAAAGCCCATAAGAACTAATTGTCATTGTTGTTTAGTTGCAGTCATGCCCAACTCTGCAAACCCATGGACTGCAGACCAACAGGCTCCTCTCCACATGGATTTCCCAGGCAAGAACATTGGAATGGGTTGCCATTTCCTTCTTCAGGGGATCTTCCTGACCCAGGGATTGAATCTGCATCTCCTGCACTGGTAGGTGAATTCTTCACTGTTGAGCCACCAGGAAAGCTCCCCCGACCCCACCACCAAATAATTATGATATGTACTTCACAGATAAACATTATAAAGATGTTAACATCTTATACCAGCTAGCAGAAAGGTTAAGTCCCCACTGCACTGGAGCCAAACTTGGTGGATTAGAGTCTTAACTTAGTACTTGATAGTTATATGGACTCTAAGAAACTCTTGAACCTTCAAAAAATTCAGTAAAATGGGAAAAATTGTAAAATTCATATACCATAGGCTCATTGTGAGAACTGAGTGAATCTATTTAAAACTGAGAAAGGTTACATTATAAATCCTAGAAGCTCAGTTTGTTGGAAGGCAGACCTGAATTTTGTTAATCTTGCCACAACTACACAGAAATGCATAAAATATTCTTTTAAAAATGACAAAGGAGGGTTCAAGGAATTTGCTTTGAAGTTCAAATGGGGTAGGGGGACAATTACAGTCTATCTATAACCAAGAAAATTGTTTTAAAAGTTTAAGATAAATATCCCAGAAATAAAGCAGAATAACAAAATAAGGACCAACTCAAAAATAGGTCTAGATTCAAACACAAAGTACTAGGGAAAAAAAATCACCAGCAATTTGAGGATTTAGATATATTATAAAAAATTCGGGCAAACACTTTTTTCTACTCTACTCTTAAAATTTGGCATGTACTTTTTAAGATTAAAAATACTATAATTTTACAGATCAGGTTTAATAGACTTAAATGAATTAGAGACACTATAATAATACTTAACAATGTTCTAGAAAATTGCTGCATTAAACTATTTTCTGATTTATTTATAGGACATGCCTCCCATGTGACCCTAACAAGTATCTCAGGGGAAAAAAAGGAAGAGAGTTGGCTCTTTTTTTCCTCATTGTCACATAATTTCACCTTCCTTTGGGGGAAGATGTTGATGCAGTTTTCAAAAACGAAGGTCCAGGTCCTATATTACATTAATGAAATAAATACCATTTAAAAATGGAAAGACTCCAAGCAGGAACAGGATGGCAGAGGAGCAGGTGGACACGGAGTTCATCTCTCTCCCCAGATATATCAGGAATACACCTTCAGAAACAGAAGTGCTTGCAGAACACCAGCTGAGGGTGGGCAGGAGTATCTAACCACTGGAAAAGAATATATAGAACCATGCAAAACTCGGTAGGATGAAGGAACTAGGGGGAGTGTTGGTAGGACTGGACCTGCTCTTGGCAGTTGGGGGAACTGAAGCAGGGGTCCGATGCCCACATTGGAGCAACTGACTGGGTCAGAGGAGAAACATTTGAGGCTGAGAGTGAAGCAGCCACTCTGTGGCAGCCTAAATGAGAATGAGAATCAGACAGTCCTTGCCACAGCCATACATACCCCAGACAGGAATGAAGGTCCCCTAGAAGGTGTAGTGGCTGGGAGCTAGAGCACAGGAATTGTGGAGCAATCCCAGGGCAAGAGCTATTGTTGACTGCAGAGAGAGACAGACTGAGGGGACGTGAGGGAGGACATTGTGGTGGGAAACACCTGTGGAGGAAAGACAGGCAGCCATGGAAGCAAGGTGATACTTCTGAGTATCACTTTGGGGGTGGAGCCATCACTGTAGCCTCTCTCTCCCCACCCCCTCAGCATTGGTGGCTGAACAACAGAGAGGCTGGTCCATCAAGCACCTGACATGTGGAACAACAGAGTAGAACCCCACCCAGGAGGCCATTTAAGTGCCTGACATGCCAGAACAATACAGTAGGACCCCACCCAGGATGCTGTATTAAGTGCCTGACATACCAAACAACAGAGTAGGACCCTAGCCACGGGGCCCCCTTATGTGCCTGATGTGACGAATAACAGAGAAGGACCCCAAGAAAAGGAGCCCTCTCAGTGCATGAACAGGCAGAACAATGGAGAAAGTCTAGCCAGAGAGGTCTTCTGATCACCAGCTGACAGAGGCTTGAAAAACAGACACTTAAGGGGGCATAACTCCTGTGGCTGAGGCAGTCTGTGTCCCTGCGCTTTGGTACTTCCAGGGTCCCCATGACCCAAGCAGCTGTGCCCCCTTCACACTCAACCCCCACTACGGCAGAACTGCCACAGACAAAAAATGTCTGGCATCTATGCATGCTGGGTCGCTTCGGTTATATCCAACTCTTTGGGACCCTGTGGACTATAGCCTACCAGGCTTCTCTGTCAGTGGGATTCTCCAGGCAAGAATACTGGAGTGGGTTGTCATACCCTTCTAAAGCTCTATATTTCCTGTGCCCTAGCCACCAACTTCCCTAAATACCAGGTGCTGCTAGGGTCCCTGCATCCAAGTAGCTGCACCTGCACCTCTTAACCTAGCCATCACTGGGTCAGTCAGAAGTCCTCCAGGGCAGCCTCAGGAGAAAACCCTAGTGGACGACCCACATGCAGAGGTGGAGATAAAGCCACAATTGAAACCCAGGGGCAGTGTGGCTAAGTGAGAGGACTCAAAACCTTCCCACCAGCTGTATAAGCTGCAGATTAAATCCACATGATCAACTAGGCAGACTCTGTGTCTATGGAATATATAAAAGGACGTTGAGAGGTCCCACAAAAGAAAACAGACTAGTCCTGGTAGCTGTGGACACTGGAGGTGAGAATACACAGGAGTATGACCACATTAGAGTGAGCTGCCTCCAAGCAGGTCCAGAGACCAGTGCAGTGTTGGAGGGCATCGTAGGGAGGTGAGGTAGACTGTGGCTCCCAGTGAGGGAAAGGATGCTAACAGCAGAGACTCAAGAAAACCATTCATTATTCTTGTGTTTGGACTTGTTCTGTAGTTTCTTCTGTATTTTTTTCCTTTCTTTCTTTCTTTCCTTTTTTCCCCCCTCTGCTGTAGCTGTCAACTTTATTAGCACTATGAAATCTACTTAAGCTTTCCATTTTTTTTTTTTTTTCAATCACAATTTGCATTGCTGTTATAAACCTCTTCCTCTACATTGGACTTCTGAAATTCTATGGAATTTTCCCTTTTTTCTCTTAATATTTAAATTATTTAAACTTATTATTTTTTCTACATTTATTCTTTTGTTTGCTTTTCCTATTGTTCTTTCCCCCTTGCAGTTAATCTTTAATATATACAGATCTTCTTTATCTACCTCTATCTAACTTTGCATTTCTATTCTTTCTTTCCTTTCTTTTTCTCGTCATATTTGTTAGTTTTGTTTTCATTGCTTAGTTTCCCAATTGGCAATTTGCTTTAGTTCTGTTTTCCAGTTTGTACTTTACTTTTGTTCTTAACTAGTGGATATCACTTTTGGTTTCCTTTGTTCACTGAGTCAATGTATTGTACGTTATATTTGTTGGACCGTTTTGATTTTGCTTATGGCTGTATATGTATATGTGTATATTGTTAGTTTAATTATTATTTGACTGGTTTTGTAATTGTCATTCTTCTGGGGTTTGTCTTTACTTTCTCATTTTGGGGTATTTGTTTTAATCCCATTTAATGCATTCAGAAAACTAAGGTCATGGCATCCGGCCCCATCACTTCATGGCAAATAGATGGGAAACAATGGAAACAGTGGCTGACTTTCTTTTTTGGGCTTCAAAATCACTGCAGATGGTGACTGCACCCATGAAATTAAAAGATGCTTATCCTTGGAAGGAAAGTTATGACCAAACTAGACAGTCTATTAAAAAGCAGACATTACTTTCCCAACCAAGATCCGTCTAGTCAAGGCTATGGCTTTTCCAATGGTCATATATGGATATGAGAGTCGGACTATAAAGAAAGCACCAAAGAGTTGATGCTTTTGAACTGTGGTGTCGGAGAAGCTTCTTGAGAGTCCCTTGGACTGCAAGGAGATCCAACCAGTCCATCCTAAAGGAGATCAGTCCTGGGTATTAATTGGAAGGACCGATGTTGAAATTGAAACTCCAATACTTTGGCCAACTGATGCAAAGAGCTGACTCATTTGAAAAGACCTTGATGCTGGGAAAGATTGAGGGCAGGAGGAGAAGGGGACGACAGAGGATGAGATGGTTGGATGGCATCACCAACTCGATAGACATGGGTTTGAGTGGACTCCAGGAGTTGGTGATGGACAGGGAGGCCTTGGCGTGCTGTGGTTCTTGGGGTCGTAAAGCGTCAGACACAACTGAGCTACTGAACTGAACTGAACTAATACCATGCTCAAAGATAAACTCAAAATGGATTAAAGACCTATACATAAGACCAGAAACTATAAAACTCTTACAGGAAAACCTAGGCAGAACAATCAATGACATAAATCAAAAAATGCAAGATCCTTTATTCCCCACCTCCTAGAGTAATGGAAATAAAAACAGAAGTAAGTAAGTGGGACATGATTAAACTTCAAAGCTTTTTCATAGCAAAGGAAACAGAAAGCAGGTTAAAGACAACTCTCAGAATGGGAGGAAATAATAACAAGTGAAACAACTGACAAAGGATTAATTTCCAAAATATACAAGCAGCTCATAAAATTCAAGACCAGAAAAACAAATAAGCCAATCAAAAAGTGGGGAAAAGATCTAAACAGACATTTCTCCAAAGAAGACACACGGATGGCTAACAAACAGATGAAAAGATGTTCAACATCACTCATTATTAGAGAAATATAAATCAAAACTACAATGAGATATCACCTCACATTAGTCAGAATGGCCATCATCAAAAAGTTTACAAACAATAAATGCTGGAAAGGATGTGAAGAAAAGGGAATGCTCTTGCACTTTTGGTGGGAATGTAACTTGATACAGCCACTATGGAAGACGGTATGTAGATTCCTTAAAAATTGAGGAATAAAACCACCATATGACCCAGCAATCCCACTCCAAGGCATATACCCTTAAGAAACCAAATTTGAAAAAGGCACATGTATCCCATTTTTCCTTGCAGCACTATTTACAATCGATAGAACATGGAAGAAACCTAGATGTCTATCAACAGATGAATGTATAAAAAAGTTGCAGTACATATACACAGTGGAATATTACCCATTAAAAGCAACACATTTGAGCCAGTTCTGATGATGTGGATGAATCTAGAATCTATTATACAGAGTGAAGTAAGTCAGAAAAAGAAAGAGAAATATTATATATTAACGCATACATATGGAATCTAGAAATATGTGTACTGAAGAATTTATTTGCAGGGCAGCAATGGAGTAACAGACAGAGAACAGATTTATGGACATGCGGAAAGGGGAGGATGGGGAGAGATGTATGGAGAAAATAACATGGAAACTTACATTACCATATATAAAATAGTCAATGGAATTTTGCTGTATGTCTCAGGAAACTCAAACAGGGGCTCTGTATCAACCTAGAGTGCTGGGATAGGAAGGGAGAAGGGAGGGAGGTTCAAGACGGAGGGGATGTATGTATACCTATGGCTGATTCATGTTGAGGTTTGACAGAAAACAACAAAATTCTGTAAAACAATTATCCTTCATTAAATAATATATATATTTTTTTAAGTGGAAAGACTCTCCTATTATCAGAAGCATGTACAAGTCATTCACTTGGAGAAAAGCATAAAACAGTCTGGCTGCTTTCAGCATTTGTTTAGATAAAATTGGAATGGTGCCTTAGAAAACTAAAAATCTTTTAATGCACAGAAATGGCCACAGAGGATCTATTTTTCTTTCCATAAAAAATAAGCTGTCTGTTGCCTTGAAGAAAAGAAAATAATGAATTTGGAAAGTGACATTAATATCTTAAGTATTGCCAGACTTGGTGTTTTGTTTCTTATTTGCTATGTTCTAGTGAAACTTGGAAGAAACTGGAAATGAATACTGATTAGAAATTTAATCAAAGACTAACGAAGGCTTTTTTGTCCTTTTTAGACCAATGATACTACATTTTTTCCCCCAAAGCCCATGTTTCCTTTAAAAAATGAAATCAGGACTGTGATGCAAATTCACAAATGGCCATGGATTTGTAAATGTGACTAAAATCTGCCAAGAGACTCTGATATGAACATATTTCAAAATAAGTTTGTATCATAAAATAGTTTGCAATCCAGATTAACTAGTGGGTAAAAGTCAATGGTAATTCTAAGATCTAATGAATGAATTTACAGTTTTCTGTCTCCTCCATTTTCCGACCCTATCTGACATTCAGCCTAGACAGACAGCCAACAGACTAGTCACAATATTATGTGTATTAACTCTGACAGAAATGTTTTGAAAGTTATAAAGACCATATACAATGAACATTGAACCAACTCTTGTGGGTTGAGGGCAAGTCTTCTAGAGAAAATTATTTATATCAGAGCCTTAACTTCTAACCTTAAATTCTTCCCCAAGGGAACCAGTCATCATTTGATGATTTCTAACATATAGTCACATTTATTAAAATCAAACTTTAATATGTCAGAGTTTCAATAAGTATTTGATGATGACCTATTTTTTTCTCTTCCAACAAATTTCAACCCATTTTATGCTATTTTTAAAACTTTTATCAATGCAACACATCTACATATTTTAAAAATCATAAAATATTGGCAGATATATAATGAAAAGTCCACCCCATATCCTAACAGCAACTTTCAAAAGCAATCATGTTAAATATTTTAACCATTTCTTCACTTCCCTACATACAAATTCTCAACATTACTCTTATCCTACGCTCTCTCTTGACTTTTCAATTTTGGACACTATTGTATTTTCCCTATAGAAGATAAAAATTCAGCACTCTTTTCGACACTTCCTTCACCACAAAACATTCACACATAAACAGAACATACTCTCACACACATAATCACAAACGCATTTTCTTACCTTATTTCCTTACTGTGGTTATATCACAATGGCATCGTTATTTGTATTATAATGACAATGATAAATCCTGTAGTAAAGTTCCATTTTCTATTGTATTATCATTTTCTACCCAGGATGAATATTTGCTTAAATATTTAAATCTGATTACTTGTTAATATGGGGCTTCTCTGGTTGCTCAGTTGATACTCTGCCTGAAATGCAGGCGACCCAGGTTCAATTCATGGGTCAGGAAGATCCCCTGGAGAAGGGAATGGCAACCCACTCTAGTATTCTTGCCTGGAGAATCCCATGGACAGAGTAGCCTGGCAGGCTACAGTCTATGGGGCGGCAAGAGTCGGACACGACTGAGTGCCTAAGCACATAACACATTTGTTAATATGGGGCTTTGCTGGTGGTTCAGTGGTAAAGAATCCACCTGCCAATGCAGGAGATGCAGGTTCAATCCCTGAGCAGGGAAGATCCCCTGGTGAAGGAAATGGCAAATCGCTCCAGTATTCTTGCCTGGGAAATCCCATAAGAGCCTGGAAGGCTATAGTCCTTGGGGTTGCAAAAGAGTCAGACATAACTTAGTGACTAAACAACAACAATTCTGATAAGTATTCAAGTATTTATCTTACTATTCATTATTTTTTTAACATTTTCTCCACTTCTCTTTACCTTTGTAAAATTGGACTCTTTGAACTGTTTTTTTTCCTGAAAATTTAGAATGGCATGAAGATAAACATATGTATTCAATTTATCATGTTTAATCAGATATCTGCCTTTATGTATTTGTATAATCTTTAGGTTAAATACATACATGTTACATACACACATATATACAGACATATGTTTGGGGATGGATTTCCTTGTTTAAAATATTTCAATATTGAGTCAATCTTAAGTCATTACACTATCATCTATCACAAATCAGCAACAGCATTGACCTTACATCAACACAATTCATGTGAATGTTAGAGTCTGCCTTTCTTTGCCATTAGTGTTTCCCCAGGGTTTGACTCATAGTGTTTGGTGAATACAGATGCCTGACTGACAAGCTTATGTACCATCAAGAAGTCTCCAGTCACTGGATTCTGTGGCTTCTACCTTTATAATTATTATGGAGTGATTGTTTTTTAATAGAATAGGACTGTCATAAACCAATTCAGTGAAGCCTACTGAAAGTCAGACTTTCTCTTGATACTGCAAGTATTTATTATTTAATTTAGTTTCAACTTATTATTATACTATGGATAGACAAGATCAACAGGCAAGATGGCGGGGCAGAAGGATATGCATACATCTTCATCATCTTGGATAGGAAAGATGATGAAGTAGAAGGATGTGCACATCTTCTTTTGTGAGAACTCCAAAACTGCAACTTGCTGATGAACAATCATCAGTGGTAGAATGTTGGATCCCACCAAAAAAAGATATTCCATGCCTAAGGGCAAGGAAAAGCCCCAGCAAGAAGGTAGGAGGGGCGAAATCACATTTAGAATCGAATCCCGTATCTGCCAGAGACACTTGGAGGGCTCATACAAAACCTTGTGCACACAAGGACCCATGACACCACAGAGACTTAGCCAGACCAGCATTTGAATGTTTGAGTGTCTCCTATGGAGGCATGGGTCAGCAGGCTTCAACAGTATGTGAATCGAGAACTTTCAGATAGTTGAGTTGGATTTAGAAAAGGCAGAGGAACCAGAGATCAAATTGCCAACATCCGTTGGGTCACAGAAAAAGCAAACAGTTCCAGAAAAATATCTGCTTCTGCTTTATTAACTATGACAAATACTTTGACTGTGTGGATCACAACAAACTGGAAAATTCTTAAAGAGATGGGAATACCAGATTACCTTACCTACCTCCTGAGAAATATGCATGCGAGTCAAGAAGTAACAGTTAGAACCAGACGTGGAACAATGAACTGGTTCCAAATTGGGAAAGGAGTATATCAAGGCTGTATACTGTCACCCTGCTTATTTAACTTACATGCTGCTGCTGCTGCTAAGTTGTTTCAGTCGTGTCCAACTCTGTGCAACCCCATAGATGGCAGCACACAGGCTCCACCGGCCCTGGAATTCTCCAGACAAGAATATGCAGAGTACATCATATGAAATGCAGGGCTGGAAGAAGCACAAGATGGAATCAAGCTTGCCAGGAGAAATATCAATCACTTTAGATATACAGATGACATCACCCTTATGGAAGAAAGCAAAGAAGAACTAAAAAGGTTCTTGATGAAAGTGAAAGAGGAGAGTGAAAAAGTTGTCTTAAAAGTCAACATTCAAAAAACTAAGATCATGGCATTCAGTCCTATCATTTCATGGCAAACAGATGGGGAAACAATGGGAACAGTGGTTGACTTTATTTTGGGGGGCTCCAAAATCACTGCAGATGGTGACTAAAGCCATGAAATTAAAAGACGCTTGCTCCTTGGAAGAAAAGCCATGACCAACCTAGACATCATATTAAAAAGCAGAGACATTACTTTCCCAACAAAGGTTTGTCTAGTCAAGGCTATGCTTTTTCCAGTACTCATGTATGGATGTGAGTTAAGACTATAAAGTAAGTTGAGCACTGAAGAACTGACACTTTTGAACTGTAGTGTTGGAGAACACGCTTGAGAGTCCCTTGGACTGCAAGATCATCAAACCAGTCAAACCTAAAGGAAACCAGTCCTGAATATTCATTGGAAGGACTGATGTTGAAGCTGAAACTCCAATACTTTGGCCACCTGATGCTAAGAACTGACTCCTTAGAAAATACCCTGATGTTGGGAAAGACTGAAGGCAGAAGAAGGGGATGACAGAGGATGAGGTGGTTGGAGGGCATCCCTGACTCAGTGGACCTGAGTTTCAGCAATCTTGAGGAGTTAGTGATGGACAGGGAAGCCTAGCATGCTGCTGTCCATGGGGTCGCAAATATTTGGACAAGACTAAACAACTGAAATGAACTTGAACTATTATTATACACCAAGCTCTGTGATAGACCCTGTACTCTACCCTCAAGTACATAAGAGTAAGGCTTTATAAAGAGCTTGGCATTAGCATATTTATACTATCATATATAAAATAATCAATGAGGACCTACTGTACATCACAGAGAATTATACACAATGTTTTATAGTAACTTATTAAGGGAAAAGAGAAACCTATATGCAAGTCAGGAAGCAACAGTTAGAACTGGACATGGAACAAGAGACTGGTTCCAAATAGGAAAAGGAGTACGCCAAGGCTGTATATTGTCACCCTGATTATTTAACTTCTATGAAGAGTACATCATGAGAAACGGTGGGCTGGAAGAAGCGCAAGCTGGGATCAAGATTTCGAGGAGAAATATCAATAAACTAAGATATGCAGATGACACCACCCTTACGGCAGAAAGTGAAGAGGAACTAAAGCCTCTTGATGAAAGTGAAAGTGGAGAGTGAAAAAGTTGGCTGAAAGATCCACATTCAGAAAACGAAGATCATGGCATCTGGTCGCATCACTTCATGGCAAATAGATGGGGAAACTGTGGAAGCAGTGTCAGACTTTATTTTTGGGGCTCCAAAATCACTGCAGATGGTGACTGCAGCCATGAAATTAAAAGACACTTACTCCTTGGAAGGAAAGTTATGACCAAACTAGACAGCATATTCAAAAGCAGAGACATTCCTTTGCCAACAAAGGTCCATCTAGTCAAGGCTATGGTTTTTCCAGTGGTCGTGTATGGATATGAGAGTTGGACTGTGAAGAAAGCTGAGCACTGAAGAATTGATGCTTTTGAGCTGTGGTGTTGGAGCAGACTCTTGCGAGTCCCTTGGACTGCAAGGAGATCCAACCAGTCCATTCTGAAGGAGATCAGCCCTGGGATTTCTTTGCAAGGAATGATGCTAAAGCTGAAACTCCAGTACTTTGGCCACCTCATGCGAAGAGTTGACTCATTGGAAAAGACCCTGATGCTGGAAGGGATTGGGGGCAGGAGGACAAGGGGACGACAGAGGATGAGATGGCTGGATGGCATCGCTGACTCGATGGACGTGAGTCTGAGTGAACTCCGGGAGTTGGTGATGGACAGGGAGCCTGGCGTGCTACAATTCATGGGCTGGCAAAGAGTTGGACATGACTGAGCAACTGAACTGAACTTACTGATAAGGGAAAAGAATCTTTAAAAATATATATATAGATATCGATACTGGTAAACTGAGTCACTGCTCTATATACCTGAAACTAGCACAACATTGTAAATCAGGTATATTTCAGTAAAAAATAAGAAAGTGTAAAATGTATTTTAAGGCTTGCTTGGTGGCTCTGATTGTAAAGAATCTGACTGCAATGCAGGAGACTGGGGTTTGTTCCCTGGGTTGGACGATCCCCTGTGAAGGGAATGACTACCCACTCCAGTATTCTTGCCTGCAGAATCCATGGACAGAGAAACTTGGCAGGCCCATGGGTCACAAAGATTCGGACACAAGTGAGCAAGTGAGCACATAGCACAAAACATTTTTTAAAAACAAAGCCCAAAATAGCTACTTTATATGATTCATGAAGTCTCATTGCTTTCGGCGGAGTGGGCACACAATTTGAAACCCTGATTATATATAGACTCTGTTGTGCTCTCTAGACTTACTGTAATGTTACTTATCAAGTCCTGTCTGACATTTCACCCCATATTCAGTTCAGTTCAGTTCAGTCGCTCAGTCGTGTCCGACTCTTTGCCAGCCCATGAATTGTAGCACGCCAGGTTCCCTGTCCATCATCAACTCCCGGAGTTCACTCAGACTCACGTCCATCGAGTCAGCGATGCCATCCAGCCATCTCATCCTCTGTCGTCCCCTTCTCCTCCTGGCCTCAATCCCTCCCAGCATCAGAGTCTTTTCCAATGAGTCAACTCTTCGCATGAGGTGGCCAAAGTACTGGAGTTTCAGCTTTAGCATCATTCCTTGCAAAGAAATCCCAGGGCTGATCTCCTTCAGAATGGACTGGTTGGATCTTCTTGCAGTCCAAGAACTCTCAAGAGTCTGCTCCAACACCACAGCTCAAAAGCATCAATTCTTCAGTGCTCAGCTTTCTTCACAGTCCAACTCTCACATCCATACATAACCACTGGAAAAACCATAGCCTTGACTAAATGGACCTTTGTTGGCAAAGGAATGTCTCTGCTTTTCAATATGCTATCTAGGTGGATTACAGTGATATACAGAGGGCCTCATTTTGTCTTTCTAGCAAAGAAACTACTTTCTTTTACAAGAAATTCTAAATTTCCGCTGTGAAAAATCAAATTTATATGATTTCTGTTCCTTTTAACTCCAAATTCTAATTTTTCCTGAGGAAATATCATCAATTCTTAATACATTCTGAAAGGCAATGTATGATTTTTTTTCTGTGTTTCAGAAAGTATATAGAATATGGGGGAAGACTGAATATAACAGGATTCTGATTCTGTCTTTAACTGGGGATGTGACCTTATTCCATTTACTCTATATTACATGAGTTTCTACTTTCCCATCTGAAAAACAGAGATTGCATAATAACTATCCCTTAGTGATTATTAACGGATACATATATTAATATATATAAAGTGCATAAAATACCCAGTACATAGTATACATTATAGAAGTATTTGTTGTCTTTCTTTTGGGGGGCCCTGCCTTTGGAATGAGAGCAATTTCATCAATATCTATAGTTTTTAATTAAATATATAAAACATATCATTTACCAGTGGAAGGAACCCACCACCCAACCTGTATAACATCAAAGTTTATTTAACTTCATCTCTGAGAAATGAAATGGGCTTCCCTCAAAGCTCAGTCAGTGAAGAATCTGCCTGCAATGCAGGAAACCGAGGTTCAATTACTGGGTCAGGAAGATCCCCTGGAGAAGGAAATGGCAATCCACTCCAGTATTCTTGCCTGGAAAATCCTATGGACAGAGGAGGCTGGTGGGCTACAGTCCATGGGGTTGCAAGATCGACATGACTTAGTGACCAAACCACCACCACCTGAGAAATTAAATGTTTCTTCAGTGGCTCAGTGGTTAAAAAAGATGTGTATTTGATCCCTGGGTCAGGAAGATCCCCTGGAGGAAGGCATGGCAACCCACTCCAGTATTCTTGCCTGGAGAATCCCATGGATAGAAGAGCCTGGCAGACTACAGTCCACATGGCTGCAAAGGATTGGACAACACTGAAGTGATTAAATCAAGGCATCTCAAGTGATGCCTCTTGAGAAATTTGTATCCAGGTCAGGAAGCAACAGTTAGAACTGGACTTGGAACAACAGACTGGTTCCAAATAGGAAAAGGAGTACGTCAAGGCTGTATATTATCACCCTGCTTATTTAACTTATATGCAGAGTA
>NW_011495085.1:6590772-6591039 GCF_000754665.1 Bison bison bison
AGCAGAGACATTACTTTGCCAGCAAAGGTCCGTCTAGTCAAGGCTATGGTTTTTCCAATGGTCATGTATAGATGTGAGAGTTGGAGTGTGAAGAAAGCTGAGCACCAAAGAATTGATGTTTTTGAACTGTGGTGTTGGAGAAGACTCTTGAGAGTCCCTTGGACTGCAAGGAGATCCAACCAGTCCATTCTGAAGGAGATCAGCCCTGGGATTTCTTTGGAAGGAATGATGCTAAAGCTAAACTCCAGTACTTTGGCCACCTCATGC
>NW_011495085.1:6591139-6591653 GCF_000754665.1 Bison bison bison
TCAGGAAGCAACAGTTAGAACTGGACTTGGAACAACAGACTGGTTCCAAATAGGAAAAGGAGTACGTCAAGGCTGTATATTATCACCCTGCTTATTTAACTTATATGCAGAGTACATCATGAAAAACGTTGGACTGGAAGAAGCACAAGCTGGAATCAAGATTGCCGGGAGAAATATCAAAAACCTCAGATATGCAGATGACACCACCCTTATGGCAGAAAGTGAAGAAGAACTAAAAAGCCTCTTGATGAAGGTGAAAGAGGAGAGTGAAAAAGTTGGCTTAAAGCTCAACATTCAGAAAACAAAGATCATGGCATCTGGTCCCATCACTTCATGGGAAATAGATGGAGAAACAGTGGAAACAGTGTCAGACTTTATTTTCTGGGGCTCCAAAATCACTGCAGATGGTGACTGCAGCCATAAATTAAAAGACGCTTACTCCTTGGAAGGAAAGTTATGACCAACCTAGATAGTATATTGAAAAGCAGAGACATTACTTTGCCAGCAAAGGTGG
>NW_011495085.1:6591753-6643093 GCF_000754665.1 Bison bison bison
CAAAGAATTGATGTTTTTGAACTGTGGTATTGGAGAAAACTCTTGAGAGTCCCTTGGACTGCAAGGAGATCCAACCAGTCCATTCTGAAGGAGATCAGCCCTGGGATTTCTTTGGAAGGAATGATGCTAAAGCTAAAACTTGAGTAGTTTGGCCACCTCATGCAAAGAGTTGACTCATTGGAAAAAACTCTGATGCTGGGAGAGATTGGGGGCAGGAGGAGAAGAGGAAGACAGAGGATGAGATGGCATTACTGACTTGATGGATGTAAATCTGAGTGAACTCTGGGAGTTGGTGATGGACAAGGAGGCCTGGCGTGCTGCGATTCATGGGGTCGCAAAGAGTCGGACATGACTGAGCAACTGAACTAAACTGAAGTGATTAAGCATGCACGCATGCACTGACAAATGAACTTCTATGTAACTCTTCAAATATGGCATGGGCATTCAATTTTATACAACTACCACTAAATTATTGTACAGTTTGATTTTCTGGAAAATTCTCTTATGTTAGATAAATGTGTTTCACTGTAATTTCCTCCATAATTGCTATCAGTGTTTAGATACTGCAGGGGGGTGGATGGCGGGTATCATTCACATTACCTCCCTATCATGAATGTCTCAGCTCAGCAGAGTAGCTGTCTCTTGACACACTGGATGCACAGTATCCTTAAGTTAGCTGGATTTGGTACCTCTCATTGGTAACAAAAAATTCTTGATCAATATAGAGATATTTAACCTTTAACCAGCATGCTACATATATTTTTCTTGACCAATTAGAAAAGCCTCCGTTTCGATGTAGCCTCCAATGCATGTTTCACCATTTTAATTCACAGGAAGTTGTGGTCAAAGGTCCTGTTGAAATGAAAATTAATTAGCCTTGGGATCTCCCTGGTGATTCAGTGGTTGAGACTTCACTTTTCAATACAGGAGGTGCAGTTTCAATCACTGGTTGGGGAGCTAAGGTCATACATGCCTCATGGCCAAAAAAATAAATAGATTAACACCCAGAACATAAACAGAAGCAATACTGTAACAAACTCATTAAAGACTTAAAAAAAAAAAAATGGTCCACACCAAAAAATATATTCAAATTAGAAGACATCTGCCCTATTTTCAACCTTCTGTAATCTGTGAGCCCAAGGAAGCCATCAATGAAGTGATCAACAACAGACATAGCTGTATTTAAAATCAAGTTCTGAATCAGTAAACCTATGGGTCACTTGAAGTAGAGGAATATCTCAAGAGAAACCATCACACACTGTGATCACACAAGCAAAAATTCTTTTGGCGATCAAGAACATATCGTGAGGGAAAATGAGGAACAGTGGTCCTATGAGAATTTAGCCAAACTAGGTCCTTTATTATCGCAAAGAGCACATCTCATTTTATGTCTAATTAGGTCAATCCAAACTATATTTCTATGAAAAGAAAATCATTAGTAAAGGAAACTAAAGACTTTCATATTACCAGAACAGAATGCTTCAATTTAAGGGTATTTAACACCACTTTTCTGAGAGCAAACCTAATTCCTTTTAATTAACTCTGTGACTCCTGCACTGCTAATAACATTGTGGGTTTGTTGTTTTATATTATTGCAGCTCACAACTTTCTTTACTTAGATAAAGATAAAGGGCTCCAAAGGCTTACAATGGAAAGTTAAGTCACATTTCATTTTGTTTATAATTTATTCATTCAAAAACCATACATTTCTAATTAAAATTGAGAGACAGTAAGTGCAAAAATGGTCACACTCATAATTCCAACTATTATCTACTTCTTTTATTGTTTAAATTGATTCCATTAAAACTTGGGTCATCCCAGGGGATATAAACAAACATCAAGGATTTTTTGCAGTATATACATTCATGGTTTACAAGGTCATAGCTCTGGCTCCATCTCAAAATATGTGGACATTGTGTTCATCAATTTGCAAATGTTGTATGGAAATTCAATAGGCATTTGAGTTTTCTTATTTAACGGTTTTTAACTTTAAAGCTCTCACTGAGGCTAATTTGAATGAATCTAACTGTGAAAACAATGTTATAACATTATTCTTTCATAGTGAGCCAATCCAGGGGATTCAGGTTTCTGAACTACTGCAAGGTTCTTCAAAAGAGATTGAATGATTTTTGCTGTTTCAGCAAAAGCCTCAATATAACACCAAGCACCTTACCTCGATTCAAACTGAACATCTCTGCTTCATGGTTAGGTAAGCTATAACAAATACCATTTTCTCTTTCTACGTTTCACCTGCTATTTCTATCATATTTCATTCATTTTACCACAGTAAAAATTATTTCCCAGGAGTGAGCTACTTACCAGATCCTAAAGATAAAAATAACATTTTCAGTTTAGGAATGATGTAATTATAGAAAAGAGATATTATGTTTGTCAAATCACTGTTTAGAGTACATTTATACACTATCATAAAATGTAGGCTCTATAAGCATAATGAAAAGGCAAAACAAAAAACTTAAAAAAGCTTCATGGAAGTAGCACAAAATAAGATTTGGGCTAAAGGACTCTATTTAAGAAATACATTTCATAGCCTGTATATTTCATTGGCATTTTGTAGAGATAACCTATCTTTTTCATCTTATTTTGTACTCTTTGTCTTTTGGAAATTTATGAATGTGTTGTTACATCTTATGATCATGTTATGAAACCATATTATTATTGCCAATTCTCCTGCTGCTGAAATACCAATGACTATTACTATATAAGACTAAAGCATATATTTATTTTTTCTGGAAAGTATTTTTGGACTCCTATATCCCCCCTTAAGCAAACTTTTTCTGTATAATAACTACCATTGGTTTCTACCCTGGATATTATATTGTGGTGGTGTTCAGTTGCTCAGTCATTCTGACTCTTTGTGACCCCATGGACTGTGGCATGCCAGGCTTCCTTGTCCTTCACTATCTCTCAGAGTTTGCTCAAACTCATGTCCGTTGAATCTGTGATGCCATTCAACCATCTCATCCTCTGTCAACATTAATGTTATTATATGGCCAACATCATTTTCTGGGTTAGCTATGAGCACGGATCATTTGATTAAGTTAGTGTTTTTGAAATGGTATTGGTATTTTTAGATCTCTAATGTTCTTTTTTTTAATTTATTTAATTGGAGGTTAATTACTTTACAATATTGTATTGGTTTTGCTAACGTTCTATTGAAAATATAACAACTGAGATTTGTAGCACAGAACCTAGATGTATTTTTAAAAGTTTAAATTAGGTTGTAAATTTATATCTATATCATCTATGTCAATGTTAATAAAATGTAAATTAATTTCTCATGAGCATGCTCAGGTGTATTTCTGAGTTGAGAAGTCTTAATTCTTAATAAATATGCACACACAATAAAACTATATTTAAAACTTTGTTTCCAATGCTTTGTAGAACTTACCTGATACCTAATATCAGATTAAGCATAGAGAAACATCATCCTCAGAGCTAGTTCCAGAAGCAGTGAAGTAATCAGGTTCACTTCTTTTCACTCAATTGGTATGAGCAATAAACTTAATAAACACATCAGCAGTGGTGGGATACAACAAAGAACACATTCTTGAGTATATTATAATAATATAGTATTCTAAAATATTATTCATATGCAAAATACTATTTTCAGGTAATGTCTCTACTGTATTGATTACAAAATATTCTAGGAAAAGTCTCATATTACCTTCCTCATAAAACCCTCTCTTCCTTTGTTGTTCAGTCACTAAGTTGTGCTGACTCTTTGCCACCCCATAAACTGCAGCATGCCAGGATTCCCTGTCCTTCACAACCTCCCAGAATTTGCTCAAACTCATGTCCATTGAGTCGGTGAGGCCATGCAACCATCTCATCCTCTGCTGCCTGCTTATACACCTGCCTTAATCTTTCCCAGCATCAGGGTCTTTTCCAATGAGTTGGTTCTTGGCATCAGATGGCTAAAGGACTGGAGCTTCAGTTTCAGCATCAGTCCTTTCAATGAACATTCAGGGTGGACTTCCTTTAGGATTGACTGGTTTAATCTCCCTGCTGTCCAAGGGACTCTCTGTCTTTAGGCAGATTCAAAATGTGATCTCAAAAGGATGGTCTGAAGGACACGATGTGACTAAGTCAAGTTCTTCTTGCTGGACAATCCAGTCCATGTCCTAAACACAATGAGAATGGAGGATATATGGATGCTAAGGAGGAGGTGGTTGATCCAGGCAATGATCAAAGTGGATGAGGTCAGGAGAGCCCCTCTGAGTTCCTGGGTCACTATGTAAATGGAACTTTGTTCCTTTCTCCAGAAATGTTTTTGCTGGGCATCCAGGTTGTGTGAACCACTTAGAAACTTCACCATTTACCCATTTTGTATACACCTCTTCTCTCTCATGATTATTAACATTTATTTAACACTTCAAAAACAATCTAGCAACACGGTACTTTGACATTTGGAGAGAACTGATTTACAGTTTGCTTGATTTTTAAATCCTGGGAAAAAGAAGAGCAGTGGAATACATGAGCCATTTTGAGTTTGACCACCGAGATGAGTTTCTTCACTAATAGTTTGCACTGTCCCAAGCAATTCATCAACATAAAATTGGATAAAGGATTTACTGAGCATGCCCTTGCCCATCAGAACAAGAACCAGTTTCCTCTACAGTCAGTCTCTCCCCTCAGGAACCTTCCATGAGTCTCTTATCCTTATCAATCAGATGGCAGACAGAATGAAAACCATGATCACAGAAAACTAATCAAATATCCACATAGACCACAGCCTTGTTTAACTCAATGAAACTATGAGCCATGCTGTGTAGGGCCACCCAAGATGGATGGATCATGGTTAAGAGTTATGGCAAAATGTGGTCCACTGGAGAAGGGAATGGCAACCCACTTCAGTATTCATGCCTTGAGAACCTGATGAACAGGATGAAAAGGCAAAGAGATATGACATGGAGAATTGAGCTCCTAAAGTCTGTATGTGCCCAATATGCTACTGGAGAAGAATGGAGAAATAACTTCAGAAAGAATAAAGAGATGGATCCAAAGTAAAAACATCATCCAGTTGTGGATGTGATTGGTGATGGAAGGAAAGTCCGATGATATAAAGAGTAATATTGCATAGGCACCTGGAATGTTAGGGCCATGAATCAAGGTAAATTGGAAGTGGTCAAAGAGGAGATGGCAAGAGTGAACACCAACATTGTAGGAATCAGTAAACTAAAATGGACTGGAATGGGCGAATTTAAGTATGTCTAATACTGTGGGCAAGAATCCTTAGAAAAAAATGGAGTAGCCCTCATAGTTAACAAAAGAGTCTGAAATGCTGTACTTGGGTGCAATCTCAAAAATGACAGAATGATCTCTGTTTGGTTCCAAGGTAAATCATTCAACATCACAGTAATTCAAGTCTACACCCCAACCCACTGCCGAACAAGCTGAACTCAAATGGTTCTATAATGACCTAAGAGACTTTCTAAAAATAATGCCCAAAAAATGTCCTTTTCATCATAGGGGACTGGAATGCAAAAGCGGAAGTCAAGCGATACCTGGAGTAACAGGAAAGTTTGGCCTTGAATTACAAAATTAAGAAAGTAGGGAAAACCACTAGACCATTCAGGAATGATTAAAATCAAATGCCTTATGATTATACAGTGGAGGTGACAAATAGATTCAAGGGATTAGATTTGATATTGTACAGGAGACAGGGATCAAGACCATCAACAAGAAAAATAAAGGCAAAAAGGCAAAATGATTGTCTGGGGAGATCTCACAAATAGCTGTGAAAAGAAGAGAAGTGAAATGCAAAGGAGAAAAGGAAAGATATAACCATCTGAATGCAGAGTTCCAAAGAATAACAAGGAGAAATAAGAAAGCCTTTCAGTGATCAATGCAAAGAAATAGAGGAAAACAATAGAATGGGAAAGACTAGAGATCTCTTCAAGAAAATTAGAGATACCAAGGAAACATTTCATGCAAAGATGGGCAAAATAAAGGACAGAAACAGTAAGGATCTAACAGAAGCAGAAGATATTAAGAAGATGTGGCAAGAATACACAGAACTGTACCAAAAAGATCTTCATGACCTAAATACTCTTGATGGCATGATCACTCACCTAGAGCCAGACATTCTGGAATGTGAAGTCAAGTGGGCCTCAGGAAGCATCACTACAAACAAAGTTAGTGCAGGTGATGGAATTCCAGTTGAATTATTTCAAATCCTAAAAGATGATGCTGTCAAAGTGCTGCACTCAATATGCCAGAAAATTTGGAAACTCAGCAGTGGCCACAGGACTGGAAAAGGTCAGTTTTCATTCCAATCCCAAAGAAAGGCAATGCCAAAGAATGTTCAAACTACCACACAATTGCACTCATCTCACACACTAGTAAAGTAATGCTCAAAATTCTCCAACCCAGGCTTCAACAATACATGAATCATGAATTGCCAGATGTTCAGGCTGGATCTAGAAAAGGCAGAGGAACCAGAGATCAAAATGCCAACATCCACTGGATCATGGAAAAAGCAAGAGAGTTCCAGAAAAACATCTATTTCTGCTTTATTGACTATGCCAAAGCCTTTGACTGTGTGGATCACAATAAACTCTGGAAAATTCCTAAAAAAGATGGGATTACCTGACCAGGTGACCTGTCTCTTGAGAAACCTGTATGCATGTCATAAAGCAACAGGTAGAACTGGACATGGGAAAAAAAAAAAAAAGAACTGGACATGGAACAACAGATTGGTTCCAAATAGGAAAATGAGTACGGCAAGGCTGTATATTGTCACCTGCTTATTTAACTTCTATGCAGAGTACATCATGAGAAACGCTGGGCTGAAGCACAAGCTGGAATCAAGATTGCTGGGAGAAATATCAGTAACCTCAGATATGCAGATGACATAACCCCTATGGCAGAAAGTGAAGAGGAACAAAAGAGCCTCTTGATGAAAGTGAAAGAGGAGAGTGAAAAAGTTGGCTTAAAGCTCAACATTCAGAAAACTAAGATCATGGCACCTGGTCCCATCATTTCATGGCAAATAGACGGGGAAACAGTGGCTGACTTTATTTTTCTGGGCTCCAAAATCACTGCAGATGGTGATTGCAGCCATGAAATTAAAAGACGCTTACTCCTTGGAAGGAAAGTTATGACCAACCTACACACCATAGTAAAAAGCAGAGACATTACTTTGCTAACAAAAGCCCATCTAGTCAAGGCTATGGTTTTTCCAGTAGTCATGTATGGATGTGAGATTTGGACAATAAAGAAAGTTGAGCACCAAAGAATTGATGCTTTTAAACTGTGGTGTTGGAGAAGACTCTTGAGAGTCCCTTGGACTGCAAGGAGATCCAACCAGTCCATCCTAAAGGAAATCAGTCCTGAATATTCATTGGAAGGACTGATGCTGAAGCTGAAACTCCAATACTTCTGCCACCTGATGCGAACAGTTGATTCATTTGGAAAGACCCTGATGCTGGGGAAGACTGAAGGCAGGAGAAGGGGATGACCAAGAATGCGATAGTTGGATGGCATCACAGACTGAATGGACATGAGTTTGAGTAAGCTCCAGGAGCCGGTGATGGACAGAGAGGCCTGGTGTGCTGCAGTCCATGGGGTCACCAATAATTGGACATGACTGAGTGACTGAACTGAACTGAACTGATGTGTAATATCCCGAAGCAGCAAACAACTCTAATGGCCATCAACACTAATATGAATAAATGAATGAGATTACTAATCAAAAACTACATTCATAAGAGCAAAAATAAGACTTCAAAAATGTAAATTTGAGCAAAAATCAGAATAGAATGCTTTTTTATTATTTGATTTATATAAATTTCAGGAACATATATTATGGTGGGCTAAAGGTCAGAGCAACCTTTACTTTTATAAAATAAATGAAAAGCTCGTAAGTTGAAGGGAGCATGAGAATTGCTTCTAACTTTCTGGAAATACTCTATTTGTTGAACTGGTGGTACTTACAGGGTTGTGTTCATTGTCTGAATGTTTACTTAAATGTACACTCATGATTTGTGTACTTCTTCTGTATATAAATTAAATTTCAATTATTATCTTAAAATTATGAATGCTGTTTATGTAGATGGTTTTAAGAATATGTCCTAAGTTTTTGAACAGTTATTTTACGAAAGCCCAACTTTTTTTCTTCTTTTTTCAATTACAGTCCTTTCTTTTATTGGAGTTCCAAATTTTAAAAACTGAAAGTAAAGCAATCATTCAGTGGTTCAGATAAAAGAAAAGCATCTTTACCTGAGTTACCCATCAGGCCTACTCTCACCTGCCCTAGCTCTTCCCAGAACAAGTTTCTGGGTATCTGAACAAAACGGTTTGCATGTCGACTCCATTAAAAGTCATCTCTACTACAGGGGTCAACTAACTATGAGAACAGTTCTTCTCATACCTATTAAACGTACACAGTCCACAGTTAGACCTCCATAAAGGTCTACAAAATGCTCTCCAGAGTAGTTTCTTTGGGGCCCAATAAGGTAGAGATTTCCTGCAAGGACTTTTCCCCTCCCCCTAGACTTAGGGTTATTTATAGGGTCTTTCACTTATACAAGTTCCCTGGTGTACAAGAACTGATCGTTGACAGAAGTTTTTTTCATTCAGATAATTCATAAGGTCCTTCATCAGATTTTTTTTTTTTTGGGGGGGTTGCAAACCCAAGAAGGCTCTCCACTTAGTGTTTTTGCCACATTCAAGGCAAATACACAAATTTTCACCAGTATGGCTTCTCTGATAGGTAATAAAGTCACAGTTATATTAAGAGGCTTTTTCACAACTGTTGGGGTTTCTTTCCAGTGGGGCTTTCTGTCATCCAATGAGGTGTGCATATTGTCTGAAGCACTGTTTCACAGGGCATTAAAAAAATACCATCCTCTGATCTGAATTATCTTGGAATGAGGAGAGGTGAGCATTGCTAGAGAGCTTTCTCACATTCACTGAACTTGTATGTTTCCCACCTGTATAAATCTTCTTGTGGGTGATCAGACATGAGCTTGGACTGAGGTTTTCCAAAAACTCAAGGCATTTGTAAGGTTTCTCACTGGAGTGATTGATACGGTTCTGTAAAGACAGCTCTCTGGTCAAACGATTTGTCAAGTTCCTACAACTACAGATTTTCTGGTCCCCAATAAAGTCTGAGCTCTGAGGAAAGTCTGAGATTTGCTTTGAATTCTCCATCTTAAGTGAGTTCTCTTACATTGTAAATACATATTTCTTTAATGGTATAATAACTTCTTGTGTGGTCAAGACATCTGTGAGGATTCTGATACATGGGGAGGGCTGAGCTCAAGACTTTTCTCAGCCACATTAGAGATATATGGTTTTTCACCAATGTGGATTGTCTGATGTTGAAGAAGGGCTGAGCTCTGATGAAAGCTTTCATCACAGACACTGTATTTATAATGCAGCTCCTCTCTCTGAGTTCTCATTTTCTGTGGGGCAATGAAGTCCATGCCTAGGAGGAAGCCACTCTCACATGCAGACCACTGATGCAGTTTCTCTTCCATGTGAATTCTTTGATGAACAATAAGGTCTGAACTACAGCTGAAGCTCTTCTCATATTCAAGGCATTTAAAAGTGTGAGTGTAAGTTGCCTGGTGCCTGATGAGGTTGGCACTCCAGGTAAAACTTCTCATATGTTCCAAGCATTTATATGGCTTCTCACCTGTGTGGACTCTCTGGTGTCCAATAAGGTCTGATTTCTGGGCAAAGCATTTCTCATAGGCACCACACATACGGCTTCTCCCCAGTATGTACTCTTTTATGAACAAGGAAGGCTTACTGGTGTGGGTAAGTTTTCTCACACTTATTACCTTTGTAGGGTCTTTCCCTACAAAGTTCTATGGTGGCTAATAAGATCGGATTTCCTACTAAAAGCTTTTTCACACTCCAGACAAACGGTTCCTCACCCGTGTGCATTCGGTGCCTGATGAGGTTTGTACTTCGGCTGAAGCATTTGTCACACTCACTACACAGATACAGTTTCTCGCCTGTATGGCTTCACTGGTGGACAAGCAGATCAGAGCTCTGACCAAAATTCTTGCCACAGATATCACATGTATACAATTTTTTACCTGCATGCATTCTCTGATGTCCTGAAAGGGCTAAGTGGTGCCAGAAGCTCTTCTCACATTTGCTACATTTATAAGGTTTCTCATAACTGTGGATCCTCTGATATGAAATAAGATCTGAGCTTTGGATGAAGGTTTTCTCACACATAACAATCTATAAGGTTTCTCCCCAGTGTGGGTTCTCTCACACATAATAAGAGCTAAGTTTTCACAAAAGTTTTGCTCAAGTTCAAGGCACTGGTATATCTGATCATCTATTTGAGTAATCTCATGCACATGAATATTTTTTTTTTTTTACCCTTCTGAGGGCATACATGGTATATTTTCCTTGAGTTCTCTGATTATATTTCTCTTCTGAAGTGTACATTTTCGATGGCTCTCTCCGAGGGAGTTTTCCACTGGTATTCCTGACCCATCATTTTCTTCATAGTCATTTTCTCGATAAGAACTTGAAAGATACTGTCTTAGGCCTATCCGTCACGAGCAGTTCCTCTTTACAAGTTTCCAGCATTACATGCACTTGTTCTTTATGTGGTATTTACAACCCATAACAAGAAAGACTCAAGACTGTCTTCCTTTTGGCTGCAAAAGGTCTCTAGTCCATAGTTATTAACAATACTCAATTCTTTGCTCTCCCCGGCTACTGCCGGCACCACCCCTCTGCCTGGGAGGGCACTTCCGGTTACTCTCCGGACTCTCGGACACTCGGGGTTTGGCTTTCCCTGTGGCCACAGGCTTTGTACGGTGAACCTAAGGGCCCACCTTCAGGAAAAGAAGGAAAGTAAACCTGGGAGGCCGACGAGAGCCAGAAGCATCCTTCTTTGCATGGCTCGGGGAGGGTAGCTCCGGCCAGGCCATCCAATGTGCGATTTAAGGGCCAACAAGGCCAGCTAGCTTCCCGAGCCCTTTCAGCTTGGGTGGGAAGCGGCAGGCACAGCCCTGTCCCAAGCCCAACTTTTTAAGAACAATTTTTTCTAGCTTCTTAAACTGTTTTGTGTCCTAGAATATGAGAATGATCACGATTTTTCATTTTATGTATAATTCATTCAAAATTACTATGTTCAATGTAAGTGAACAAGAAATGTTCAATGTAAGTGAACAAGAAGTGCAAAACATCATTTTATATGTGAAACACCACTGGGTGACTAGCTCTATATGTATCTTGTATGACATAATCATATTTTATATTTTGGTAAGGATACAGAAGAGCTCAAATAGATAACAAAAATGGTTTCCCAGTGAATATCTGACTGACTGTAGCCATTAATCTATTCCACAATATAGTTTTGAATGTCATATTAAGTTTTAAGTTATTAATTCCTATAAAACTATAACTTGCTGCAACACCAAAACTACTGGTGAATAACTGATCAGGATACAATAATTTATTTACAAATTTAAAAATATTTTCTGTGCTATTATGCCTGCTGATACAGCACATTCCATCTTTGAAAACTGTCTTGTGAAACATCTTCTAAGATTCTGAAATAAATTCTAAATATCATTGGAAAAAAAGCAGCAAAATAGGAACAAAGCCAGTAAGTTTCCTTCAAAAAAGAAAGGTCGGGTTTTACGTTAGAAAAATAAAAGTTCTAGCTAAATGGCAACTCACAGCAGTCATTATCATATAACTCTGGATGCAATACTGAAATACAGGTTAAAATATTCCTGGTCACTGAGTAATGCCACAGACCTTGTATGAGAAGCAACAGGAAAGCAAGAGGGTGAGCCTGAGGTCACAGTCTGTCACTTTACCAGATGTGTTGCCGTGAGACCATTTAGCTTCTCAATCTAAAAAGAAAAAAAAAAAAAAGAATAATATTGAACTCCAAGGTGTTTGATAAGCATGCTTTAGAATTGTTGCTTTCTTTCTCTAGGGCACTGCCACAAACAGACAGAAAACTATGTAACTTGATTAAAGATCTCTAATGTTTTTTGAAATGTTTTTACATTTTATTAACTGATAGATTAAAATACAGTTATGTGTCTGATTCTTGAATTATAATTAGAAATGCTCTGTTTTTGTTTCTGGCTATCCTAATTATTTTTCTGTGCAAATAATACATGTTCCATGCCAATGACACATTTATTTACTTCCCTAATTTCTTATTACTACTTTGATTTAAGCATATGTTGTCTGAATATATTCCCCTGCATAAATGATAATTTTATAATCAAATTGTATCTCCAATTATAAGTGGTATTAAATTTATTCATCCATAGAGACTTCTTTTGCTACAAGTACATTAATCAGTATAGTAAATGCAGGTGAGCAAAACTGTAAATATGCTAGAGAAAATGAAAGAAAGATGCACAAGTAATTATACAGTATTAACTATTTCATGTTTTTGTATATTAACTAAGAAAAACAATTAATGGAAAACATTCTGGGAGGAAATATGATTTAGCTATAGATGCTTGCTCCTTGGAAGAAAAAGCTATGACTATACATAGCTATACGGTGTACTAAAAAGCAAAGACATCAGTTTGCTAACAAAGTTCCCTATAGTCAAACCCATGGTGTTTTCAGTACTGTTGAGGTCCTTTAATTGACTGGAACCTCGTGGTCCTGAGTCGACCAATAAGAAAGTAAAGGAGAGAGAAAGAGGCTGATATTCCTTGGTTATGCAGAAAGCCAGTAAGTCCCTGACACGGGGCTTGCTCTGTTCACAGAGGCCTCAGGCGCCCTCTCAATGGGGTGAAGGCGCAGAGCACCTTCTTGAGAGGGTCTTAGAAGCTCAGGCAGGAAATTGAACTCAGAGAGCCTCTGCACTCCAAAGAAATAGCCTGAGAAAGAGAGAGAGAGAGAGAGAGAGAGATAGAAAGCAAGACACGGGGACCAAAGCTCTGATGGAGCAAAGGTGTTTTAATCAACATGGTGTGGGCATATATATTGTAGTTATTCTCAGCAAAGACAAAGATTAAAATTCCAGACTTATAAAACATAGGCGATCCATATTAAAGAGAGAGAGAGTTGTAAACAATCCCTTTTACTGTATGGTCCACAAGAAGGAAGAGGGTACTTTTCATTGTATTGAAAAACTAACGAAGAAAATGCCTGGATCCCTCAGCCCCAGGAGAAGCTCGCTTCTTCTCTTAATTCCTGAATTAATAAGGAACAGAGGATTCCTGACAGATCCAAAACAGCACACAGGAAGCCTCCTGTTAAATGCTTCCTGACACAGTACTTATGCATGGATGTGAGAATTGGATCATAAAGAAGGCTGGGTACCAATGAATTGATACTTTTGAATCCTAGTGCTAGAGAAGAGCCTTTTGAGAGTCCCTTGGACAGTAAGGAGATCAAACAAGTCAATCCTAAAGGAAATCAACCCTAAATACTCATTGGAAGGACTGATGCTGAAGCTGAAGCTCCGATACTTTGGCCACCTGATGTGAAGAGCTAACTCATTAGAAAAGAATCTGATGCTAGGAAACTTTGAGGGCAGGAGGAGAAGGGAATGACAGAGGGTAAGGTGGTTAGATAGCATCACTGACTCAAAGGACATGAGTTTGAGCAAACTCTGAGAGATAGTGAAGGACAAGGAAGCCTGGCATGCTGCACTTCATGAGGTCACAAAGAGTCAGACATGACTTAAGTGACTGAACAACAACATTACTTTAGTAAAATATTTACTGACCACCTACTTTATGCTAGTAACTGCAATCTATAAAGTAGGAATATAAAAAGAACTAGAGATAAGAATCTCTGTTTTAACAGAACTTAACATTTGTGGGAAGGAGAGAGAGGGTAAACAGAAAGCAAATGAACAGATAACCTATATTCAGATAGTGATAAATGTCATCAAGAAAATGAAATGAATGACTGACGATGGTGAAATCCAGCAGGACCCTGTGGGACTCCTGAGCACAAAGCCTTTCTGTTTTCCCATTTCTTGATTTCAGGAAATAGGCTTCATTTAGTCTCCATGACCTTCCTGAGTTCCAAAGGGGAGATTCAAGCAGTTGCTCATTCGGTAAGGAGGGGATGGAGACAAAGGACAAACTGACAGTCAAGAGAAATAGTGCAGCCTTGAGGCAGGGTTCTGGTTCCCCATCAAGAGATACATACAACAATATCTTGAGCTGTTTTACAGAGACCAAAACCCCTACCGGGTAGGAGAAGTTAACTGTATGCTGCCCATAAGCTCATAGACCCCAGAATGGTTAGAACCAGAAGGTTGATGATGCTGACTCCCACTTACCTCACCACCAATCAGAAGAATGTCCACAAGCTGATCATGCCCTGTTTGAACCATGATTATAAAACTTCTCACTGTCCGTTCCAGGTTGGGACACATAGTTTTGAGGGTATTAACCCAGTGTGGCCCTCCTTGCCTGGCAAAGCAATAAAACAATTCTTTTCTACTTCAATTGACAATCTATCTTTGAGATTTAATTAGATGGTGGATTATAGAGGCCGAATTTCTGGTTCAACGCTAAGCAGAGAAGTAAACTAAAGTGGTCCCTTATCCCAGGTAAGATGGGTTGAGCTATGCCAGATCTAAGAGACTGATGTAGATTTGAAAATTAGAGTAAAGCATGACTTGAAATCAGTTCTGTTGGTCTTCACTTAGTTTTACTATTAAGTATCAAAAACTTACACAAATAAATTCAGAAAAAAGATGGTATGAATGTATGTGGCTATGACAGAGGGACTTGAAGTTCACTGTGCCTGGATTCCAAGGGGAGAAAGATTTTGCCCCATGTCCGTGGAACTCTTCTGCTTTTCTTACTGTTTTAGAACAAATTACTTAAAGATTCTCCTTAAGATAAAAAAAAAATATATTGCTTGTCAAATTATATATATCCAACGTTTATAGGGACAAAGCCTTTTTGGTTTCCGTTTCTTGATTATAGGAAATTCACTGAAAACTGTTGTGACAATCTTAATCATGCCCAGATAATGTTTGTGTTGAGGTCTAAATGATAACCTAGACACAAATATTTGAAGATCTGGGGGAAAAGGGTAAATGAATCAGGACACATATTTGAATAAGAGGTGTGTCCATATAGGTGGTATCTTGAATACCATCAAAGGAATACATATGTTCCTTTAAGAGCAATGAAAAGTCAATGAAGATGTTTAAACAGGAGAATTAAATAATCCAATTTCTTTTTTTAAATTTAATTTTATTTTTAATTGGAAGATAGTTACTTTACTATACTGTGATGATTTCTGCCACACATCATCATGAATCAGCCACAGGTATACACATGTCCCCTCCCACTTAAACCTCCCTGCCACATCCCTCCCCACCCCACACCTCCATGTTATCACAGAACACCAGCTTTGGGTTCTGCTTTGGGTTCCCTGCATCATATAGTAAATTCCCACTTGCTCTCTAATTTACATATGGTAATGTATATGTTTCACTACCATCCTCTCAAGTCATCCTCACTCCACCTCTTCTACTGTGACCAATAGTCTGTTCTTTATATTTGCTAATGATCCAATTTCCATATTTGAATTATCACACTGGCACTAAAAAGGAAATGCACTATCAGGTCACATGGGGAAGCACTGAGTCCAGCTGGGAAAGAAGAGATAATCCTTCTCTAGAAATGACAGAATGGTCCCACTGGAAATGGAGATAATATGGAGAGAATGTGGTAAAATCAAGTTTCATTCTGGAAATAAAGGTGATAAGACTTACTAATGGAATAGAAGTGCAGATGAAGGAAATGGGAATAATTAAGGATGCTTCTGATGTTAGGTGATTTAGTACCAGAGTAGATGATGGTGCCATTTACTAAACTGTAGGTAACTTGGGGTACACAGTTACAGAGCAGGTTAAATGGAGAATGCAAAGCTACCTTATTAAGCTTAGATATCTGGAGAACATATCCAATTTGAGATACCTGTATTCTATTCATTTGCCTGAAATTTAGGAATTTTTATCACAAAGATGATATTTAATATTCATGAGGCTAGAGGAGATCACCAAAATGTGGCACATTAAAAATACACCAGGCAAAAGAACTAAACAGACATTTCTCCAAAGAAGACATACAGATGGTTAACAAACACACGAAAAGATGTTCAACATCACTCATTATTAGAGAAATGCAAATCAAAACCACAATAAAGTATCATGTCATGCCAGTCAGAATGGCTGCCATCAAAAAGTCTACAAACAATAAATGCTAAAGAGGATGTGGAGAAAAGTGAACCCTCTTACACTGTCGGTGGAAATGCAAACTAGTACAGCCACTGTGGAGAACAGCATGGAGATTCCTTAAAAAACTGGAAATAAACTGCCATACGGCCCAGTAATCCCACTGCTGGGGATACACACCAAGGAAACCAGAATTGAAAGAGACACATGTACCCCAACGTTCAATGCAACACTGTTTACAATAGCTAGGACATGGAAGCAACCTAGATGTCTATTGGCAGATGAATGGATAAGGAAGTTTTGGTACATACACACAATGGAATATTATTCAGCTATAAAAAGGAACACATTTGAGTTAATTCTAGTGAGGTGGATGAAATAAGTCAGAAAGAGAAACACCAATGCACTATATGAATGCATATATGAAGAATTTAGAAAGACAGTAATGATGATCCTATAAGCAAGGCGGCAAAAGAGACACATATGTAAAGAACAGACTTTCGGACTATGTGGGAGAAGGCTATTGAGAGAATAGCATCGAAACATATATATTACCATATGCAAAACAGATGACCAGTGCAAGTTTAATGCATGAAGCAGGGCACTCAAAGCTGGTGCTCTGGGACAACCCAGAGGGATGAGGTAGAGAGGGAGTGGAGGAGGTGGGGGGCGGGGTGTTCAGGATGGAGGGTGACACATGCACCTGTGGCTGATTCAAGTCAATATATGGCAAAAAAAACTATCACAACACTGCAAAGTAATTATCCTCCAATTAAATATTTTTTAAAAAGAAAAATATATGTTTGGTTTTATTAATGTGAAGCTTAACTATATGATTTGTAAGTGTGTTTGCCAGTGTGTAAATTTAAGCCTGAAACTCATTTCCATTAAAAATTAAAATGGAAAAACTTGAAAAAAAAAATGTAGAAGTGGTGAGAAATAAATAATGATTTTCAAAATAAATAAAAATAAAAATATAGCAGAGACAGACTTGAATCAAGCTCTGTGGATTCTTGCATTAAAAATACAGGTGAGGAGAAAGCACCACTAAAGGGATGTTGACAGCAAGTGAGAAAATTATTTCATATCTGCGAGTAAGGCAAGTTTGTGTCTCAAGGAGACTGCTAAATATGGAGATCAGACAGCAATATTTAATTTGAATTCACTATGACTTAAAGAGAACAGTTCCAGGAAACTATTATTCTTTACTTATTCTCACTCAGTATGTATTTGAAAAAACCTGTAAGCTGCTATCTATAAGTAAGATAGCATCTTTCCCTTAACTTCGCATAATGTTCTCTCAGTTTGTTTTTGACAAAGTCATGGACTTGGAATTGCTTCGCAGCATTTTAATTTATTGATGTAATGAGTTTTTAAAAAATATTTGTCTAGCTGTTAAAATATGGGGTATTATTAGCTTTGCATGAAATAAAGCACATTTCTACAAGTTACTAAGAAAAAAAATGGATTTCCACTTGAAATTCAATTGGAGTGAATTGGCTAGAGAACAGGTGGTAAGGACTGGAGTCAATATCATAGAATATACTTTCTAAAATGCTCACTGTGAAAGAGAGGAAAAAACAGGGTGATAAACATAAGTAAAGGCAGATTTAAGGTTTTATAACTGCCATTTTTGTTTGATTTTTTAGAGAGATATTTCTTTTACTTTTATGTTAATGAAAATGATTTAGTACCATAGGAGAAATTTAGGATTCTGCATGAAGGTTATTTCAGGAATGAATTTTTTAAGAGGCCTAGAGGTTATGAGAATTCGAGAAAAAATGGAGGATCTGGACAAGACTTTGATAGGAACAGGAATTATCTTTTTTTTTCCTTGTATGAAGCTCAAGGGCAGAATTATGAGTGGAGAGGCAGATAGTGTAGGATTGCAAATATGAAGCATTTTAGGAGTCTTGCTTATATTCATTTTTGTTTTATTTATTTTATTTTTAACTTTACAATATTGTATTGGTTTTTCCATAATTATGAGGTAAACCTTGGAGGAGAAGAAGAGGATTCAATTATTCAAAGTGTATAAAAAGGAAGGAGGGTCTGAACTATTCTCATTAGCTAGCGAAATAAATTTCCTTAAAAATGAAGACAGACTAAAAGTGATATGTTTTATTTATTTGATTATTTTATACTCTGACCATATTTGAAGGATTTAACTATAAATATTCATGATTTCTGGAATTCTTAGAAATCAAATGAATATTTCAGCATATAAAATTATTATTAACCTAAGATTTTGAAGTGAGTTTACTTCTTTTTGAATATAATATAAAGACTAGATTGAGTTTGTCTAACCCCAGCTATATTTAAAGTGAGTTGTTTAAAATTTCTTTAAAATTAATTACAGACAGGTTTTAATTCAACAATTTTCCCCCATGAAAGGAAAAATGTGATTTTGTCTCTTCCTGGACTAGCTTCATGTCGGGGCTTGACTGCCTCTGTCCTCACCTCTAGACAAGCATGGGCTCCCAGAGATTTCATATACTTTAGTCTAATATTTTGTCTTTCAAGTATACATTAATTTTGAAAATATATACATTGGTCTAACACTAAACTGACTTCTTTCTTGCTTTTCAATACCCTTTACTCTATTTTTCTATCAATCTATCTAAACTAAATTATAAACATTATACATAATTATGTTAATCACATAATTATTTTAATAACTGTGTGGAGATTTGTTCAACGAACTAGAAGGAAGTGATAAAGTAAATCATGGAGGAATGTAATCTCAGGTAGTCATTGAAATATGATATTTATGAAAAGTTCTAATAAAAAGATTTTTGTTACAATGCTGAATGAAAAACCATGAATTACATTGCATTACTTTTCATATTATCTACTTTGTTGCAAAAATTTTAAGGTAGCTTACAAAACTGCATATTATTCAACATGACAAAAATATGTTATACTGCGTAAATGATTGAAAAGGAAAACTTATTAGGTAATAAAGTGAAACATTATTCAACTTTACTTCTGAAAACTTGCCAAAGGATGTTTTACACACTTGCTGTATTTGGACCCATAATTTACTGTAAGCATCCTCAAAACCAACTTTTCCTAATAAAAACCAAGTTCAGTTATATGATTTAGAGCATCTGCAAAAGAAGGCAAGCTGGCTGTTTTAGTAAGAGCCAGATAAACTTGACACATCACCTGCTAGACTTTTCTGTGCTGTCTCAGACTCCTCAGCACTTTATGAGCAAATTTAGTTCTCTTCAGCAGGAAGGGAGATGAAACAGAATAGAAACATTCAACCAGTTTTCTTAAAAGCATCACTGTAATAAATGGACAAATAAAAAGAGTTGAATTATTCTCTGGCTCATCGAGAGACCATCCCAAAGATCCCAACTTATTTATTTGCAATTAAGTGAAAATTCCCTTTGCTGTTGCTGCTAATGATGGTGATTACTTATCATGTCTACACTATTGTTTAAGCAGAAAGAATAAGGAACTGATATGCTGGCCTATAATCATACTCTCTCCCTGATGCAGGAGGGACACAGTCCCGTAATTCTATGATCCCAAATCCATGGGGCCAGATATATGTTTGAATCTATTTTTTAAACATTTTGATAAGTATTACATTACACAGTTTGCAAGCTATGTTACACATCATAAACAAACCTATTAACATTTCTTTAGGGAAGCAACTGGATACTCTCACTTGGTAAGATGAAAAAAAGACTATGAATAACATTAACAGCATCACAATTTAAAGTATGATTTGCTAACCAAATACATTTATAGATGTTTACAATCAAAACAAACTCAGTTTTTACCGTTTTTTTTGTTTGTTTGTTTGTTTTTAGGAATGGTTGGATGTGGGATCTTGACCTGAGCATTCTGTGTGGGGTTGTTGTGAAGGTTAAGTGTGGAGATTTAAATCATTTGATTGACACTTGCTGAAGGCTCAAATACATTACTTATTTTGCCTGCCTTTCTGGCAGACCCTGGGTCCTACCCCGCTTGCTGTTTTATAGGCCTGTGTTATTGCAAACAGGGAGTGTGAGACAAGTATACATGCACACGCAGCTGTTGTTTTTAATCGTCTATAATTCGTCTATCACCTACCCACATACTACATAAAATATAAACATTGGATAGAATCTGTTCCCCTTCTCTCTCCGTCTTTCTGCATGTTTTAGGTATCTTTAGTAACTTTTCTATTTCAGAAATTAAAACTGTTGATAATCTATTTGCAACAGATATTAGATTCCTAACTCCCAAATCGTATTTATTTATTACTATTTTAATCACAAGATTTCCAACTGATCTGCACTAGAAACATAGTTATAAGATTTCAGTGGGATGAACTGAGCCAGTAGCTCTGGCATATATACACTACCATGTGTAAAACAGACAGCTGTGGGAAGCTGCTGTATAGCACAGAGAACTCAGCTCAGTGCTCTTCATGACCTAGAGGAGTGGGATGTGGGGGCTGGACAGAGGCTCAAGAGGGAGGAAATATATGTACACCTATAGCTGATTCACTTCATTGTACAGGAGAAATTAACACAACATGGTAAAGCAATTACACTCCAATACAAATAAAAAATAAAATTAGTCACCATTATCAACCTCAAGTGGTGCTTCTCAATGAATGAAGTGTTAGTCACTCAGTTGTGCTTGACTCTTTGTGACCCCATGGACTGCAGCCCACCAGGCTCCTCTTCCAGACCCAGGGATTGAACTCAGGTCTCCTGAACTGCAGGCAGATTCTTTACCGACTGAACTACGAGGGAAGCCCACCCCTCAATATCTGTATTAAAAATGATTTGACTTTATCAATTATACACATCTATTGAACATCTACTCACAGTAAAAGATCCTCTGCTGAGTTTTTGTTGCACTGCTCTCTCTGTAGAGAAATCTAACTGCACATGTTTCTGCATTGCTTAAATCTATCTTTATAAGATAGATTTGCCAAGGAATAATAAGTCATCTTTCGCTGTAATAGAACCCACTCCATTAAGGCAAATGTTCATTAGTAACGTGTTTGTGCCTTGAGTGAGGACTACATTATGAATCATTATTTCATTTTGGAGCAGACAATGTATGAAGAAATTCCAGGAAAACATCAAACCATCATCATTTGGGCTAATCCAAGTGTTTCCAGAAAGCATTTTAACATCACAATTTTATATATAATGGACCAAGAAGGGAGAAATCTTGTTTCTGATTTGCAAGGTTGCTGTGATCAGCTCCCTGAAGTCACAGGAACCGAGGAAAATTGGCCAAAAGTGGCCTTTTGAAGGTGATGAAGTGAGGCTGGTCATCATGAAGGACATTGCCTCATACCGGTAATTACTATGATGGTTCTTGCAAAAATAAGCCCTGATGCCACTAGAATAGATGGAACTTTAGACCAGCCAGATAATATGTTTAGTGTACCTACTCTTACAGTTTTAGAAAATAAACATTTGAAACATTGTAAAAATGAATACATTTGTCTCTAAATGTTACTGAAATTATTTTGAAATGGTTTTATGAGTAAGGCTGATTTTTTTTTCTGTTTTCTTTATTGTGATTTACTAACCTGAACTTCACACAACCCTAGACAGTAAGCACAATGTATATCACTGTATTACTGTGGAGGGAAAACAGCATGGGAAGATTAAATACCTTGCCTAATACCTCAACCAGAATTAAAATTCTAAAGGTCATGTTCATAAATACTAAACAGTAGATATACTTGTTCATCTCAAAAAAATAAAAATCAAACTTAAAAGTACAGAGCAGATTTTAATAAGCTAGAAACACTTTTTTAAGGCTTTTTATTTTATTTTTGGTCATGCAATACAGCATGTGGGGTCTTAGTTCCCTGACCTGGAATTGAACCAATGCCCTCCCTGCATTGGAAGTACAGTCTTAACCACTGGGCTGTCAGGGAAGTCCCTAGAGACTCTTTTTAATAGTAGGACAAACGTCTGGGAGTGTAGAATGGAGATCGAATCAGAGTTTAAAAATGGATCAGTAAATCAAGTCATTGTCTTATTTTAATCTTGATATTACATATACTGTCTGATACTTTTATTTCTCTTTTATGGTTTCTACTCTTTCCAAAACCAATTTGGCCAAAAAGAAAAAAAGAAAAATGTGGAAGATGCCAGGAATAAATAAGGGTTATTCTAAATTTTAAAACCACATAAATTAGCTTTCACTTGCAGCCAATATGAGCAGAGAACAGATTTAATTAGCTGATAGCACTTTAAAGCAAATAGATCCTTGGCCAGGGAGAGAAGGAGCACAGGATGGGGAGAAATAAATTTCAAAGGGAATGAGGAAACTCTTGGAGGTTAGAGGCTCAGAATCTTGATTGTGCCAGTACTTTCATAGATGTAAAAAGGAAGAATTTAGACAAAACATTGGTTACCCCCCATATATCTGGCATTTGATATACTGAATATTGATGAGACAACCAATAAGGTGGAAATTTTTATTTTCATGGATACTGAAACCACGTGTTATCAAAGTAGAAATTATGAAGATTAGATATCTAACCAAGAATTACAATCATAGAGTGAGAAGCCAACTTGGGTATCTGAAAAATGCTTTCAATATGAAAAGTTACAGGGTGGTTTACACTGACGGAAAATACAAACCTGAATGCTTTAAGGACGACCAGAATAAGGAGGTTCCAGAAGCACCACTGGGGAGAAAAGCACCGAGATGCAGATACCAGGAATTTTAAAACAGTGAGGTGCACAGAAAAGTCACAAGAATATAAGCAGGGAGGTGCAGCAGGTACTGGGAATCAATGGAATTTTTAGTGTATTTTTTATAGGAAGTCCTGTATATTAACATAGTTGAAGAGTCTAGTTGAGTTTCTTGGCTTTAACTTGTATTCCCTTAGAAACTATATACTTGAAATTACTCTCAGATAATGTCTGTTATTATTTGGAGGAAAAAAAATTAATCCTATACTTATGAAAATAAATCATTTTCCAACATAAAAAGTTAACATAACTTCAGGTAACAGTGTGTTAAATTGCTAATATCCACAGAGAATGTAGATTAAATTAGATGTAACATCTTTATCAACCAAACTGTGGTTCAGATCAGTTCAGTTGTTCAGGCATGTCCGACTCTTTGCGACCCCATGAATCACAGCACACCAGGCCTCCCTGTCCATCACCAACTCCCAGAGTTCACTCAAACTCACGTCCATCGAATCAATGATGCCATCCAGCCATTTCATCCTCTGTCATCCCCTTCTCCTCCTGCCCCCAATCCCTCCCAGCATCAGAGTCTTTTCCAATGAGTCAGCTCTTCGCATGAGGTGGCCAAAGTACTGGAGTTTCAGCTTTAGCATCATTCCTTCCAAAGATATTCCAGGGCTAATCTTCTTCAGAATGGACTGGTTGGATCTCCTTGCAGTCCAAGGGACTCTCAAGAGTCTTCTCCAACACCACACTTCAAAAGCATCCATTCTTCGGCACTCCGCTTTCTTCACAGTCCAACTCTCACATCCACACATGACCACAGGAAAAACCATAGGCTTGACTAGAAGGACCTTTGTTGGCAAAATAATGTCTCTGCTTTTCAATATGCTATCTAGGTTGGTCATTACTTTCCTTCCAAGGAGTAAGCGTCTTTTAATTTCATGGCTACAGTCACCATCTGCAGTGATTCTGGAGCCCGCCAAAAATAAAGTCTGACACTGTTTCCACTGTTTCCCCATCTATTTCCCATGAAGTGATGGGACCGGATGCCATGATCTTCGTTTTCTGAATATTGAGCTTTAAGCCAACTTTTTCACTCTCCACTTTCACTTTCATCAAGAGGCTTTTTAGTTTCTCTTCACTGTCTGCCATAGGGTTGGTGTCATCTGCATATCTGAGGTTATTGATATTTCTCCCACCAATCTTGATTCCAGCTTGTGCATCTTCCAGCCCAACGTTTCTCATGATGTACTCTACATAGAAGTTAAATAAGTAGGGTGACAATATACAGCCTTGATGTACTCCTTTTCCTATTTGGAACCAGTCTGTTGTTCCATGTCCAGTTCTAACTCTTGTTTTCTCACCTGCATACAAGTTTCTCAAGAGGCAGCTCAAGTGGTCTGGTATCCCCATCTCTTGCAGAATTTTCCAGTTTATTGTGATCCACACAGTGAAAGGCTTTGGCATAGTCAATAAAGCAGAAATAGATGGTTTTCTGGAATTCTCTTGCTTTTTCCATGATCCAGCAGATGTTGGCAATTTCATCTCTGATTCCTCTCCCTTTTCTAAAACCAGCTTGAACATCTGGAAGTTCACGGTTCACATACTGCTGAAGCCTGGCTTGGAGAATTTTGAACATTACTTTACTAGCATGTGAAATGAGTGCAATTGTGTGGTAGTTTGAGCATTCTTTGGCATTGCCCTTCTTTGGGATTGGAATGAAAACTGACCTTTTCCAGTCCTGTGGCCACTGCTGAGTTTTCCAAATTTGCTGGCATATTGAGTGCAGCACTTTCACAGCATCATCTTTTAGGATTTGAAATAGCTCCACTGGAATTCCATCACCTCCACTAGCTTTGTTCGTAGTGATGCTAAGGCCCACTTGACTTCACATTCCAGGATGTCTGGCTCTAGGTGAGTGATCACACCATCGTGATTATCTTGGTTGTGAAGAAGTTTTTGTATAGTTCTTCTGTGTATTCTTGCCACCTCTTCTTAATATCTACTGCTTCTGTTAGGTCCATATCATTGCTGTCCTTTATTGAGCCCATCTTTGCATGAAATGTTCCCTTGGTATCTCTAATTTTCTTGAAGTGATCTCTAGTCTTTCTCATTCTGTTGTTTTCTTCTATTTCTTTGCATTGGTAGTTCAGGAAGGCTTTCTTATCTCTTCTTGCTATTCTTTGGAACTCTGTCTTCAGATGCTTATATCTTTCCTTTTCTCCTTTGATTTTCACTTCTCTCCTTTTCACAACTATTTGTAAGGCCTCCCCAGACAGCCACTTTGCTTTTTTGCATTTCTTTTCCATGGGGATGGTCTTAATCCCTGTCTCCTGTACAATGTTATGAACCTCATTCCATAGTTCATCAGGCACTCTATCTATCAGTTCTAGGCCCTTAAATCTATTTCTCACTTCCACTGTATAATCATAAGGGATTTGACTTAGGTCATACCTGAATGGTCTAGTGGTTTTCCCTACTTTCTTCAATGTCAGTCTGAATTTGGCAATAAGGAGTTCATGATCTGAGCCACAGTCAGCTCCTGGTCTTTTTTGTTGTTGTTGACTGTATAGAGCTTCTCCATCTTTGGCTGCAAAGAATATAATCAATCTGATTTTCGTGTTGTCACACCTGGTGATGTCCATGTGTAGAGTCTTCTCTTGTGTTGTTGGAAGAGGGTGTTTGCTATGACCAGTGCATTTTCTTGGCAAAACTCTATTGGTCTTTGCCCTGCTTCATTCCATATTCCGAGGCCAAATTTGCCTGTTAGTGTGGTTAGCATGCATCTTGGGTTAGGTACTGGTGAAAACAAAGTCATTTAGAAAAGATTACTAGATAGGAATGCTTGATCTTTTCCTTTATCAATAAAATTGTCAACTTGGTTCAGTTCAGTTCAGTCGCTCAGTTGTGTCTGACTTTTTGCGACCCCATGAACATTATGTAGACAAAGTCTGGTTAGCCATAATAATAATATATACTGCTGCTGCTGCTAAGTTGCTTCAGTCATGTCCGACTCTGTGCGACCCCATAGACGGCAGCCCATCAGGCTCCACCGCCCCTGGGATTCTCCAGGCAAGAACACTGGAGTGGGTTTCCATTTCCTTCTCCAGTGCATGAAAGTGAAAAGTGAAAGTGAAGTCACTCAGTCGTGTCTGACTTTTAGCAACCCCATGGACTGCAGCCCACCAGGCTCCTCCATCCATGGGATTTTCCAGCCAAGAGTACTGGAGTGGGGTGCCATTGCCTTCTCCAATAATATATACTATTATCCTCAAAAGAACTTGTTTCTGGCTCACTGCTGTGCTGTAAAGATAATAAATAAAGAACAAGAGAAGATATCACATTTTAATCCCACTAGAGTTGACTCATTGGAAAAGACTCTGATGCTGGAAGGGATTTGGGGCAGGAGAAGGGGACAACAGGGGATGAGATGGCTGGATGGCATCACCGACTTGAAGGATATGAGTTCGAGTGAACTCCAGGAGTTGGTGATGGACAGGGAGGCCTGGCGTGCTTTGGGGTCTCAAAGAGTTGGACACAACTGAGACACTGAACTGAACTGAACTGAATCCAAGTTTACAATTTTATTGATAAAAGTAAAGATCAAGTATTCCTATCTAGTAATATTTTCTAAATGAATATGTATTTTCACCAGTAACTAACCCAAGATGCATGCAGAGAAATACATGTGTTAACTTTTGTACATAATTATCAACCCTGTACATTATGTAGACAAAGGGTGAATATTTATCTTATTCTGTAAATGTTACACTACTGAATGAATGCTAACATGATAACACAGTTCTCACCTTAGGGCTTTTGAACCTGGAATGTTATTCCCCAGTCTCTGTACATGACTTGTTTCTGCTTGTCTTTCACCCTAGTTGTATATATATTATCATCTTGGTACAAATTCAAAGAAAAATACTAATCTGTGAGTTACAGAAATTATTCAAGCAATACAATAAATACCATCATCAGACATCAGGTTTAACATTGATTCTTAAATTACAAGCATTGAGGGTTTTTTTTTTTTTTTTCTTTTTTCCCTTCTTTGTGATTTTCCTTTCTGTTACAAGGGCAACAATACCTGTATTGAGAGGCCTCCACTGGATTGAAAATATAATGATCTAATAGTTGCAGATCATTCAAGGATCATTTTGGCAACATTATAATTCTAGGCAGACTTTCCTCTCCAGTTTAGCATCATTTTGAACTTCTGCTGACATTCCTTTAATTGTTCTTTATCAAAGAATTGCTGACAAGTTTTGAAATAATTTTTTTAGTCTGAGAAAAACTTGATTACAAAAATAAGCCACTGCCATCAATAAACCAAGTATTTTATCAACTCAGTTTTCAATAATATGCCTGTCTTCTTATTTTCCTTTTAATTTGTATCATGATTGGTAATGCTTAATTTAAACAAGTCAATTTAGAGAATAGGTCTAATATTGTTACCTGTTGATCTTAACTCTAAAATGAGCTGAAAATTCAGTTTTTCTTTCATGGCAGTATAACTCAGGAAAATACATTAAAGTAGTACTTTAATTTAATGAGGGTTTTAGTGTGAACCTACATGTTGCTGATTGCTGTTCATTAAGTGTAAATGAAATAAATTTCTTTAGATTCAGGTAAATAAGGTCAAAAAAGGTGAATTTTGCTTTTTTCCACTTCTCAGAATACTTTAAACGTGATTTAGTGTATTTAAATAATTTCTATGATACAGGGCCAATGCTATTGGAAGTGTTATTTCCCAGTTGTACAAAACAGTACTTAAAGTAAAACAACAAAAATCATTTTGAAGGGCAGTTTTAAGTATTTACTTTGCTTCAAAAATTTCTCAGTTATTATTAAAAAAATCGGACAAGCAAACATAGGATGTCACAGAGCAGGCTATATCCTACCTTAGACACTGTGTAAAAAAAAATAACTACTAGCCTGGCAGAAAAGAAATGCTATGAGATCATCATAAAAAAGAAAGAAAAATAATTGTTTAAAGATGCATGTTCATGTATGGCGAAACCAATACAATATTGTAAAGTAAAAAAATAATAATAAATAAAAGAACTAAAAAGTTACACAAGTTTAATGTTTCATATATTTAGATGTCATTCAGAAACCTATTTTTTTATTGTGATATTTTTATTGTAGTTTTCCACCTGATGCGAAGAGCTGACTCATTTGAAAAGACCCTGATGCTGGGAAAGATTGAGGGCAGGAAGAGAAGGGGATGACAGAGGATGAGATGGTTGGATGGCATCACTGACTCAATGGGCATGGGTTTGGGTGGACTCCAGGAGTTGGTGGTGGACAGGGAGGCCTGGCGTGCTGTGGTTCATGGGGTCTCAAAGAGTCAGACACGACTGAGCGACTGAACTGAAACTGATTGTAGTTTTCCACTGAAAATAGCTAGATCATTAGAAGAATATAAAGTTAGGACAGAATGAAAGATGGATTATGTTTATAGATTCAATTATGAGCTAAGATACATAGGATTGAAGAGCAAAAATAATTACTAAATTTAGCATATGATTTTAGAGTTAAGAGATCTTATTAAATGGTCTTATTTGACATTCAAAATGACCCTGTCTGATGGTCACAGATCTCATTCTCTTTTACTGATGAAAAATAGGGGAGAAATCATCTGAAATCATGTAGCCAATAATTATTAGAGTCTGGACTTAATATCAGGTCTCCTGAATTTAGATCCAGTCTTTCATATATGAAGGGAAAATTTCAGCCACTAAAAATATGAATGTGTAAATAAATACCACTGCAGTTTTGAATGTTATGTAGTCAAATTATGGGGGCTTCCCTGGTGGCTCAGCAGTAAAGAATCACCTCCCAATGCAGGAGACATGGGTTTGATTCCTGGGTCAGGAAGATCCCCTGGAGAAAGAAATGGCAACCCACTCCAGTACTCTTGCTTGGGAAAATCCATGGACAGATGAGCCTGACAGGCTATAGTCCACAGGGTCATAAAAGAGTTGGATATAACTGAGAGACTAAACAACAATTCAAATCATGAGTGAAGCCGAGAATGTGTTGCTGTTATTGCTTGGTTCTTTTTATTAGTTTTCTTCATTCCAGTAGCAGGTTCTCTTGCAATGTTTGGTCACCATGATTCTTGCAGCATTCAGAAGTCAGCCTGAGTGTTACCAATAATTTCACTGTGATTATACAAATTACAACTTCTATTTGTTTACATTCTGATTTGAAAAAAAAAAATAGGAGGTCATTAATTAATTTTTCAGGTACCTATAATTGTTTAACTCTACTCTTTTGGGTTTTGCCCAGTTTTACCATGGAGAGAGGCGTTCACTTCATTGTTGTTCAGTTATGTCAACTCTGTGTGACCCCATGGAATGCAGCATGCCAGGTTTCCCTGTTCTTCACTATCTTCCAGAACATGCTCAAACTCATGTCCATTGAGTCGATGATGCCATTCAATCATCTTGTCCTTTGTCATCCCCTTCTCCTTCTGCCTTCAATATTTCCCAGCTTCATGGTCTTTTCTAATGCGTCAGCTCTTCACATCAGGTGGCCAAAGTGTTGGAGCTTCAGCATCAGTCCTTCCAATAAATATTCAGTATTGATTCCCTTTAGGATTGACTGGTTTGATCTTCTTGCAGTCCAAGGGACTCTCAAGAGCCTTCTTCAACACCACAGTTCAAAAGCATCAATTCTTCAGCGCTTAGCTTTCTTTATAGTCCAACTCTCACATCCATACATGACTACTAGAAAAACCATAGCTTTGACTATATGGACCTTTGTTGTCTAAGTAATGTCTCAGCTTTTTAATATGTGGTCTAGGTTTGTCATGGCTTTTCTTCCAAGGAGCAAACATCTTTTAATTTCATGGCTGCAGTCACCATCTGCAGTGATTTTGGAGCCCAAGAAAATAAAGTCTGTCACTGTTTCCACTGTTTCCCCATCTATTTGCCAATAAGTGAGCGGACTGGATGATGCCATGATCTTCATTTTCTGAATGTTTAGTTATTTCAGCTTTTTCACTCTTCTCTTTCAGTTTCATCAAAAGGCTCTTTAATTCCTCTTCTCTTTCTGCCATAAGAGTAGTGTCATCTGCATATCTGAGGTTATTGATATTTCTCCCAGCAATATTGATCTCCTCATAACAGCCAAACAATTCTCCAGACACCAGCTGTGTCTCCTATAATCAAACACCATTTACCTGAGCTACATGGAGACTGCATCATACTCTACAAGTAAGAGGATCAGCCTTAGGACACTGCTCTCCTCCACATATCTGAGACACCAGTCACAAGCCCAAGGTATCACCTGTACTTCTACCTGACTGGCTGTACGTCACAGGTTCCCATAAATTCCTTTTTGAGTTCTATTACTTGCTAGAGTAGCTGACAGAACTCAGGAAACCCACTGACTCATTTGGCTACCAGTTTTCTAATAAAAGGATATAACTTGGGATGTGCCAGACATGTAGGGCAAGGTATGAGGAAGGGCAGGAACTTCTACAACTTCTGAAAGCATCACTCTCCCAATGTGTTCACCAGCCCAGAAGCTCTTACACAGTCATTCTGGATGTTCATGAAGGCTTCCCGACTAACCATGTTTGAGTAAATCACTGGCCTTCAGTGACTACTTTAATTTCTAGCCCCTTTCCCTCCTCCAGATATCCTCAAGTGGGACTAAATGTTCCAACTCTCTAACCACAATGTTGGTTCTCCAGACCACCAGCCTCCACCTTTTGATGCATTCAAAAGTCACCTCATTAATTTAAACCCAGTTGTGGCAGAAAGGGGCTTGCTATAAATAATAAGACACCCATTTCACCTTTATGGCTCTGGAGTTTTCTAGGAATTGAGGACAAAAGACTAAATATTATAAGAAAAAATGCTACCACTGCTCTTGTTCTCAAGAACTTCCTCTTGTCCCATTATCTCTACATGGCATGACAAACATTTGTTTTCCAGACACTGGTTTTTCCTATCTCCCTGTAAATTGTATTCCTCCCCTTTATAGTCCCAGACCCACACATTTTCTCCCTAGCTCAGGATGGCACATAAGCCTCAGTCACCTGTCTTGAGTCCTCTAAAGTTTTTGTGAGGTTCCATATACACAAAATCACATTTGTTTTTCTTATGTCAACTTAATTATTAGACCAAATTAACCATCATGAGAAGAGGAAAAATTTTCCTCTTTAAGAGTGCTAATGTAAAATTTCTTAGCTGTACTATAATTATTTAAGTGATTATCACTAGCAGAAATTTGGTGAATGTTACAGAGTAATCAATGTACTATTTCTGGAATTTGCAATGATTTCATAATTATTCCAAAACAAATTTTTAAAAATTTATCAGATGTAAAATAATATTTATTTTTCTGGGGTTGCCCTTTTACACAGTACATAAGCCAGCTAAAATGATGTAATCTGAAATGTAACAAATATATCAGCTTAGATGATTATATATGCCAAGTACTACACAAAAATTAGTTAAGTATTATAAAATTTCCTAAGTATTCTTTTATCCATTGATGAATAAAATATTTACTCATAAGCTAAGTCTGAAAGAGAGTAATTTGTTCAGTCTTTCTTTAATGAACATTAATTGAAAGCTTACCAAGTGCTTAGAGTTTATTTGATAACCATTACCTGGACTACTTTTGGAGTGATGAAATAGGTATATAAAGAAACTATAGCAGGGAAATTAGAAAAATGGAGAACTGGAAAGAGTAGTCCTAAATTTTCAGTATAAGTAGTTATCACAAAGGCCACATGGACACCTGAACTGCTACGTGTCAACAAAAATCACGAAGATCAGACTGCTCACTCATAGGGTATAGCCTTATTATAAATTTCATTGCATTTTTATGCTTGAATTTTTCATATTAGCTTAATGGAAAGCAGGAGCATAATAAATATTTTTTAACTATGTCTTCTTATTCTTTTCCAACCCAGTGACTGTAGCCCACCAAGCTCCTCTGTCTATGGGATTCTCCAGGCAAGGATACTGGAGTGGGTTGGCATTTCGGCCTTCAGGGGATCTTTTAAACCCAGGGACTGAACCCAAGTCTCCTCCACTGCAGGCAGATTCTTTACATCTGAGCCACTAGGGAATCCCATTCATTTAATAAGAATATTCAAATGGTCCCCGCTACTATTAAAATCTTGGAAGCTTTATCATTATTTGAGAATGTTATTCTTTTCCCTTTGTTGCCTGGATCAACTATTTGCATTTCTAGATTCTTTGATTTTATAAATCTCTCTCTCATCACTTTTGAGATGAAGCTTTTCTATCCCAGAAAAACTTATTTTTTTAAAAATAGACTTATCTGTTTAAAAAATACAATTACAATCATGAATATATTAGAGAAGTTTGTTTTTTATTCAAACTAGTTTAACAGAAGAGGGCTTTTTTTATGTAATGGACTTGATTCTCAAGAACAGTTTTTTTTTTCCAGTAACTGTATAATATAAAACATGCAAAATAAGTACTGCTAAAAATAACATGTGATATTTAGGGAAAATGAAACATTTTTTCAAGTATAATTACAGAGATTGCTTTGCTCCTTTTATGTTTTTGTTTTCTTCCACTTGTTTTGCCTTGAGTTAGAAAAAATGCTTTTGATAATATTCCTTTTGTAGTGTTTTGAAAGTCTTTGGAGAGACAGGAATGTTACACTTGTGAAATCATTTATAGGGAAACTCGTATGTGGACTGTAATAGCGCTGCACCCATTTGCATTTTATTTTTCTGACCAGTGTTCCTGAATTCAGCACAATATAATTATAGTGGCTGCCAAAACGAACACTAGCTCAATAGAAATAAGAAAATGGGCCTAGTCTTGCTTCTGAAAAGTAATTGCATAGCAGCATCAAGAAACTAAGAATCATCATGTAAAAATTACTAAATAGAAATACTGGAAAATTCTATGGCAGGACATAAAGACTATTTTAAATATCTTGCTAAAAGAGGTCAACAAAAACTATTCCACATAATGTGTTTGAAATATCTAAGTCTCTCTGGATTGCTTTTTTCCATTGTGTGCTGGCTTTCTTAGAAGGCCAATTTTGGTCTGACATGGAGAGATAGAAGAAACATTGCTTAAAGTGTTTCTTAGTTTAGAAACCCTGACTCACAACCATTATATCCAAAACTAACCTTAGGATTATAGTTACTGCCTCCTCAAAATTAGTTTTCTCCAGCTATGCAGTTTTGCAGTTTCTAGTGCATAACTGAGTGCTTCTAGCATTGATACAAAAAACACTCTAGGGTTCCTAGGGCAGTTTTCAGCATTCATGGGAAAGGATTCCTGTTATTCTAGCAATTTACAGATGAGGTGCAACCCACAATCTTATGATCTGCCACCTCAGAGGATCAGACATCCTCCCTGCTTTAAGATCCTGATGCTGGGAAAGACTGAGGGCAGAAGAAGGAAGCGACAGTGGATGAGATGGTTGGATGGCATTACTGACTCAGTGGACATGAGATTGAGCAAAGTCTAGGAGATAGTGAAGGACAGGGAAGCCTGGCATGCTGCAGTCCAAGGAGTCGCAAAAAGACAGACACGACTGAGCAACTAAACAACAACTGCTCTGCTTCTTCCTCTCCCTCCAGACAGACAGCCCTCAAGAGAACTCTTCACTCATGGGGCAACACTAGTCTGATAGACATAAGATTTATTATTCAGTTCAGTTCAGTTCAGTTGCTCAGTCATGTCCGACTCTTTGCGACCCCATGAATTACAGCATGCCAGGCCTCCCTGTCCATCACCAACTCCCGGAGTTCACTCAAATTCACGTCCATCTAGCCAGTGATGCCACCCAGCCATATCATCCTCTGTCGTTCCCTTCTCCTCCTGCCCCCAATCCCTCCCAGCATCAAAGTCTTTTCCAATGCATCAACTCTTCACATGAGGTGGCCAAAGTACTGGAGTTTCAGCTTTAGCATCATTCCTTCCAAAGAACACCCAGGATTGATCTATTTTAGAATGGACTGGTTGGATCTCCTTGCAGTCCAAGGGACTCTCAAGAGTCTTCTCCAATACCACAGTTTGAAAGCATCAATTCTTCAGCATTCAGCTTTCTTCACAGTCCAACTCTCACATCCATACATGACCACTGGAAAAACCACAGCTTTGACTAAACGGACCTTTGTTGGCAAAGTAATGTCTCTGCTTTTGAATATGCTACCTAGGTTGGTCATAACTTTCCTTCCAAGGAGTAGTGTCTTTTAATTTCATGGCTGCAATCACCATCTGCAGTGATTTTGGAGCCGCAAAAAAATAAAGTCCGACACTTTCCATTTTTCCCCATCTATTGCCCATGAAGTGATGGGACCAGATGCCATGATCTTCATTTACTGAATGTTGAGTTTTAAGCCAACTTTTTCACTCTCCTCTTTCACTAAGAGGCTTTTTAGTTCCTCTTCACTGTCTGCCATAAGGTGTCATCTGCATATCTGAGATTATTGATATTTCTCCCACCAATCTTGATTCTAGCTTGTGCTTCTTCCAGCCCAGCGTTTCTCATGATGTACTCTACATAGAAGTTAAACAAGCAGGGTGACAATATACAGCCTGACATACTCCTTTTCCTATTTGGAACCAGTCTGTTGTTCCATGTCCAGTTCTAACTGTTGCTTCCTGACCTGCATATAGGTTTCTCGAGAGGTAGGTCAGGTGATCTGGTATTCCCATCTCTTTCAGAATTTTCCACAGTTTATTGTGATCCACACAAAGGCTTTGGCATAGTCTATAAAGCAGAAGTAGATGTTTTTCTGTAACTCTCTTGCTTTTTGATGATCCAGCAGATGTTGGCAATTTGATCTCTGGTTCCTCTGCCTTTTTTAAAACCAGCTTGAACATCTGGAAGTTCACGGTTCACATATTGCTGAAGCCTGGCTTGGAAAATTTTGACCATTACTTTACTAGTGTGTGAGATGAGTGTTAATTGTGCGGTAGTTTGAGCATTCTTTGGCATTTCCTTTCTTTGTGATTGAAATAAAAACTGCCCTTTTCCAGTCCTGTGGCCACTGCTGAGTGTTTCAAATTATTACTTACTACTTAATTAAGTATATGTGTTTACAAGGATAGTTTACTTCAAAAGTTAATTAAAAATATTAATGTAAATATTCCCATACTTTCAAAAATAAATCCAAACACAGTAGAAACCAAACCTTTTTGGGAATTAGACTGGGGTTCTCACCAGTCATGTTCCTAACTCAGGGTCCTGACTGCCTAGTGTAGATATGGATCAAGACACTGGAAGTCCAATTTGCTTTTATTAGCATCATATTCAAATTAAGTCACAAATTCCATATGGACACATACAGAATTATTTCAGAAGTATATACAAATGAGAGATGCTGACTCCCTTCCACAGATCCAAAATGCCTTCTCCTAAAATGACTGGAACCAGACCATAACCACTTTAGAACCACTGCCTGCTGGAGCCTGGATAGTTTTGTTTGAGGTGACTCAGTTGATGATGGATTTCCTTGGAGGCTCAGTGGTAAAGAATCTGCCTGCCGATGCAGGTGACATGGGTTCAGTCTCCAGGTTGGAAAGATGCCCTGGGGAAGGAAATGGTTACCCACTCCAGTATCCTTCCCTAAGAAATCCCATGGACAGAGGAGCTTGACAGAGGGTCGCAAAAGAGTCAGATATGACTTAGCGACTAAACAACAACAGCTGATGATACCTTCAGAAAGGGATAAAAGAAAACAAAAATCCTCCATAACTTTCTTTTTGTATTAATTGTTGACCGTTTTTTAACTATATAACTTAGAATGGACAGAATTGCAACATTCTCTATTTCTTTTTCAGTAATATCATCAAAGAGCTGTATGTTATTCAAGAAAAAAAACTGCTTCATCAAATACTTGATGTATGGCAAAACCATACAATATTGTAAAGTAATTAGCCTCCAATTAAAATAAATAAATTTATATTAAAAAAAAAAGAATTGCTGTATGGAATTTTTTCTCTAGAAAAGCATTTATGCTATTTAAATTTTTAAATTTATTGACATAAACATATATAATATGCTCCCACGATTTTATCTACTCTGTCTTTACTTTTTGATTTTTAAGGTTATGTGTACTTATAAGTGATCAAATTTGCCAGTATTTCTTTTGTTTCCCAAAAGACTAATATTGAGTTTTACTGAATATGAAAGTTTTTTATTCTATTTAAAATTATTATTTTTTGTCTTTTAGGATTTCTCTTGCCTTGAGTTTATTATATAAAATAGGCTTTCATAGAATAAATCTTGTTTTAGCATTAGCCATTTTTTATTTATATATTTTCCTGTTATACTACTCATATCACATATTTTTGTTCTTAAAAATGATAATTTAAATTTTCTTCTTATTCAATAACTATTTAGAATAGTGTATTTTAATTAATGGTGAAGCATAATTTTGTGTAGCATTTTGCATTTTTAAAATGTATTAAGTAAAATTAGGCTTTTTCTTTTAAAATTACTTGACAGTTCTTTTAAGACTATGTACACAGAAACTATCTACTAGTGTTTCTATACATGCTTCAGAAGAGTGTAAATGCTGAACTTGTGAGTGTATGGTTCAATATACATTCATTAGATCAAGATTTACAGTTGTGTCAATCAAATTTCTTATTCCTATTCTTTTGTTATTGTTTTTTCTTTTCTGAAAGAAGTTCAGTGTCTTCAATTTTATAGTGACTTTTTTGCTGTAATACATATCTAGTTACATGTATAAAGACCCATGAATATTATGGATTTTATCTCAAAATAACTGTCTTAGTTTGCTTGACCTATCATAATAAAATACCATGGACTGGGCAGATTAAGGGGCTTTTCAGGTGGTACTAGTGGTAAAGAACCTACCTGCAAATGCAGGAGACATAAAAGACATGTGTTCAATTCATGAGTCAGGAATGTCCCCTGGAGGAGGGCATGGCAACTCACTCTGGTATTCTTGACTGGAGAATCCCACAGACAGACAGGGTTACCAGGCTATGGGCCCTAAGGTCGCAAAAATTCTGACATGACTGAAGCAACTTAGCATGCATGCATGCACATCCAGATTAAAAAATATAAATTTCTCTCTCACACATCTACAGGCTGGCCAGTCCAAAATCCAAGTGCCATCAAGATAGGGTTCATTCTGAGGCCTCTTCTCTTGGCTTGGAGGCAGTTTCCATCTCATAATGTGGTAACATGACCCCTCTTTCGTGTGTGAGTGGAAAGACAAAGACTATACTCTTGGGGTCTCTTCTTAGAAGGGAAATAATCCTAAAATCTAGAAGGATCCCACTCTCATGACCTCATAAACTCTAATTACCTCCTAGCAGTCTTATCTCCAAATACCATCACACCGGGGATAAGGGCTTCTACACCTGAACTTGGTAACACAAGAATTTAGTTCATAACAATAATCTGAACTGTGCTCTGTTGTATTAAAGTTTTTTCTTAAATTCTTTTTTATCTGACAACATTAATATAGCTGTCTGCTTGCTAGCCTGAAACCTTTTAACTCTTCATTTTCAACTTTTCTGTATATCTATTAATATAATTTAGTGAATCATTTGCAAAAATGCATATGGTTGAATTCATTTCCATAAACCTTTTTACCTTTCACAACAGAAATTTAACATATTCAGACTTACTATATTGACTGATTCTTAGATTCATACCTATTGTCTTAATTTATGTTCTATCAATTATATTTGTTTATTCTTATTTTTTCTACCTTTTCTGTATTTATTCTATTAGTTCCATGTCTAAGCTATAAGACAGCAATATGCATTCAGTTTATTTTTTCCAGGGCTTAGTCTTGAATCACAGACTCTCCTTCTGACTTTTTTTTTTTTGGAATATAAATGTTTTACAATGTTGTGTTAGTTTATGCTGTACAATGAAGTCATTCAACCATATGCATACATATATCCATCCCTTCTTAAGACTCCCTCCCACCCCAACCCCATCCCATCCCTCTACATCACCACAGAGCACCAAGCTGAGCTTCCTGTGCTTTATAACACATTCCTACTAGCTATCTATTTTACACATGGTAATGTATATATATATATATATCTATCCCAATCTCCCAATTTGTCCCAGTCTCCCCTCCCAATCTCTGTGTGTCCATATGTCCATTCTGCACATCTGTCTCTTACCCTGCCTCAGAATTAGGTAATTAAGATGGAAAGACAACCCTCAGAATGGGAGAAAATATTTGCAAACAAAGCAACAAAGGATTAACCTCCAAAATATATAAAATAGCTCATAGAGATCAACATCAAAAAAGCAACCCAATCAAAAAATGGGGGAAAGACCTAAATATACATCTCTCCCTAATGACTTCTTACAAATATTTCTTGCACTTTCTTTTCCTTTATCTCTTAGAGATATGTGGTTTCCAGATATTTTTCAAGCCTGGTTGAAACATATCTTCATTTTTCGGGTTCATTCCTTAGGGTTCTATTCTCTGGGTTTCCATGTCATTTCATTTCTCTTTGGTTGTAAAAATAGAGTCAAGGCAAAAGCTTAGTTTTATAATTCTGGGACAGTCACAGTACATCAGGAACAGATATGGTTACATGGTGTTACACCTGGTATCAAAAAATATTATATATTTTTTTACTCAAAAAAAGTTAAGCCAATTTGGGGTGGGGGGAAATGTCATGATTGATCATGTGTCCTGGGTACAGCATATAGAAGAACCTGCCAAATGTTTTCAATTTAGCATTTAAGTTTTGCTAAATGTTTGCCATTTTATTGCAGTCTTCCATGACCTCTTGTTTTTTTAAATGGCAAAGCATTATAGACAGAAAGCACACATTTTAGCAGTTTTCTTTGCTGACTTTCATCCAGTTCCTGGAAAAGTGCCTAGCAGATAGAGCTTAAAAAAAAAAAAAAAAAGATTTAATAAATAAATTGAAAGTTTTAAAAATACTAAAACTTAGTGAAGCTTAGGTAACTTTTCACATATTAAGGAAGAAAGCACATGTCAACTGTGATATCTCAGTATGAACTGTATTATTTCTTTGAGGTGTATTTAATGTGATTAATGCAAACATAATTAGTGGTACTATACTGATTTCTCTGTATTTATAATATAAGTTAAGAAAAAATTATTTGAATGAAATTGATTATATATGTCCCCTGTGCTTCTTACAAGACTTTCTCCTGACATAAAGGAAAGTTAAAAATGCTGAAAATCTAGCATCCTTTTTGGCAATGATCATATAGTTTTGATAAACTTGCATATTTTGATAAACTATAATTTCCATAATATTATAAAAGTTAAATGCCTATTTAAACATGCTGTATTTTTTCTCTTGAACTTCTTATCTTTAGAATTTTAAATAGAATACAAAATCTGAAAGTGGGTAATGTTTAGTATTGAAGGCAAAAGAAGAAGAGGGTGGTAGAAGATGATAGTTGAGTTGGATAGTATCACTGATTCAATGGACATGAGGTTGAGTAAACTCCAGAAGATAGTGAAGGACAGGGGAGCCTGGCGTGCTGCAGTCCATGGAGTCACAAAGAGTACGACATGACTTAGTCACTGAAAAACAACAACAAGCCTTGATTTATAACAAAACTAAATATGATGTTGAAGGATATTAATAGATTGCTTTAAAGGGCTCTGTTGTGTTTTGCTTCAAAGTATTCTAAGATTTCCAGCTTAATGTTAAGGATCCTATTCTCTCTTGGATCAATGTAATCAGGATTTTGCTTATAATACTGCTAGGCAACTTTTTATCATATGCCACCCCTGGTTTTCATGTTGTTAAATTCAATGATCAGTTCTCATCTTATTGTTGACAAAATTTGACATAGAAAATCAGCCCTACTATTTTTCACTTGACCTAATAAACTCAGAATCCCTTTAATGAACCTCTACTTCACTGTTTGCTTCTTCTGGTGTCTTTTCTTCTTTCTCTTCTGCCCATCTTCCTAATATGGGAAGGGTCTATGTATGTATTTAAGTATGTATTTAAGTATGTATTTTCTCTTCTTCTCAATCTATACACACTCTGCGTCTAACGATGAGGAACTCCTTATCTCTAGCATCAACTCATCCCTCAAGCCTGTCCAATATATCCCATTCAACTACATACTTAGTATCTTATGTTATGGATCTAAAAGATACCTCAAATGTCCTGTGTAAAAACTACACTGATCTTGTTCAAACTTACACAAAGTGGAAACTATTATCATTAATGGTAATATTGTCATGTCAAAAGTTCAGGTCAAGAACTCTAGAGTCTTTCTACACATGTCTTTTTCTCACAGCATGCATTCAACCAGTTAGAAATTCCTAAGAACTCTGTCTTCTGAACATATCTAGCAATTAATCACTTTATCCTACCAAGCCATCTGCTACCAGGGCTTCCCAATTGGCATGGTGGTCAAGAACCCACAGGAGATGCAAGAGATGCAGGTTCAATACCTAGTTCAGGAAGATACCCTGGACTAGGAAATATATTAACCCATAATAGGTTACTTAGTGACACTTTTAACCAAATACATTCATTCTATCATTTTTGGAATAAATAAATATTTATTCTCTAAGTCTAATATTTAATATTGCAAATATCAATAGATATCCACAAAGAAGTTTTCTGTGATCTGCAAACATTTTAAAGAGTGTATAGAAATACACTTTGCACAAAAATATGTAAATAAATTTTCTTTTTAGAGAATGTATGTCACTTCCTAAACTGGACATGGAACAACAGACTGGTTCCAAATTGGGAAAGGAATACATCAAGGCTGTATATTGTCACCTTGATATTTAACTTATATGCAGAGTACATCATGAGAAACGCTGGACTGAATGAAGTACAAGCTGGAATCAAGATTGCGAGCAGAAATATCAATAATCTCAGATATGCAGATGACACCACCCTTATGACAGAAAGCAAAGAAGAACTAAAAAGCCTCTTGGAAGTGAAAGAGGAGAGTGAAAATATTGACTTAAAACTCAACATTCAAAAAACTAAGATCATGGTATCCAGCCCCATCATTTTATGGCAAACAGATGGGGAAACAATGGAAACAGGACAGACTTTATTTTGGGGGGCTCCAAAATCACTGCAGATGGTGACTGCAGCCATGATATTAAAAGACATTTGTTCCTTGGAAGAAAAGCTATGACCAACATAGACATCATATTAAAGAGCAGAGACATTACTTTGCCAACAAAGGTCCATCTAGTCAAGGCTATGGTTTTTCCAGTGGTCATGTATGGATGTGAAAGTTGGACCATAAAGAAAGCTGAGTGTCAAAGAATTGATGCTTTTGAACTATGGTGTTGGAGAAGGCTCTTGAGAGTCCCTTGGACTTCAAGGGGATCCAACCAGTCCTAAAGGAAATCAGTCCTGAATATTCACTGGAAAGACTGTTGCTGAAGCTGAAACTCCAATACTTTGGGCACCTGATGTAAAGAACTCACTCATTTGAAAAGACCCTGATGCTGGGAAAGAGTGAAGGCAGGAGAAGGGGATGACAGAGGATGAGATGTTTGGATGACATTACTGACTCAGTGGAATGAGTCTGAGTGAACTCTGGGAGTTAGTGATAGACAAGGAGGCCTGGCATGCTTGCAGTCCACGAGGTTGCAAAGAGCCAGACACTACTGAGCGACTGACCTGAATGAGTACTGACTTTTGTAGCTATTCTTTCTTCAGTTTCTGAACAAAAATATTCCCAAGATAAATTTTTATCTTGACTTCAAAAAAATTATGCTTAATACATCCATGTGTGGTAGGAAACATTTTCTCAAATTCCTAAAAGCTGCTAATGTGAGGCATTAATCATTTTTCTTATTGAAAATAAATAAGTTTTCTGGTTTCATATAGAGTTTAAGTCTCTAACAACTGACTCTGGACTCATGAATCATGAAAAGTAAAAACAAGAGAACATATGGTGGCCTTTGCATATTTTCTCCAGAGAGTTCATTCTGAAGTTTTTCACGATTTGTCTTAAAATCTGACAGTATTACTAATCTAATTTCCCTGGAGAAAGAAAAATATCCCCATTTTAACTTCTTTTTGGAGACTAGAGAGGAAAATTGCAAGTAAATTTTGGTGTTATATATATGTATACATCCGTTCACTTCAGTTCAGTCACTCAGTCAGTGTCCGACTCTGAGACCCCATGGACTGCAGCACAACAGGCGTCCCTGTCCATCACCAACTCCTGGAGCTTTCTCAAATTCATGTCCATCGAGTCGGTGATGCCATCCAAGCATCTCATTCTGTCATCCCCTTATCCTCCTGCCTTCAGTCTTTCCCAGCATCAGGGTCTTTTCTAATAAGTCAGCTCTTTGCATCAGGTGGCCAAAGTTTTGGAGCTTCAACTTCAGCTATCAGTTGTTCCAACGAATATTCTGGGTTGATTTCCTTTAATATTCTTTATAATCCAGCTCAAATTTTATCTCCTTGAAGCCTACAGAGCAGTAATCTCTTCCAACAATGGAAGTGGTATGACATTTTTATATATTTGTTTTATAAATTCATTCATTCATCCTACATTCTGGTTACTATTGTAGAGAGTGGGGATACAGATTGAACAAAATGAAGATGCACTTTAGGCAAATCATAAACAAGTAACCATTTGGATCAGTCTCTAAGGGTATAAGAGGAAAGCTGCGGCTGCAGCTGCTAAGTCACTTCAGTCGTGTCCGACTCTGTGTGACTCCACAGACGGCAGCCCACCAGGATCCCCCATCCCTGGGATTCTCCAGGCAAAACACTGGAGTGGTTTGCCATTTTCTTCTCCAAGGCGTGAAAGTGAAAAGTAAAAGTGAAGTTGCTCAGTCGTGTCCAACTCTTAGCCACTCCATGAACCACAGCCTACCAGGCTCCTCCATCCATGGGATCCTCCAGGCAAGAATACTGGAGTAGGGTGCCATTGCCTTCTCCTAAGAGGAGAGCAAGCATGGAGTATATGTGCAAGGGGCTTCCCAAGTGGCTCAGTGGTAAAGAATCTGCCTGCCGATGCAGGAGATGTGGGTTCCACCCCTGTCTGGAAGACCATTTGGTGAAGGAAATGCCAACCATTCTTGTATTCTTTCCTGGGGAATCCCATGGACAGAGGGCTACAAGAAGATATGACTTAGAGACTAAAAGTCAGATATGACTTAGAGATTAAATGACAACACAAGTAGATAAGAACACTATCTTCTGTTGGGTAGTCTACAAAGGCCTTTCTGCTCAGGTGTCTTTTCTCAACTATTTATGGACTTATCACATACTTGTCACACAGTATTTAAGGTTAATATTTCTTTATACATCCTACAGAGTTCCAGCTCTTCCATGGGTTGTCTGTATCTGTTCACACACATATGCAATGTTTCCTTCCACATAGAGGAAACAGCACTGCTGGGTTCTCTTTTTTTTTCCTCCTACCATGGCATATATTCAGTTTAGGATAATGATCCTGCTTAAGCTTAGCTCTGGGCTTCCTGGCTCAGCTAGTAAAGAATCTTCCTCCAATGCAGGAGACCCCAGTTTGATATCTGAGTTAGGAAGATTCCCTGGAGAATCCATAGGCTACTCACTCAAGTATTCATAAGCTTCCCTGGTGGCCCAGATGGTAACAAATCCTCCTGCAATGAATGCAGGAGACCTCAGTTTGATCCCTGGATTGGGAAGATCCCTTGGAGGACGGCATGGCAACTCATTCTAGTATTCTTGCTAGAAAATCCCCATGGACAGAGGAGTCTAGCAGGCTATCTATTCCATGGGGTTGGTCACAAAGATCAGATAGGACTGTGCCACTAAACACAGCACAACAGAAGCTTAGCTCTCTTCTTTCCTCCTCTCTTTTTCTTGGGAGCCAGCTTCCAAAAGAGCCGGGCATGTAGAAAGGCTCTAACCTGTTACTGTCTGAGTGACTGGGTTCATATCTAGGATCTGTTACTGGGAAGACCATCAGTCCACATACTTAAGCCACAGTGTTAAACGTTGACTTTTATTTTATTCCCATTGACTTTAATATTTTATTCTCATTTGCTTAACTCACTTCTTTTATGTCTTTATTCATTTGAAATCCAATGAGGAAAAGGGAGATTATTCGAAGCACCTTATTTAAGAATTACGAGGAAAGGATAGGGAAAAAAAAATTATCGAGAAAAAAAAATTATCTAGAAGAAACAGAGATGAATGAGGAAACCATCAAGGAACTTAAACAGCAGAAGCTCATTTGACAAAAGGAGAATCAACCATTTAATTAAACATCTCTGAAATACTGAGTAAACTGAGAAGATTAAAACTACATACCTGTGGAGCGGCCAACACAGAGTTCCTTTGTGACAGTGGAAGAAATGGTTTTAGTGTATGTGAGAAGCACAAGCTGGCTGGAATGAGATGAAGAGTGACAGACTGTGAAGCCTGTGCGGATAGCATATGAGGGAGACTGCCTCGTGACCGCAAAGACGGAACGCGTCTGTGAAATGAAGGTGTAACGGCGCAAGCGCGAGGCTGTTATCGCGAGACCATTAGCATGGGGGTTAAAGGTCGGGGGCTCAGGATTCCCTGGTAGCTCAGAGGTTAAAGCGTCTGCCTGGAATGCGGGAGACCTGGGTTCTATCCCTGGGTTGGGAAGATCCACTAGAGAAGGAAATGGCAACCCACTCCAGTACTATTGCCTGGAAAATCCCATGCACAGAGGGAGAAACCTGGTAGGCTACAGTCCATGGGGTCGCAAAGAGTCATACACTACTGAGCGACTTCACTTACTTACTTAAAGGTCAGGAGACCGTTAGCCTGGTGGTTAAAGGTCTTCCTGCTCCACTGATGATTAGCCTAGCGGTGGTCCTCTTGGCAGAGCGCAGCAAGACGTGGCCCTGGGTCTTATTCCGTGGCCCTCCAGGCCCTTTGGCCTCAGCACCATTGGGTGAGCTGGGGGCCCAGGACAGGCTGAGGACCCAGAACAGGCTGAGGATTGTGTCTCACAGAACTCTGGAGCCCCCGTGAAGGCCGGAGCCTCCCTTACCACCACCCACCGGCCAGGTCCAGACCTGGAAGCAGCCAGGAACCTCACCCCCTTCCACGCTCTGATCCCTGGAGTCCTCAGCAGCTGGAGGATATTACAGGATCATTAAGGTAAGAGCTTCAACCAACTTCTGTGTCTCCATTCAAGTTACCAAACTTGGTCCAGCATTGATCAGTTGTCCACCTCCAGAAGATGGCCAGAGGTCAAGGTTCAAGTGCAAGGACCTTGTACATCATTACTTCAGACCCACCTCTATGGTTGGGACTTCTCTCAATGAAGGGTGACTGTTGTGAGCTGGAGATTAACCTGATTGGTATTTGCTACAAATGATGCACTCCAGTTTAAATGAAAAGCCTAGGGACCAGCCTGCTATGAAGTTCCTCTCTGTCTAATATCTTAAAAAAATGTGTTTAAGACCCTTTGCTGAAAATAGGGAAACAAACTTATAAGAGCAAACCAGAAAAACAGAGTAGAATCACTGGGTATGGATCAGGACCTATTTGAATTTCCTGTTATTTCGTTGTAATACTCCTCAGCTCTGTAGTGTCTGCCAAAGATTCTCCTTGACTCAATGACCTGTCTTACTGGACTCACATCCTCCATGAATTATCCTCCGCTTCTCGCTAGTTTTACATTTTGCCCTTCATTGTTGTTGTTCAGTTGCTAAGTTGTGTCCAACTGTTTGCAACCCCATGGACTGCAGCATGCCACGTTCCCCTGTCCTTCACTGTTTCCCCAAGTTTGCTCAAATTCACATCCATGAAGTCAGTGATGCCATCTAACCATTTCATCCTCTGTCACCCCCTTCTTCTCCTGCCCTCAGTCTTTCCCAGCATCAGAGTTTTATACAATAAGTTGGCTCTTGGCATCAGGTGGCTAAAGTATTGGAGCTTCAGCTTTAGCACAGTTCTTCCAATGAATATTCAGGGTTGATTTCCTTTAGGATGGACTGGTTTGATCTCCTTGTTGTCTGAGGGACTCTCAAGATTCTTTTCCATCACCACAATTTGGGAAACATCAATTCTTTGGTGCTCAGCCTCCTCTTTAATTTCTTCTTTATCCAGCCCTTCCTTAGAGAAACAGCCTTACTACCAATGACACCATTTAATTATATGTGAAAATATTTAGCAGTGTTCCTGACAATCAGTTGCTTAATTCTAGTTAAATATTAGGTTGTTTTTCTTTTTTCCTAGAGACAGTTTCCTTTGAGAGTATACTGTTCATATGAAAGAGAGCATCCTTCATACTAATGAAGGACAAATTCTTCAGTAAGTGCTGTGATGCTTTTTAGACATTATACAGAGAGACAGCTGCTAGTCATTTATATAGAAATCTGTTTAGACTGACATCTGCCATATTCCCAATAAAAGCAAAGCATTTATCTAAACCTATGAATGTTTTAGTAAATGCTTTCTTTGAAATTCTAGAGTACTTAAATCAGAAGCCTTTTGCTAAATTAATAACAACTTGTTGAATCAAAGTAGGACTAAGTCAATAATAAATAGAGAAGAATTTTATTGATTACCACTTAAAAAAATAAAATTACACTCCAGTTGGCATAAATTTTGTAGCTGCTAAGTGAGCACATTTCCTCTCCTCCTGCACATGGCCATGCATTCTGGAGACTGGGTGTGATGGAAATGATCCATGCCACTTCTGTGTTCCATTAGTAATTCCCAAATTGCTCCTTCATGATCATTTCCCCCTCAACAAGCTGGAGGAAGACAAGCAGGACTAGCCTGGAATTCACATGTTGAAAATAACAAATGTACAAGGAAGGGTTCTAGGTCCTTGAAGATCCTCTTAGAGTAAATCTACCCAGTGCACAGGACTGTTTGGGACTTCATGTAATTAATAAATAAATTCAGGTGGTAAGTCCACCATGGTCTGGGTTTATCTTTGGAGCTGTAAGCATCACCTGCACCAGTAGTTCCGTATCCTGTCTTTCTTATTTTCCCAAGCTGAAATATACATGCATGTTTGAGAGCCAGCCTTCAACAGTCTTAGAATGACAGCAGCTGGGTCTATGAGCAGAGTCTCCTGTAACAGTGGCACCATGAACTATTATGAACTCCCCTCCTGCACCTAGACTCCTGTTTAAAAGAAAATCAAATATCTGTTATCTTTGAGCTGCTGTGTTATGGGAGCCCTTTCTTCCAAAGATTGACCCTACACCCTAAATCTGTACTGCTCATGGCTTTGATTGCAACAGAATTGCCTGTAAGGCATGTTAAAAGCTAGATTTCTGTTAATCATAGATGTTAACCCCCAACTTGAAACAATAAATACAAAGATAGAATTATTTTATCATAATTGCTGAAGCAGATTTACGCATAATAAATGAGGCATGAAAGAATATAAAGCTAACCCTTAAAATACAGTTGTGACACTAAACATGCTACACATTAGTTACACTTTGAAGAAGTAGGGCCTGTGCACTATGATTGAAACACTCTTCAAAGTAGCAAACTTGGCCTTTGTCTCACCTGTTCTACCTTTTCAGTCTAGATAAATTTCACCAGGAATGATAATGACATTAGAATCATGGCTTCTTAATATTTGGATATAAGTATCTTCATTTGACTCCTTGGTCACTTTTTTTTTTTTTGCTTTAAAGCGGTAGAAATTTTAAAGAATTCTGAGAGCCAAGTATAAACATGTTCTTATATCAGTGAAACCAAAGCCAAATTCACAACCTACTGATAATATGTGTAGACTAATATACGGAATAGAGAAAAATACCAGAACAAAATGAATTAGGGCATTATTCTTGACCCTGGAATTAAGGGACAAGTCAATTCATGATGTTGGATTTTCTCCTCTTCATTTACAAAATGGCAGCAGTGCTTTTTGCTGTCATCTCATTAAGCTATATTGTGTGTGTGTGTTCAGCCATGTCTGACTCTTTGTGATCCAATGGACTGCAGCCCACCAAGTTCTTCTGTCCATGAGATATTCCTGACAAGAATACTGGAGTGGGCTGCCATTTCCTTCTCCAAGCTTGTACTAAGTAGGTGGAAATGTAAAGTTCTAAACAAACATGTTTATTTGGATAACCAAGCTCATAATTTAAGTATGTTAAGCCAATTAATTTATTTTTGAACATTATCTGCTAATCTAGAATAAGAAGCAAGCTAAAGAGGAAAGAAGTTACTTGATTTGCACTTGTATGTGTTCAGATTTACTCACTTATTACTCTTTCCTTTGCACAACAAAGTGAGCAAAATACTGTTTGCAAATGTGGTAAATCAAAGTATCCAAATGAAAACATTTACTCCAAAGGGAATGGTTTTGCCTTACAGACAAATTAAAAACCAGCTGTGCCAGCCTTCATGGAAAACATTATACAGCAACCAGTTTGTGCACAAATGAGTCATTTTAATGAATATAATACATAATACTGCTGGTGGCATTATTTTGACAGGCTAGGTTTATTAAGGTCATTGAGTTAAAAACAATAAAACATTTTGTGTAAAATAACTGAAAATTGCTCTAAAAAGTATCTTTTAAGTTCAAAAGGAAGGGTTCTTCCTACATTAAGTTCAGTTTCTTGCATTTGCTATTGTAACAAAAGACATAACACATAGACAATACAAAATAGTGCATAGTAGTTTAGTAAGAGTTTTATAGTTCAAAGCAGAAAATCCAACAGGAGTGCTATTGGCAAGCTATTATTATATAAGATAAATTAATGGAAATATAGCCATGTACTCAACAGTACTGAGTTAATTCCAGGAATGAACAGTGTCCAGACTGCTAAAACTTCAGTACTGAATAATTCATTGCTTCATAGAGCTAGCCTTCTAATAAAGAAGAACAGATACTAAACAACAAATTATGTTACTGACATTCAGTCATAATTTTAATAATTTAATTTTGTATTTCCTTAGGTGACTTAAATTACTTCATTTTAATTTGATTCAGTTTAAAAGTATGCATTTTTAATTGTGTCATACATGACTATAGTAGTTGGGAATGTAACAGTAAACTGAAAAAAAAAATTAAATCTCTGCTCTAATAAAGTTTCAATTTTCATGAGGCTGAGAATCCTAAAATTGTATGTTACATAGACTATTACTAGGTGCCTCTTCATGGTTCACAGCTTTGTCATGGTGAGGGGTTGTGCATAGCTGAATGAAGCTATGAGCCATGCCATGCAGGGTCACTGGTGATTAGTGCTATGAAAGAAAAAAAATGAATTTAGGAGAATTAGAGTGTTATAATATTCAAGAGCAGATTTAGGGAATTATTTACTGAGATGAGTCAAATATTGAAGGAGCTGCAGGATGTGGAAAATGGGAAGATATTTGAAATGTATTTCCAGGCAGACGAAACAAGAAGTATTAAAGTCCATGAAGCAGAAGTGTGTTCAGTGAAAAGTAAGTTCAGTAGGGTGAAGAAAGGTATCAGGGGAAGATGAATAGAAGATAAGGAGATAAAGTGTTATGGACTGAATGTGTCCCCACAAATTGATATATTGAACTCCTAACTCCCAATATGATGATACTTAGATATGGGGCTTTGAGGAAGTAATTAGGGTTCAGTTCAGTTCAGTTGTTTAGTTGTGTCCTCTAGTCTCTGTGACCCCATGCACATACCAGACTTTGCTGTCAGTCACCATCTGACACTATATAAGTAAGATGAAGGAAGCACATGTGATGTAAATTACTGTAGAAAACCCTAACGATGACAAACTCTGACAAACATGATTTTAAAAACATAATCTGAAGATAATAAATTGGGACATGTTGCTAATGCAGTCAAGAACAAAACCAAGAAGATGAATGAGAGGATTTCAAGAGCAAAGACATTTTTACTTCCTTTTTTAAATCCAAAGTTCGGAACAGAAGGTCTATTTGCAAAGTGTACAATGTCCATTTCAAAAGAACGATTTTTGACACATTTTCTATACCTAGAAAAGCACCATTATGTTTTGTTTTTGTTTTTTTGTTTGTTTTGTTTTTTAAAGGACACTCCTAGAAAAACTGGAAAAATCAAGATTTGGTGTTTTGTATTAAATTCTGCTTTAAGTCAGTTTTAAGCAGTTTGCTATTATATAGTAATTTAGTTAATTTCCTTCAGTTCAGTTCAGTCACTCAGTCATGTCTGACTCTGCAACCCCATGGACTGCAGCACTCCAGGCTTCCCTGTTCATCACCAACTCCGGGAGCTTGCTCAAACCCATGTCCATTGAGTCAGTGATGCCCTCCAAGCCTCTCATCCTCTGTCATCCTCTGCTCTCCCGCTTACAGTCTTTTTCAAAATCAGGGTCTTTTCTAATGAGTCACTTCTTCACATCAGGTAGCCAAAGTATTGGAGGTTCAGCTTCAGCATCAGTCCTTCCAATGAATATTGAGGACTGATTTCTTTTAGGATTGACTGGTTGGATCTCCTTGCCATCCAGGGGACTCTCAAGAGTCTTCTCCAACACCATAGTTCAATAGCATCAATTCTTTGGTGCTCAGCTTTCTTTATGGTTCAACTCTTGCATCCATACGTGCCTACTGGAAAGACCATAGCTTTGACTATACAGACCTTTGTCAGCAAAATTATGTCTCAGCTTTTTAATATGCTGTCTATGTCTGTCTGACTAATTAGGGTTAGATGATATACAGTGGAAGTGAGAAATAGATTTAAGGGCCTAGATCTGATAGATAGAGTGCCTGATGAACTATGGAATGAGGTTCGTGACATTCTACAGGAGACAGGATTCAAGACCATCCCCATGGAAAAGAAATGCAAAAAAACAAAATGGCTGTCTGGGGAGGCCTTACAAATAGCTGTGAAAAGAAGAGAAGCGAAAAGCAAAGGAGAAAAGGAAGGATATAAGCATCTGAGTGCAGAGTTCCAAAGAATAGCAAGAAGAGATAAGAAAGCCTTCTTCAGTGATCATTGCAAAGAAATAGAGGAAAACAACAGAATGGAAAAGACTAAAGATCACTTCAAGAAAATTAGAGATACCAAGGAAACATTTCATGCAAAGATGGGCTCCATAAAGGACAGAAATGGTATGGACCTAACAGAAGCAGAAGATATTAAGAAGAGGTGGCAAGAATGCACAGAAGAACTAACAAAAAAGATCTTCACGACCCAGATAAACACGATGATGTGATCACTGACCCAGAGCCAGACATCCTGGAATGTGAAGTCAAGTGCGCCTTAGAAAGCATCACTACGAACAAAGCTAGTGGAGGTGATGGAATTCCAGTTGAGCTATTTAAAATCCTGAAAGATGATGCCATTAAACTGCTGCACTCAATATGCCAGCAAATTTGGAAAACTGAGCAGTGGCCACAGGACTGGAAAAGGTCCCTTTTCATTCCAATTCCAAAGAAAGGCAATGCCAAAGAATGCTCAAACTACCGCACAATTGCACTCATCTCACACACTAGCAAAGTAATGCTCAAAATTCTCCAAGCCAGGCTTCAGCAATATGTGAACCGTGAACTTCCTGACATTCAAGCTGGTTTTAGAAAAGGCAGAGGAACCAGAGATCAAATTGCCA